>NW_017619356.1:1232462-1632462 GCF_001879475.1 Ipomoea nil
GACTTAGAATAAATTCCTTCGAATTTATCCAATTTCTGATCATCTTGCTTCTTTGCCACATTGTGCTCCTTTGACTTGAGCATTGTGCTCCTTGACTTGAACATTGTGTTTTTCTGATTTGGTCACATTGTGTTTTTCTGATTTGGTCACATTGTGCTCCTTTGGACACATCGTGCTTGTTCACATTGTGCTCCTGTAGAACATTGCGCTCCTTAGCACACATTGTGCTTGTCTGCACACATCGTGCTCCTTTTGAACATTGTGCTCTTTTGGTAGCATTGTGCTTGTCCGAAAACTTGATTTGTAAAAATTAAGTCCTTGGGGGGGAATCAATCTCAGGTGTGATCATTTTGAGTAAAGACTTCTACCATTTCGCCGTTATACTCATCCAATCATTCTTTGCAACGCCATTCCTTTATGCTTCTTTCTCGGATGAATACTTGTAGGACCAAAATTAATTTCTCAAATTAATTTTGTTCTTCCTATGGTAGATTCCTTTTGACTCGCTATTCTGATTTATGATGCTTGTACTCAAAGACCTAAAAACTAAGGGGATCTAAAGTACATTTGGCTTCATCAAAACTTACAAAAAATATTCTTATCAATTTTCCCCCTTTTTGATGACGCCAAAACCTATACTCAGTCATTTGGCTTGTCTTTTAAAAACAATTATTTTTTCAAAAGATTTTATTAACTTAGACATAGCCAAGACGAGTTTAACATTTGATTTTGACTCTAAGAAAGGTATTTTTAGCAACTAAAATTCCTATTCGCATTTTTGGACTTTAATAATAATGAATTTTTGCATTTTTCCAATTTATGCGATTTGATACAAACTAAGCTAAAAATGTTACCTTTCAAGACAAATAAAATATCAATAAATAACAAGGAAAACTAGTAGCATCATAAACAGATAATTCAAATCATTCCAAATTGTTCCAAATTGTTCATGGGTTCATGTTCTCGTGGACCATACAAAAACAAATGTGACAATCATACAAATCATCTAATTACTTTGTTTCCCCTCTCTTTAAGTACATGATTTATATGATTTTGAACATCAATGAAATTGTCACTAATGGCATAATTGTTGCATACCTACCCAACTGAATAGTAGTTGAATGCTTCAATGATGTTGCTTCCGGGCAGTATACTTTCTTCATACCATATGATGCACTCTTCTAGACTTCTTCCATTTTGTAGCTTGGCATCATTGACTTTGATATAGTCCTTTAGAACCATGATCTTCAAAGCTCTAGCATAGCTTTGGATTCTCTTGAAATTCTCATTCGAAACCCACAAATTTTGATCACTTGGACCACTCTTCTTCATTCCCTTTGGTAGATCATTCAAAGTCACCAACTTTGGCATTTCAACTCTACCATCTCTTGGTGTGGATTCCAAATAGAGAGGTGCACGGTTATACCAATTAATTTGCTCAACATTTCCACCTGCACAAACAATGTCACGAAAAGAACGGTTAGTGGTATTTGCGCTGCTTGATCCTCCTGGACTGCCAGCCTCACCACCACCTAACCAATATTCCAATCCTCCTCTTCTAGCAACATTTCTGCCAGCAGATCTGCCTCCTCCACCTCTACTACTGCTTGTGCCAACATTTCGGGTGGTCATGGCAGTCATCATCTCAAGCAGGCCTTCCAAATGACTGAATCTCCCTTCCCCCTTTTTGGCGTAATCAAGGAGTGTATGAACCGATTCACGAAGAGATGAAATAGATTCAGAAATATTTTCATATGATCCCCGAAGGCAGCCTACTTTGGTGTTGACGGAGATGAGATCCGTGTGGACATCACTAATCTGCTTCTCATGTTGATGAACAACATTGAGAATTCCTTGGCTTTGACTCACGGCAATTGCTTCATTTGCCTTTCCAGAATTCTTGAGGATTTGAGAGAGTTAGATGTAGAACTCATTGAGTTGCCCCTTGACATTTGCATTCAATCCTCCAACTTGTCTCTCAAGTGCTTGGTGGGTGTCGATCAAATGTTGTTGACTCCTCCGATTTTCATCAAAAGATGTTTCGAATTTTCCACCTTGAGTATTGACAACATGAGTGTAGATGCCTTGAAACATGCTTTCCATTCGGTCAACAAGGCTTAGTACAACTTTCTCCAGATTTTCCAATTTTTCCTTTGAGGTTGTGCCATCAATGTCTTGTTCTTCTCGGGTTGTGGGAACACACCTTGCTCCTTCTTGAGCAGAATTGACTTCAAGCATGTGAGATTGTGCTTGATTTTCCACTTGATATCCTTCTCTTTCCGGTGTGTATAACACGTGCGTGTCACCTTGTGCACTTTCTGCATGAATGGATTGAATTTCCTCCGTGTGTTGGCTAGCTTGCATGGCATTTTGATCTTGACTTATTTCAGTGAAATTCAAAACACTCACATCATATAAGCCACTGTCCATTAAATGTGCACCACATGTGACATTTACTTCTTCTACATTCCTTGTAACAAATTCATCAATATCAACTAGGAAATCATCTTCCATAGGCATATCTCCTTGGAATGTGCCATCAAGAGTAGTCTCGGCCAACTTAGCTTTCAATTTATTCACAAATATCCCATTCACCGTAGACATCAAAGTTGCATGGCCAACATCAAAATTACCAATCCAATTCAAGGAAAATAATTCTTCTTCTTGCATACTCGGTCCCTTTGTCATCAAATCTTGATAAGAACCAAGTCTCCATTTTCTCCAATTTAGGACTCTTCGGTATTCATTCACTAATACCAAATCAAGTCCATCAACTTGATAAATCTCCTCATTCATCATTGACTCTATTTCGGCAATTTGGGAAAAAGGATTCAATAAACTTTGGCTTGTATTGGGATTGTGACTTATGGTTGGATTTTGGCTTGTGTTTGGATTTTGACTTGTGTTTGGATTTTGGCTTGTGTTTGGATTTTGGCTTGAGGTAGGGTTTTCATGGGATTGAGTTGAGGGTTGAGAAGATAAACCAAGAATTTCTACAACTGGCCTTTTCCTAGTAGGAATGCCTCTCGGTTTCCTTTTTCTTTTGGAGCTCAAATCAGTTGATTCTTCATGATCCTTAAACAAAATTCGGTTACTTTCAAAAGGCTTTCTTGATCTCATTGGTAACCCTTTCATTTTTATAATTTCTCCAATAAGCAACCCAAACCCTAGGATGCGATTGAACTTGCCATTCCTAATTTTCGCACCTTTCACAAAATGTGCAATCCGGCTCAAGATAAGCTTACTCCAGTCACCCCTAACACCATTCATCAGAGCATGCAAATATCCAATTCTCACGGGTGATATATCCTCCATACTATTCAATTTGCACAATACACATTTATAGAGAATTCTAACTAGCATCTCATACTCAAAGTTCAAATCAGATTTTTGACCGGAAAGATTTGGTTCGAGAGAAGCATTCTCATTCCGAATTTCTGTCCAAATTTCCGTGTGATCATATGTGTGAACATCTAAGTCCAACAGTGGTTGTTCTGGACTAGATATAGGCAGTCCAAAGGTTGTGTGCAACTCTTGTTCATCAATGGTGATGAGAGTTCCATTCACGGTGGACTCAATGGTCCATCCAACAACCTTGGCATTCACATAAAAATCTGCTACATCTTCATCATAAAATCCTGAGTATGGATAAGAACATAACCTCATGAGATTACTTTGTTGAAGTGCATGGATGATTCTTTGTGCAAGATGAGAGTTCTCGGCTTCTTTGAGAAATCCTTGAGGGTCAAAACTTCCTCCGGCCTTGATTCCAACTGCTAGCTTCGTGAGGTTGAGTTGTGTAGAGTGTTCTTCATTCGGTTGAGAGCTTGAATCTCCAATGGTAGCCATAATGTGCTTGGTATTTTTAGAGATTGAGGGATTGAAGATTTTGAAAGAGATGAAGATTGAGTGTTTCGGCTATGGAAGATGAAAGGATTTTGAGAGTTTTGAGTGTAATGGTGGCTCTTCCAACCGGTTGGGTGGAAGGAAGGTGTCTTTACACAAATATCCTCACAATTAAATGTTGACTTTTAAATAAGTGAGGGGTATTTTTGATATTCCAATAGCTTCCAACCTTTGAACTAACTGATAGTTAGTTTAGGTTATATATTCTCCATCCAATTTGTCTGCTGATGTGGCGCCAAAAATTTAGATACTCGGACTGATTTTACCTGAAATAAAATTCATAGAGCACTAAATCTGTTATGAAAATAATATGTATATATCTACACGTTTTATGTAGATGGAAGAAAGAGAAATCTATTCTTTCTAGACTATTTATTATGCACAACTACCGTAAAAAGGTGTTCTTATTTAAGGCAACTTATCATCATACCATCTTGTCACTCTTAAATGGTAAGATTGTGTAGATCTAAATGATTTTTATTTGTGCATATATGTATGTAGATACACGGTTGAAATAGAGATACATGTAATTGAGATAGGTAGACTTAAATGTTAAGATGTGACAACTTTTGCATGTGTGACACATAGGCACGAAATAAAATCAGATAAAGTATCAAAATTTCAGATGAAAATTGAACTTATAATTTAAATAGAGTTTAGAGACTTAGCTCAATTCAATCATGCCCATCTCGTGTCTTACTTTCGAAAATCTTGATTCACACAGAGGCTTTGTGAGAATATTAGCTAATTGATTCTCGGTCGGGATGTATTCGATTGATAATTCCTTCTTTTCAACATGATCCCGGATAAAATGATGTCTCACATCAATGTGTTTTGTTCTTGAATGTAACACGGGATTGTGAGTTATAGCTATGGCACTTGTATTGTCACACAATATGTTGACATTTTCACAATTCACGCCATAATCTTTCAGCTGTTGTTTCATCCAAAGAATTTGCACGCAACAACTCCCAGCAGCTATATATTCAGCTTCGGCTGTACTCATGGCTATGGAGTTTTGCTTTTTGCTAAACCATGATACCAATCTTCCCCCTAAGAACTGGCATGTCCCTGAGGTACTTTTTCGATCGATTTTACATCCTGCAAAGTCTGCATCTGAGAAACCAGTTAGTGTAAAATTACCTTCTTTGGGATACCATAATCCCACATTGACTGTTCCTTTTAGGTATCGGATGATTTTCTTGGTAGCAAGAAAATGACTTTCTTTTGGCTTTGACTGGAACCTGGCACATACTCCCACTGAATAAGATATATCTGGTCAGCTTGCAGTGAGGTATAGTAATGATCCAATCATTCCTCGATATTTTGTTTCGTCAACGTCCTTGCCTTCATCATCTTTATCCAATCCTAAAGATGTACTCATCGGGATCTTGATTGAGGATTTTCCATCTTGACCGAATTTCTTTATAAGATCTTTCGTGTATTTGGCCTGATTGATGAATATTCCTTCATTGAGTTGCTTTACTTGTAATGCAAGAAAGTAGTTCAACTCTCCCATCATGCTCATCTCGAACTTATTCTGCATTAGCTTGGAAAATTTCTCACATAAAGTTTTATTAGTACTACCAAATATAATATCATCGACATAAATTTGTACCAATAAAATGTGATCATTTTCTTGAATTCTAAACAAGGTTTTATCAACAAGGCCTTTTGTAAAACCACAGTTAATTAGGAACGTTGATAGAGTGTCATACCAAGCTCTCGGTGCTTGTTTTAACCCATATAACGCCTTCTTTAATCTGTAGACCTTATTAATATCACCTTTTACCTCGAAACCGGGAGGTTGCTCAACGTAGACTTCTAAACAAGGTTTTATCAACAAGGCCTTTTGTAAAACCACAGTTAATTAGGAACGTTGATAGAGTGTCATACCAAGCTCTCGGTGCTTGTTTTAACCCATATAACGCCTTCTTTAATCTGTAGACCTTATTAATATCACCTTTTACCTCGAAACCGGGAGGTTGCTCAACGTAGACTTCTTCTTCAAGTAAGCCGTTCAAAAATGCACTTTTCACGTCCATTTGATAGACAGTGAAATTCTTGTACGCGGCATATGCTAGAAATATTCTGATGGCTTCCAGTCTTGCAACGGGTGCAAACGTTTCATCGAAATCTATGCCTTCTTCTTGTGAATATCCTTTTGCCACTAAACGTGCTTTATTTCATATGAAAATTCCATCCTCATTTGCTTTATTCCGAAAGACCCATTTTGTTCCAATTACATTGTAATTGTCAGGTCTTGGAACTAATTCCCATACGTCACTTCTTTTAAATTGATCGAGCTCTTCTTGCATTGCATTAATCCAATCTGGATCACTTAGAGCTTCTTCAATGCTTGTGGGCTCCACCTGAGAAAGAAAACAAGAAAATAAAGTATGTATATTTGAGGACCTTGTTTTTACTCCTTCTCGTGGATCTCCAATCACTAGCTCTGGAGGGTGATTTTTGAGCCATCTCAAGTCAGGTTGTAGGTTGCATGGGCTTTCCACATTTCCTTGCTCAGTAGGTAAGTTGGAGGTAGACACATTTTGCTCATCAAATTGATCTCCAACTTGTGTTTCAACTTGAGAATTTTGACTTTCCACGTGGGGATCTTCATTGACTTCCACGTGTCCTTCACTATTGCAATCAATGTCCAATTGCTCCATACCCTGTATAATTTGATCTTTGAAAGATATGTCAGTATCATTAAATGACTTTTCAACTTGACAACTTTCCTGATCATTTTTGTTGCTCTGGGTTTTCTTCTTATGAGCTTCATCAAATATAACATGAATTGATTCTTCTACCACCATTAATTTCTTGTTCAATACTCTGAATGCTTTGCTGGTAGATGAATATCCCAAAAATATTCCTTCATCTGCACGCTCATCAAAAGTCTTTAGATATGTTTTACCATTATTAAGAATAAAACATTTGATGCCAAAAGTATGAAAATAATTAAGTTTAGGTTTTCTCCCTTTCCATAATTCGTACGGAGTCTTATTGTAAGACTTGTGTATCAAGCTTTGATTTTGCGTATAGCAAGCGGTGTTGATTGCTTCAGCCCAATATCTTTTAGGTAGCTCGGCTGATGTAATCATCACTCGTGCGGCTTCTTTTAGCGTTCTATTTCTTCTTTCGGCTACACCATTTTGTTGCGGTGTACGTGCGGCAGATAATTGATGTAGAATTCCTTGAGAATTGCAGTAGGCTTTAATTACTTGATTCACGAACTCTGTTCCTCGATCAGTTCGGATTTTTGCAATTTTCAAGTCTTTCTCGTTTTGTAGTAGCTTGAGTAGTTTTGGCAGCTTTTGCTCTACTTCATTTTTCTTTTTGAGAAATATCGTCCATGTGTACCTGGAAAAATCATCAACAACAACTAGTGCATATTTCTTACCACTTAGACTTACTGGGTCTACTGGACCGAATAGATCCATGTGTAGTAGACTTAGAGGTCTTGTTGTAGATTCTTGGGCTTTGGATTTGAAAGATGACTTGATTTTCTTTCCTCTTTGGCAAGCATCACATATTTGATCTTTCTTGTAGACAATGTCGGGTAAACCTTCAACGAGTTTGTTTCTTGCTAGCTTGTTGATTGTCTTGAAGTTTAGATGATTCAACTTCTTGTGCCATTCCCAACTTGTTGCGTGTGAGTTGTTTGCTAGTAGACACACTGATTCTTTTGTTGTGTTCCAATCCACAACATACATATTTTTCTTCCATATTCCTTCGAGCACAACTTCTCCCGAGGAATTATTCTTCACTTGGCACTTGTCTTTGAAGAACTCAACTAGATATCCTTTGTCACAAAATTGACTTGTACTCAACAAGTTGAATTTTAGACCTTCAACAAAGGATACATCTTCGATTTTCAAACCATTTCGAAAAATTGTACCAATTCCTTTTGTTATGCCGTATCGTTCATATCCACCGAATACGACTTTTGGTCCTTCGATATTTTTAAGATTCACAAGACTAGATTTATTTCCAGTCATGTGTCTAGAACATCCACTATCGAAGTACCAAACTTCCTGCAAACAAATTAAACATTTTTAGGTACCCAACTTGATTTGGGTCCTTGGGTGTTAGTCATTTTTGGTACCCAAATCCACCTTGTACTCACTGATCTAAGTTTAGGTGATTGGTGACCATTAAACACATTATAATCATATTTAATTTTTGAAAATAATTTTTGTGCCGGATTTTGAAAATTTACTCGATTCTTTGGCACTTGGGAAGAAGATTGTTTGAGCCTATGAAAGGCATTAAATCTGGACTTAATCCATGGTTTAATATCATCAAACCAATCTTGTTCAGAGGGATATAATCTCCCTGCCTCAATTCTTGGATTCCTTCCCATTTTCCTAAGAGGGCTTTGTGCACTAGACTCATTGGTGTGTTTCCATTTAGGAACAAACTTTTGCCTTTTTGTATACTGTTTAGGCGAAATAATGTTTCTTTGGGGCTTCGGCCTAACAATATTAATTTTGACATTCGTTTGGTAACCAATTCCTTGTCTCACTGTGCTTTCTTGACCTTTTACAAATTTTACTACTTGGGACTTTATTACTTAAAGTAGTAGTAGAATTGGCCAAGTTCTTGGAGGCTTGAGAACACAATGGATCATAACCAAGTCCGGTTTTATCACTTGAGGGTTTTTGCATATTTACCATTTTGTCCATTATATTGGATGAATGTGTAAATGTTGCTATAACCTCTCTAAGGTTGTGTTCTCTCACTTCCCTTGATTTACACTCTTCTTGAAGACAAATAATTTTATCTTTCAAGTCTTTCACTTCAAGTAGAGCATTTTGCAATTTCTCATTTATTTGATCTTTTTCGAGAATCAAAAGACAATTGCGCTCTTTGAGTTGAGAGTGAGTGTCCATTACGGTTTGACATTCTTCCATTAAGTGAAAGAAGGACTCTCTAGAAAATGAAGAATTGACAGAATCATAAGAGTGAGATGTCACCTCATTTTCTTCATTTCCATTTGCCCTAAGACACATGTCCTCGTAAGGTGAGTTGTTGGAGATGCTCATGCAAAACATTGCATTGTCATCCTTTGAGGTGTCACTTTCATCACTTGAAGATTCTTCTGACTCACTTATTTCAAGCGGGTCACTAATAAGTGTTTTTCTTCTCTCCTTTGTGAACCTTTTATCTTTGGGCTTGAATTCTTCCTGTTGAGAGTTAGAAACATTTGTATATTGACTTTTACTTACCTTAGGGTGTGGACAACTTGCTGCAAAGTGTCCAGGCTTTCTACAATTGTAGCATAAATTTGAATCTTCCTCAACAATTTCTTTCTTCGAATTCTTTGTTGCGTTCCACGATTTCCCTTGTGGATTTTTCTTGTAGTTGCTTCTCTTCATGAATTTCCTAAATTTTTTGACAAAGAGAGCAAATTGATCATTAGGCAATAATTCAACATTTTGTACTGACCTTGAGGTTGATGGTTGCTCGGCTACAAGTGCATTGTTCTTTTCTTCATGATCTTCCTCTAATCTTGATTTCATCTCAAATTCATAAGCTTTTAAATCACTAAAGAGCTTATCGGTCAATAGGGTTTTTAGATCCCTATGATCTCTCATGGCCGTGACCTTCATGTCCCATGTAGATGGTAGACCACGTAGAATTTTGAGTGAAATTTCTTTTTTGATTAATATCTTTTCCAAGATCATTAATCTCTCCTAAGATTTTGGCAAATCTTGTTTCCATGTCGGTAATATTCTCGCTGTTTAGCATTTTGAAATCCTCGAATTTCTTTAATGCTATAGTGAGCTTATTATCCTTTTCTTGCTCGTCTCCTTCACCAATTTGAATGAGCGTTTCCCAAACTTCCTTCGCGGATTGACACTTTCAAACTTTTGGAAATATCGTGTCATCGATAGATTTAAACAAAATATCCTTGGCAATATTGTCCAAGTTATTTCTTGTTCTATGTTCACGAGACCATTCCTCTTTTGGTTTTGGAATGTATTGTGGAGTGTCACTTGTTTGTACAGATGAGGTGTTGACTTGCAAAATCTCAATAGGACCACTCGTAACTACTTCCCACATTTCATCGTGTAATGTTGATAAATGTACCTGCATGCGAATTTTCCAATCATCAAATTTCTCTAAGGAAAACAATAAATTTTGGGCAAGAGCCATATCTCTTTTCATCATCTTGATTTTTCGAGATCTGTCTAGCAGTCAAAGTTGACTCAAATAGACAACCGCTCTGATACCAATTGTTGGTCCCGATAGGGTGGTGAAAGTCTAGAGGGGGGGGTGAATAGACATTCAAGCTTTTTCAAAATAAATAACTCTTTGGTAACTTCAACTCTAAATATCAAGTAAATAGAGTAAGTTTAAAGTGCACAGCGGAATAGGTAGTATGTAAAGAGTTATGCCCAATTAATGAATTAAATACGCATGTAAGATAGCATAAAGTAACAGAGGTATCTTGAATATATAAAGGAGATGGTGCACTCAATATATAAAAGCAATATTCAAGATTATAAATAAATATCGTATCACGTCGACCGTGTAATGAATGTTACATGCAACACGTCAAACTTGCTTAGAATAATTCAATATTTAAGCTCGAAAAGTTTTAGTCACATGCATACGTGAAAACACACTAAACCCGAACGATTAAGATTGACTGTGAATAGTAAACGGGTTAGTCGGATAAGATAAATAGATAGAGCAAATTATGTAAGTGCGGTATGTAAATGAGAGAGGCAATTTATAGTGGTTCGGAAGTGGCGTAATCTTCCTAGTCCACTTTTCTCCTTTCGCGTCTAGGAGAAATTCACTATTTTTCACACACAGTTACAGTAGTGAATAAGCGCTACACAAGCACTTCTTCCGGATGTTTTGCACACAGCTACACCCAACTCCGAGTGTCTCGCACACGGCTACACTCAACTCCGAGTATTTCGCACACAGCTATACTCAACGCCAACTAAGTGTCTTGCACACAGCTACACTTAGCAACTACGAGTGTTTTGCACACAGCTACACTCACTAGAGTATTTTGCACACAGCTATACTCTTTTTACAATTACAAATACAAAGGTAATTGTATCTCTCTCCAACTAGATTTTTTAGACTATTCAGACTAAGTCTCTAAGAATATTTGAGCACTTGCACTTTTAAATTTTCGTGTATATTGCACTTCTATCTCGTGTCTATCTTGTACACCTCTGCTTCTGTCTTCAAGTCTTCATGGCTTTTTATAGGCAATCAAATATATCCGTTGGAGTGGGATAATTTGATATTTGAAATTTGAATCTTCATAGCCTGATATTGTTGACAATAGTAGGTCTTTAATTTTGATTTGATTGTCAACTTGCCTGACAAATAATATTTTATCACAACTTGATTTTCTAGTTGTTTCTTAAAATATTATTTTTCTTGTCTTTTTGAATATCCAACATATCTTTGAAATAAATTCATCTGATAGAATTTATTTCTAGGATAAGTTTTTATATTCATGTCTTCATAAATATTTTTCCGTTCTGATCAAATGTCTTTCAGGCAATTTTGGATTCTTGTGGCATGTGGGTAGACTTAGAATAAATTCCTTCGAATTTATCCAATTTCTGGTCATCTTGCTTCTTTGCCACATTGTGCTCCTTTGACTTGAGCATCGTGCTCCTTGACTTGAACATTCTGCTTTTCTGGTTTGGTCACATTGTGCTCCTTTGGACACATCGTGCTTGTTCACATTGTGCTCCTGTAGAACATTTTGCTCCTTTTGATACATTGTGCTCCTTTTGAACATTGTGCTCCTTAGCACACATTGTGCTTGTCAGCACACATCGTGCTCCTTTTGAACATTGTGCTCTTTTGGACATTGTGCTTGTCCGAAAACTTGATTTGTAAAAATTAAGTCCTTGGGAAGGAATTGATCTCGGATGTGATCGTTTTGAGTAAGGACTTCTACCATTTCGCCGTTAGGCTCATCCAGTTATTTTTTGCAACGCCATTCCTTTATGCTTCTTTCTCGGATGAATACTTGTAGGACCAAAATTAATTTCTCAAATTAATTTTGTTCTTCCTATGGTAGATTCCTTTTGACTCGCTATTCTGATTTATGATGCTTGTACTCAAAGACCTAAAAACTAAGGGGATCTAAAGTACATTTGGCTTCATCAAAACTTACAAAAAATATTCCTATCACTTTCTATCATAGGCACTGTTATTTGCAATGTGAACGACAGTTTGTGAATCACAATGTAGTGAAGGTGTTGGACACCCCCACAACTGCACGATTATCAAAATGTTTCTTAGCCACTCAGCTTCTTGGGATACCCCCATTATCTTTCATAAGAGGCGGTTAACCCTTTTCCACTCAAGTCAGGGATCTCTTTAGGTCTACCTCAATATAGACCACCCCAATTGAGTATAAGTCACCAAGAACACTTTTGTACTCATGTCTTATGCAGTGAATTCATTAGGTTTGTTTCAACAAAACCACCCTTCTCAAAGAGTTAGACCACCCCAATTGAGTATAAGTCACCAAGAGCACTTTTGTACTCATGTTATTATGTGGTGAATTCATTAGGTTTGTCTCATCAAACCCACCCTTCTCAAAGAGTTATGAATTCATTAAGAGCTGTAGATCAACCTCACAAGTACACACATTGTAGGAATGACCAACTAGTGTACTATTTTGTAACTCTTTTATGGCTTCGTTTGACCACAAAAGTGGGACCCACCACGAATTCATTACCACTTGGACTTTAAGTCCTTCCAATGATTCAGCGACTAATCCTCATAATTAGCCCTCAAGTAAGTTGATTCTCTTGATCAAACTTACATGCACTTTGACGAGTGCTCCGTTTACTCGTAAATAATCTCTTGAGATTTTCATGCTTAACATGAAAAATTCTCTTTCATCATTATTCCCAATACCATAGAGAAACTTTTGGTGAAAATATAAGGATTTAATCACCCCCACAATACAACACTTACAAATATTTTTGTCAAATGTATTTGATCTCTTACCCAGACTGATCTTTTGGTGCCCAACATTAGCTCCTTTGTAGACTGAGTTTTGCCGATTTGCTTTGTGGAGCATTATAGTAGCTTCGCACTTTGCCTGATACATACTCAATAGTTGAATATATTTCAACAAACTTAGTTATCTCAACCCATCATAATTACCCTTTAAACACGAATTATAAGTCTTTCAAGATGACTCAACCAAGAATTTAAATAATGTATATATATTATATACAAATGCTCATTGCTAGTAAGTCATATGATATAGATAATGTTGTCCACATGCTACTTCAAGTTGAACAACATAATCACAAATTTTACATCATATTCTCATAAGAAATTAATCTCATACATAAAGAATATGTTCAAACTCACATTTATTAGGAAATATCTCTCAACAAGGAGACTTCAGAGTTGCCACCTGCACAACTTTTCCTTCACTTGAGGAGATTAAAACTCATATAAAGCATTCATATGATGCAGATCAATTTTACTATTGCAGTACTTCAACAATTTCTATTGCAAGGCTTTGATTGTTTAACAACACATGAAAGTAAACCTCATTTCAGGTGGAGATCAAGTGGCGCTCTAACTAGCCTGCATGATCAACACCCTACTTCTTAAGCACTCCCAAGTCGAGTGGTGAAACCGAAGTTTACTTAAAAACCATCTTCCTAGACAGAGTGTTCAAGAATGATGACGTTTCCATGTTCTCATTAAATTGCAATTGAAGCCTTTGATATATGCTCTTATTCTTATTTTAGTAAAATATTTGAGCAATATCTATGCACAAATCATTCCAATCAATGTCATTAATATTCAACATACTAAAGAAATAAGTACTACTAAGTAATCAAACCTAGGCAACTCAACTAGTATTTAGTACTAAGAAAATCATACTTCATGCGAGCCCTTAGAGCTAGAGCAATTATAGTTACTCAAAATAACGACTAATTTAAAGAGACTTAATACTCATCTTGCTCTGTCAGATTGACTTTTGCTAGTTTTTCCCTTGCGATGGTAGCACTGGTATGCTCGGTGTCCTTGCTTTTCGTACACAAAACATCTTCCTTTGAACTTCTTGACTTTTCCACTCCTTTTGTTGTATACGGTTCTGACACTTTGATTTTCAGTTTCATTGGCACCGTACTTTTCTGACAGTGATTCCCAAATGACTTTTGTCGAGTCTTGTTTGACATAGATGTCAAACAAATTATCATTCATTTGTGACAGAAGATATCCTCTGGCTGTCGCATTGTCATTTCTAAACTGCATCAGAGTTACACCCAGTTCTTGACCCAGAATGTAATCTATTTCAGGGTTGCTTTCTCTCGATTCTTCACCCGGAGTGTAATCAGGTTCATGGTTAGCTTTTGTAGCACCAAGAGGAGAGAACACTGTTGGAGTAGGTTCAGGTGCAACTGAATACAACACGTAAATCAACTTTAATTGTTCAAAGAGGATACGCATTCTTTGAGCCCACCTATTGTAACTTTTTCCATCAAGCGCAGTGATCTTTGATAGATCAGGCATGACATAAGGTGCCATAATGCTAAAGGTTGACTGTTGCAAAATAACGCTTTTAACTATTGGAAAATAGTTGCAACGTGAACGCGCGATCTGGAAGCTTTTAAGAAGCATGGACACTACGGGTGTATGGTTAAAAGGAAATCTGTGCCATGTTATAATAACACTACCTTAAAAGCGTTATTTGCCCGGTAACAGTGCAGCTAGAATCCTGGCACGCTTTCGACAAGATACACAGACCTACTACGGATAGCTTGCACTAGCAATCACGTAGGCGAACCTCACTATTGCTCACTAAGGGAGAGAGAAGGAGAATAGAATAAATGACTCGAATTCTGGTGTGTTTTAAAACGATGTTGGGAGCTGCTATTTATAGTAAGCAACCTCCTCCATCCCAGCCACATGATGGACACAGTGTGTTGTCCACACACTAGCGCTGATAGTGTTAATTGCCACGTAAGCGGTAAATAAACTAACACAAGATCATTTAAAGCAAATAAATGTCTTTTATTGATCAAGGTGAAGGCCCTAAGTACAATCTAAATAGTTGTTCCGAGTACCGACTGACTGGGGTCGGGATACTCTGATAACAACCTATCTATCGTCCAAAAGTCCTTCACACTGTTGCCACCGCGGGTATTTATAGCCGCGAGGCCGGAGACACAAGTCCGGCCGTCCGGCATGTCGCCCACATAGCAACCACGTGTCGTCCTCCCGGTGCCCTGCCTGTCAGCAAGTAGCGTTGCCACGTGTCTCTTCCCAGCTTTCTGGCCTAAGGGCTACCGCTCGGTGGTCGACGACGCCGATCGGGAACCGACCGGGTTCTTCTAAGAAATCTGACCTGTAACCTGCACAAATAAGAACAAAAGGACGAAGGCATGTCGGTCGGGGTATTCCCTACCAAGAGCCCCCCAGCCCGTGCCTTTTTTATCGTCCGGGAAAAAATGGGATGGGATGAAGAAGCCCAAACGCCCGCCGCCAAACCGACCGGCCAGCTGTCATTCCCTCGCGCCACGTGTCGATAACTGTCGGCCTCTGCGACCGCAACGGTCACCTCAGAAATTGGAGCGGTCGCATCACGCAAGTGGATTGGTTTCCTGCCCAAATGCTCTCCTATAAATAGGCCTTTGAGGCCCTCATTTGAACTTTTCCCAATCTTCCTGAATCGATCGGTACCCTCAGAGCGTCCCGAGCGAAGCATCTCAGTAGATCGGTCGAGCAACTAGCTTTCAAGCTCTAAAGTCTATTCACTCGGTAAGTCTTCTGATCCTTAGCTTTTATTTCCTGCATTACGTTTCTGCATAGCCATTTGTAGGCAAGAACTGACCTCGACCCAAACATCCCGAGTCCCAAACTAACCCCGACCAGTCTTTAAGTAGACAAAATGTCAGATTCAGACAGCCAGAACGTATCGATCGCAGACTATGACGATGAGGTCGAACAGATCAGCGAAGAAGTGGACATCATGTCCTACTCACCAGAGGTCGTTCAACGACCACGAAAAACCCCCAAACGAGCACCCTAGCGACGAAGATCGTCAAGCTCATCTATGACGTCAGGGTCCAGCTCGAGCGGATCAGAGAGCTCGAGCAGAGATAGCGGGGAGACATCGACGAGCGGGCAAGACATCCCGACCGAAGGAGTCCGGGATACGCCGACTAGGGTTATTGGAGATTACCCTCACGCCGAGCCTCAAGAAGACGACCGGGAAAACGCTGCAGATCTGGTCGAGGAGGAACCAACCAATCCGGCAGTACCGGCCGTAGGCGGATTCGAGTTCTTGAACAGCGAGAACATCGAACGTCAGATGAGTAAACTGACGAAAGGAGAGGCGGCCAAGATCGCCGCAACACTCAGCAGTCGGGTCGAGTTCGACACCAGTCGCCGGCTCAGGAACGTCATCGAGCGCCATCGGGGAAAGTGGATCGGGATGCACTACGATTCATTGACGGCCCCGATCACTTTCCCCTTCACAACCCTTCTAACGGCATTCCTGGGCTACTATGAAGTCGTCCCAGCACAAATTTGCCCGAGCGCGCACAGGATGATTGCCTGCTTCCCTCAGATATGCGCTCGGCATGACGTGGCCTGCACAATGGAGCTGTTCAACTTTGTATACCAAGTGAAGGTCCTCGCAGCTTCATATGGGGGTGGGTTCCTGATGACCCAATCCCGAGCCGAGATGTGTGCGATTGAGGTTCTACCCGGGAACAACCGGGGATGGAAGAACAGGATCTTCTCGGTCAAGTATGACCCATGGATCCTCCCGGTCGAGAGGACTTGGAGCACCCATTTCCAGAAACAAATTACACTAGTCGAGACAAAAGTTCTCCGGGATGCGGTCACAAAGATCTCGGGCGAGATCTACGAATACAAGATCTTCCGGACGGCCGAGAGTTACGAGGCAGCCCAATTGCCCGCCCCGATCTACGACCTGACCGAGAAATACAAGCCCGAGCCGATGGGCGTAACGATCGCAAGGGCGCCCGCTCGGGTCAAACGAAAGGATAAAGGTCTAACACTAACCAATCATCCCCGACCCTAACACCCCGAACGATCTTTATTCCCGGACTAACCAACTCGTGTTTATTTGCAGGAATGGCTGCGAGAGGTCTTGATGACGAAGGCGCCAAGTCGCCCCCCCGGGCAAAAATATCGCTCGGGAAGAACAAGACCCCGACTGGGTCGTCGGGAGGCGTGGTCGACGCATCTGACTCCCTGATCACTCGGGTGGGTACCCGCAAGGGTAAAGAAAAGGCGGTCGAGAAGGGCGCCGGCGAAACCGCCTCGCTCCAGCGGAGGCAAAACAGCCCGACCCCCGAGGTCGGGGTGGTCACAGCCGATGTCTCCGTCTTGACACGGATCGGCAACCTTATGCCGCTTCCACCTGATGTGTCGAAGATGACCCCGACCCTACTGGCCGAGAAGCTCAGCCGCAACTTGGTCGAGGTATGTAAAAGTTGTTATCTTGCTTTAGTTGCTTAACTGCTGCTGGTCGGGCTAAGTCACTCGTTTTTACAGGCTTCACAAGTGGGTTTAGACCTTCAACGTCAGGCGTTATTAGTCAACGAGGCCACGGCATTGAAGAAGGTCGCCGAGCGGCGGCTAAAGGAGGTCGGCGATCTGTCAGCCGAGCTAAAAAAGGCCAAGGCGAACCGGGCTTCGGCGGACAAGGCGGCGCAGAAAGCGCTCAAGGAAACCGCCAATCTGAAGGCCCGAATGGCGGACCCGGCTGAGATGGCCAAGTTTTTCTTCCGAGACGTCGAGACCGGCATCAAGTTCGTCCGGGAGATGCGGAAGAATCTGGTCGGGGACGAGCTGATGTGGGAGTTCGGCCGTTGGGCTTTTAAGGCCGGATAGCGGAAGATGAGGGAGAAAATGCAGAAGAACATGGAGGAAGCGCTCGAGGGCGAAGACCTCCGACTAGTTCTGACCACACTCCCTACCGCTGTTCCCGACCCCGGCGAAGCCCCGTTTGGCCGAGAAGACGAAGTGGCTGCTGAACCAAGTGGGCTGCTACTGCCACACCGAGCGGGGTTGATGCTGCGAAGAAGTAAATCAATTTCTTCTTCGTGCTTTTTGTTAAGTGAACTCAATCGGGAGCCCGGTCCCGCTTTTGTACCGGGCACATTTCGATATCAATGAAATTCAATTTTTGTCCATCTTATTTGACTCGTATTTCTTACGTTTTTACTTTCGACTGCATGTATGTCGAGCGCCTAATACCCGACCCCTCGGCCTTATGGCCTGGTCGTGCACATTCTGCCCGAACGGCCCACTGGCCCGACGAAATATCGACATCTAGTGGCCTGCCCGCTCGGGATTTTCCCGACCTTTTGGCCTTGTCGAAAATTTGAAAACCGTTTGGCCTTTTCGCTCGGGGTGTTCCCAATCATCAGGCCTAGAGTACTTCCTTCATCCCAGCCCCCACACTATTGTGCGCTCGAGGCACGAGTGGGTGCAATAGTAGAAAGAAGTTGGACGGATCGGGGAATTCTGCTGTAGCTCTGGCTTTCCCGATCGGTGGCGTGACCCTAATGTCCGCCGAAGAGGAGCGTATTTAACCGGTCGATATATTCGCCCGGTTGAGTTTCGATTGGCTATTAGAGCCAAAATATTGACGGCTATTAGAGCCTGATTGCACACCCCTATCGATAAGAACCGGGGGAGAGGTGTTTATGGAGCGTAGAGCCCCTCTTCTATGTTGATGTTGAACCTCGATTGGGTAGTTCACGAGCGAGGCTAAGTGATGAAGCAGATTACCCTACTTCTATCCAAGATAATGAAAAAACCAATCGGGCCGCCGTGTGCAAACTGTTGAGCAATCACCGATCGTATATACATTAGGAAAATCCCGTTCGCAGACGGTTAGGAATATTTACAACAAATAATGTACAAACATTTAATCGACGAATAGAGCCCACTCGCAGGTCGAGCCCCCACTTCGCATAAAATTACATAAAAATAGGCTAATGCCTAAACATAACGAGGTGCTCGGAATTCCAAGTCCCCTCGATCACCCGACCGGTCGTCGTCTCCAGTCGATATGTCCCCGGCCGTACTACAGCGCTGATGATGTACGGCCCTTCCCAATTTTGAGCTAGCTTCCCCCCTTCCAAAGGTTGACTGGCTTCCCGTCGGCGTAAGACGTAATCTCCGACCTGAAAATACCGAGGGTTGACCCGGACATCCTTTGAACTCTTAACTCTCTTCTGATACTCAGCCATACGCCGAGCGGCTAGCTCTCTCTTCTCCTCGACCCCGTCGAGATCCACGACCATCGAATGTTCATTCTCCTCCGCGTTGTAAGTCCGTTCTCGAGCGGTCGGGATCCATGCCTCGATCGGGAGTCGGGCTTCAGCCCCATAGACTAGGGCAAACGGCGTCTCTAAAGTTGCTTCTCTCGGGATCGTCCGATAAGTCCACAGAACGTAGGGCAACTCATCGGCCCAACTACGACCAGCCGAGTGTAGCTTCTTCTTCAGACCTTCTAAGATCGTCCGATTGGCGTTTTCAACCTGTCCATTTCCATGCGGGTAAGCCACCAATGACCGGATATGGGTTGTCCCGATCGTGGCAAGAAAGTTCTGGAAGTACTGGCTTACGAATTGGCGGACGTTGTCGCTGATGAGATGCACAGGTATACCAAAGCGGGAAATGACATTACGCCACAAAAATTGAGCACACTGCTGAGAGGCGATCGTGGCTAACGGCTCGGCCTCAATCCACTTGGAGAAGTTGTAAACACAAAAAAGTAAACTTTGTATATATTCCACAAATCTATTTACAGCGTGTGTATAATTCAATGCAGGTACAAAATCTCTGTCTAGTCCTCTGATTCTTCACTGACGTTATCTATGGAAGTGCCTCCGGGATTCAAGTAGCGTAGCCTCCGGGATTCAATTGGCGCGTGCCTCCGGGATTCAATTGGCGCGTGCCTCCGAGATTCAAGTGGCGTAGCTTCCGGGATTTAAGTGGCGTAACTTCCAACAACGAGCGTCAAGAATTTAGAAGTAATCAACCCTGCAAAGTTTCAAAACACATGTAATGGATTCAAGCTGCTTTAAGATCCTCAAATGCCTTCAAAAGACTTCAATATCTTCGAGACAATCAATTCTGCAAAGCTCCAAAGTACCTGCAATGGATTCAAATTGCCTGCAAAATCAACAAAAATGCCTTCAACTTCAAGCATTCTTCAATGCCTTCAGGCTCTTCAGATGCTCTCAACTCCTTAAGTCTTCAAGTTGTTCAATGCCTTCAAGCTCTAAGCCTTCAAGTTCTTCAAGCTTTCAAGTGTGTTTTGGAATGAAAATGAAGGCCCTATTTATACTAAAAGCTTAACCAAAATTCCTCAACCAACCCCCCTTTTTAGTTAACTACTTAATTAATTAATTAATTTGGAAAATGAACCTTGTCCAAGATCAAGTCCAGGTTCATTATTGTATAATCTAATTCAAATTCAAATTAAATTATAATTATCTAATTCAAATATAATAAAATTAATATTATATTTAAATTATAATTATAATTTAAATTCAAATATGAAGTGGGTTTGGACCAACTAATCAATTAATTCAATGGCCCAAACCAAATTTTATTGGACTCATTAAATTAATTTAATTATTATGGCCCAATTAATTAAATTGGTCCAATAATCAATCTCAACGTTGGTCCAATAACAAATTTGTCGTCCATTTATCGGGTTCAAATTTTCTGTGTCTACAAATTGCCCCCTCGAAACTTGCCGGGACATGCTACTTGATGTACTTGGAGTGAGAAAGTCTCGATATTTAACAAATGATCCATTATAGTGCTTCTAAACTCCATGAGCCTAAATGCATGCCTGGATATTTCACGATCCAAAATTAAATAATCCAATTGGTGTAGTGCGTTCTGTGAGCCCAGCTATAAACTTGAACATTTCATGAGCCCTAGTCAAATATTCCAATTGGTGAGCCCAAGCCATCTGATCTTCTAAGCCTTCTCAAATAATCACTAGGAATGATTAATGATCCTAGTCAATACTTCACCAAGATACGCCTGTGCGTGAGTCCTACCTCTAACCAAGCTCACTGTAACCATTTCACATTTTCACCCAAGATTCCAGCGGCATAACCGATTCCACCAGAAATTTCATCTCAATCTCATTAGATTGTAGAGTCCAAATCCAGCCACAACTCTTCACCGGGCACTATAAATACCTACCTCAACTCACCAATCCCTACAAACACAAAGGGAAACTGAAGAAGAGACGAGGAGCTAATCACTCGAACTCTGCCACTCAATAAGGTATATTCTCCTCTTCTCCTTTATATATACTATCTCCTATACGCAGAAGCGATGATACATACCACCTTTGAACTGCCACCGTGGAACGAGAGGCTCACCATCCCGTGGAACAACCACCAAGTGCGGAACTTTTGCCTTGACGCGAGCGTGAGTTCCCACCATGGATACAGCCGAGCATAACTTGAGGACATCGCGGGTTTACTAGAGCTACTAGAGTTCTCCGCTGGAGGCCGCCGATTTTTTTTTTTCAAATGCCGCAGGAGGTTCGTTGCCGGAGTTTGCCCCTCGGAGCTTCACAGGAGTCGCCGGAGAGTTTTTATGTTCTTTTTTTTCACTGTCGTAGGAGGTTCACTGCTACGCTTGCCAGAGTTGATGAAGACCGCCAGACTGCGTCTTCCTCCTCTCCGTCAACGTTACTGGAGACAGAGTGAAGCTAGTCACCGGAAGCTTGTTTTTTTTTTTGTTTTTTTTTTTTCACGCCACTGGACCCTGATGCTGCGAGACCAGGAATCTGCTACTGCCGGATGCTGATCGTCGCCGCTGCCGGAGTTGCCGAAAGATCACGTCTCAGAAGCTTTGTTTCCTCACCGTTTTCCGTCGCTGCTTTTGCCTGGATTTTTTGGCGGAAGTTGCCGCAGACCGCCGGAGACCGCCTCTACTGGAGGTTATCGCCAAAGCCCAGAGGTTGGTGGAGCCTATCCTCTTTGTCAATGGGACCACCGGAGTTCCTCCCTGTCGGAGATCGATGCTCGACCCAAGAAGTAAGCTAAGCTCCGACTCTCTGCTGAGCTGCTACGTCAACTGATAAAACGATACAGAGAAAAGAAAGAAAAAAAAAAATTGCTGATATGAAGTGCTGGTGGTGAATGCCCTGCTGATATGAAGTGCTGGTGGTGAATGCCCAATGCCCATTTTAAATGAGAGAGACTCATTAAATGTGATGGTGACAACACAATGCCATGTGCACAAAGCCAGAGGGATGGAGAATGGAGACAACATACTGCTACGTCATTTCTTTTTCCCTTTCACTTTTTTTCCTTTCTATTTCGTAGTTTTGGTCCTCTTTCTTTCTTTCTTCTTTTTTTTCTCTTTTTTTTTTTTTGTTTTTGTCTTGCTGTTTCGTTTTTTCCTTTTTCTTTTGTTTCGTATTTTTTTTTACTTTCTTTTGTTTTGCAATGTTTTGATAACAACTAATATATTATAATATAATCTTATATTAGTAACAAGCTTCAAGCAGATGTTAAATAATAATAATAATGACACTAATAATAATAATATTATTATTATGTATACATGTATATGATACATTATAATATTATCACTTTACCGTCCTTAACAATTGGACCCCTGAGTACGAAAGAGAAGTCCGAAGAAATTTATGACCTACAATTGAAGCTCTTTTTACCCATGCTCAACAATAACTTGATGCCACACAAGCTGTCGTTCTTCCATTGTAATTTTGAATTTGTATTATCGCTTCACTTTAGTTTGTTCCTTTATTGGAATGTTAAAGCATACTTCTCTTGCATTTTAATATTCCTGAACATTAAAAGGAACCATGAAAACTACTCATAAACCTTCTCCTTGAAAGATTTAAATGAGATATGAACGTAGGAAATTCTGGACAGATTCGTGACTTCATTTCCTCTCGAATTTTGATCCTTCAAAAGTCATATTCAAGTTTAGATGTCTTCATGAAAATTGTAGCTCTGTATGTTAGCTTTCCAACGATACCCAGATCACCTCAATTGGACTATTATACACTAGTACAAAAAACACTTTCCGAGTCACCTGTAAAACACTTTCCGAGTCACCTGTACAGGTGACTCGGATTCCAGTGACACTGAAAGTGGGATACGGGTGTCTCGGAAAGCTGTCTAATGATTTTTTATTTTTTTTTATACAGACTTTCCGAGACACCTGCTACGTTGCAGGTGCCTCGGAAAGTCATTTATTTTTTAATATCCGCGACACCCACGATCACGTGGGTGTCGCGGAAACCATTTTCTTATTTTTTTAATAATTTCTTTCCGCGGCACCCTTTTCACTTAGGGTGTCGCGGATACCCCTTTATTTAAAAATAATAATAATAATAATAATAGTAATAATATATATATATATATATATATATATATATATAAGACCGCTCATATGCGGCGAGGTCTTACCGTGCGACGGTGCGGTCAAATTCCAGAATACACCAACAGTGTTAACGATATGCACCAACAGTGTAATAAAAACACACCACAATGAAATGCAATAAAACATCACAAAATACACAACAGACTCAAAAAAATACACCATATAACTCACCACCCCCAACGGTGTATTTCCGAACAGTGTATGGTGTTTTTACTCACACCTAATGGTGTGTGTTTGGTGATGCAGGGCTCTGTTTACTCTGTTTTGTGTGGTGTATTTTCCTAACGTTGATGGTGCATATTTGTTGAACTATTGGTGTTGCCGCACCGTAAGAAATAACCGCACCGTAAGACACTGCCGCACCTGAACCCGCCTCTATATATATATATATATATATATATATATAGACAACTAATTTTTTAAAAACAATAAATAAACTCCCAACTTTTATAGCACAAATACATAGAAATTATTCATAGCCAATGTCTCCTAGACTAATAAATTTATTAATAGAAAAAGAAGAGACAAAGAAGGTCAGGAGCCTCAATCTTGCTATCACCAAGTCTCCCGATGTTTTGACTCCTATAACGCCTATCTTTCATTGTATTGTCGTCGCATCCATCTGAGATAAGAGTAAAAAGTAAATTGCTAGCTAACAAGCAAATTGCAAACCAAGCAACTGTAGATGATCTACAATGCAACTATTCATTATTTTTAACTGCAATGAGACTATGTTCAACTTCAATGAAAATTTATTATATCACACAATAAGCCTAGACTCATACTGGTATTATTAATTTCATGAGAACAATATACACCTTTTTGCACTGTCTGATGAAAATTTACCTTCACATAGAAGAATACCAAACCAGATCAAGGTACCAATATCAAATAACAGGGAAAAAACATATGCACTCCTATCCAACTTTCAAGATTCACATGCAGACGCAATAGTGTTTAACACCATCAAATAAATAAGTCATAAAGTAAGGCAAACAGAGCTTACCCATAGGTCCTGTCCCAGTCTGTCAAAATAATATGCTATAGTCGACCTCTCCCTGGATTTCTTTAACAATCTATTGTTCACAATCTCTGTTACCATTCCATTCCAGATGTTGCAAATTCAAAAATATGCCAAGGACAATAAGTAAAATGAAATAGGTGCAGTTGCCACCAAAAGAAAGTAATTCAGTACTAACCTTTTCTTTGAAATTTATTGATTGTCGCCATTTTTTATGATCCATGTCCTCAACCAATGGCAACACAGGATCTTGGAGAACAGTGCACTGGTGGTTTGTGTTGATCGAGATTCTACTTGGATGGAGGAGCTCTGACTGAAATACTTGAGAGTTAATTTCTTCAATTTCACCTTCTTCTTCTGAACAACTGATGTAATGTCCACTCATTACATCTATCACAGAACCTTTAGCTGAGCAGAACTTACTGCAGTCTTTGTTCTCGATTGTTTCTTTTGAGTTCTCCTCCTATGAATAATGCATGCTGCTATCAATCTGAACTTGGAGTTCTTTTATGTCATCTTCATTGATGTGAACTTCATCTTCAGAATCATTATCAATACGGGGTAACATCAGCGAGCGGTTAAGACTCACTCACACTGGACTTTGATCAGTTCTTCCTGTGACCAACAAAAATTAGATATAACCACTCACTTCACCAATTATAAAAACAAAAAAATAGTCTTTCCTAAAAGAAAATGAAATTACCTTAAGTAGACGAATCTGATCACTCTGACCATTAACATCATCTTCAGTGATTTCATTGATCATTGGTTCATTCTTCATGGCAATTGTATACCTGCAGTAGTCAGTAAGCTACTTAGTACATATCTCAACACCATTTTAACAACAGCTATGTCCTAAGGTGTCAAGGTAATTTACCTCAAGGAATGAACAACGGCATTGGTAACTTATTTTTTTATCTTCAGAATTCTCATGCTCCTAAATAGTCAAACAGGAAAAAAAAAAGTCAGGAATGGCCTATTCCATACTTCCTTTGCATTTTAACATGACAAAAGAAAGGGCCAAAATGACAGACTTACTCTCTGAATGTTATCAAACAACATCTCGAAAATGCATGGAACAATGCCCTGAAGACCATTGGTTGATGGAGTCTCAACCATTGCACTGGGAGGTCCCCACAATGTGTATGTCTTTCCACTCCCAGTTTGGTAACAATTAGCCAAATGTAAGTACTGGTACTATATAGAAAGACCTAAGAATCGAGGACATAAAAAGATGAGGATAAAAATCAGCTTATCATACACTACCTGTCCATAAGCCAAGAGTGATGTGTTATAAACTGCCAATGCATCCTTAACCAAAGGGATCCCAACTGATATCTATCAAGCACCAATATCAGCAATGTAAAAGAATTGTCAACAAATCTGAAGGCAAAACAACTAAACATGTAGAATAAGAAGCAAAATTGTTGCTGAAGAATAGAACTTTTACAACTGAGTTTAAATGAGAAAATCTAGATATACTTACCATGGTGTCGTCCATAAATCACTGGAGAAAGCAACAGGATACCAAAAGTTCTTCAGATGGTCACTGCAATGTTTGAGAAAGCTAGTTCTTTGTCAGATTGTATAGAATGAAACTCCATTCCCTCTTTGATTTATGATATTCCCCATTTTGATTTAATGAATTAATCTTTCCACTTAAAAAATACTCCATAAAAATAAAAATAAAAATAGTGCTAAAATACTCCACAAAATACAAACTAAATTTTTTCTGAATTTGTAAACCCTAAAATCGTTTCACAGTGCTATATAAGCTTCGCATATTGGGGCTGCGGAAGTTCCAAGTTTCCAAGCCTCTCCTCCGTCTCCACCACCACTCCCGATCACATGGAATAATTTCCAGATCTCGACGGCGCAATGAAGGGCCATAGCGACTGGGTTATGCCCATTGCCACCCCAATCCGCAACCCGACGTAATGGTGACCTACTCCCAACTCGATGAAATAAAATTAAATATAAAATAAAAAAAAAATTAAACTTACCGGTCTCAGGGATAGGAATAGGCACCTCCAGGGTGGTGGCGGTCGCGTTTGGCGTCGGTACGTGGCGGTGGCGAGTGAGGCAGCTTCGGCGGAAGAAAGGCGGCTGAGGCTTCAGCGGTGGCGTCAGATGGAAGCTCAGGCGAGGAAGGTCGTCGGCGTCGGCGTCGGCGTCGGCTGTGGTTTCAGATCTGTTTGGAGAGGATAGGTGTAGGCTGTTCGCGAAGAAGGAGAGGAAATGGAGGCGTCGGCCATCGCAATGAAGGAGAGGAAATGGGTAGAGAACGAGAAGCTAAGTTTCAGATCTGGGGGTTATTATTATTATTATTATTATTATTATTATTATTATTATTATTATTATTATTATTATTATTATTATTATTATTATATTATATAATATAATAATAATATATATACGTGGCACCCGCACCAGATGGTGCCACGGAAAGGTATTATAATATTAATATATTTTCCGCGACACCTGCTCACATGGGTGACGCGGAAAGTAATATTCGCAACACCCCTTCTCGGCTGGTGTCGCGGATTCCCTTATTATTATTTTAATAATATAATTTTCGAGGCACCTTTACCCGGTTGGTGTCGCGGAAAGTTATACCTTTTTCTTTCCACAACACCTTCACCATGAAGGTGACTCGGAAAGTGGGCTTGTATTCCAATTTTTGTAGTAGTGATAGACCGAGAGATGACCAAAATACCGAATAGTGACCGATTGTTGCGTGAATGCATGCTTTGACCATTATTTTCCATTCCAAGACTTGCGATGCTTCCTAGACTTGTTCTCCTCCTTCCCATGCCAATAATTAACGCGTGCTTGAATAGACTCACTATCTTGGACGAAAGTATAAAAATTTTGTTATGACTGAACTTAGACAATAAAATTTCTAAGCTACCTACGTACTCCCACGAAGGAGATCAAGTCAAACGTAGTTCAAATGATTTTTTTTTTTAAAGTAGAGACGTTCACAGTTTAGACTCATGCGGGCCAGGAGCGTCTATGATTTGGGCCCACCCATAGACAAAGCGAGATGCATTAGTAGTTTAACCACATACTGCATTTTTGGTGGATATCATTCATCTTGTTTACTTAATTAATAGGGCCAACTTGTGCATCATTTTCATCAACCAAGTTGTACATGCCCCGCGCAACCGGGATCTCATCGTGTCAATTAATGTGGAATGAAGACGACACCTCATCTTGAGTTGGTGTCGTTCCATAACCTGAATCAAGATCTTCTTCTTTTCCTTCTTGCACACGGGTGTATATAATGGTCTTTGGCTAGACCTTCAAGACTTCACTGCATGAAACATGGACATCAACTTCTCGTCTCATACGAGAGGGAACTATACTTCTAAGCCTTTTTGAAGACTCTATTTCAATAGAAGTGTCGGTGTGTTCTTTTAAAACTCGAGAAGCTCCGAGTCTGTCATGTATGGACTTCCTCTTAGCAGGTTTGGGATTTGACCCGAGCCTATAAAAGGCTGCCCGTCGTGGTTCTACCTCGCCAATCCTATCAAAGACTGATTGCCTCTTGTGGTGTTTCTCCTCATCGGTAGACGTGATGCAATTACTTGCGGCTCTGTTTATGAAGATTCGCACTGGTTTAGGGAGCCCATAGCCTAATCCTTTACGCTCATGCGGTCCCTGCTGATTTGACTTGCCTTTACCGCCGGCTTCTGGGATAAGCTTCCCCAATTTCTGCGGCTCCTTGGGATTGTAGGCAGCTTTAGCTAGAAGTTTATAAGCATTGGGGTTGAAGCCATTAGTGCGCTTAACAGGCAACATTTCATCTACTCCATCCCGAGCATCGTTATCTTTGGTTTCTTCTCCAAGCGGTTTGGCTGGGAGAGCTTTCAATGGTTCAATTCTTGTAAGCAGAAAAACAAGTTCCTTATGGCAATGAGCTTGGTCTACGACCTGTTTGCCTTTCCATTTTGGATCAGGTGTGTCAACATCGCTTTGGTCAACCTCTTCTACAACTTGTTTCTTCAAGTAAAACTTTGCATCTGCAAAGTATGATTCTGCTTCGATGAAGGGAGTTTCATCAGCGGCTACCTTTTCTATCACCCCGCCTTTTTCAAACATGAGGCATTGGTGCCAGGATGAGGGAACTACTCCATTCTCATGTATCCAAGGCCGGCCCAGCAACAAGTTGTAAGATGTTCTTGCATCTATCACATAACATAGTGTACTTGAGTTTAGCGTTCCGACCCTGAGGTCGAGTCTTATGGTACCAAGTGCTCTTTGTCCGCCTTGATTAAATTCTTGAATCATTAAGCGGCTTTGAGAGAGCTCATCAGTGGAAATGTCAAGGTCCTTCATAGCCCGGAGTGACAGAATGTTCACAGCCGACCCTTGATCAATCAAAATCCTTTTAATCTTTTGCTCGCGGGCATAACCTTCAACAAACAACGGACGATTATGTGGTGTACTACCAAGCAATAGATCTTCATCTTTAAAAGTTATCTCGGCGGTATAAGACGCGGATTTGCGAGTTCGGACCTCGTTGCTTCCTTCAATCAAGGGGAATGAAGATTCTCCCACTTCAACATGTTCTTCATTGGTATTCAAGCAAGTTTCAAGAATGTCTGTTCTACTCAGGCGAAACCCCTTTGGCATGTATTGAGCTAGGGTAACTGGTGCCTGTGGCTTGTTGGGAAGTCCTTTCTTCTTCGAGTCATGGACGGGGTCCCTTGCCGACTTCTTCTAAACCCATTGCCTTGTCATTTTCTTTAATGGTCTAATATGACTAGCAGGATCAACTTGTGATGGTTTTAAATACTGGACACCAGCATGCTTAACTCTAAATGGAAGTGTGCATTTATGTTGCTTGCCCCCATTATTCTCCTCATCTTCTATGAGTAATGGAGCAAACCTCCCACATGAAATTTGGTTTGTGCTTGCGCTAGCATCCGCAAGCTCTATCTTTCCATCACGAGCAAGCCCCATCACTTTATCCTTAAAGACGAAGCATTTTTCAATCGGGTGTCCGAGGAGACGATGATACTTGCAATAGTTGAGGCCATCCACCCTAGAAGCTTCTTCGGGGCGCTTCATCTCAGGCAACTCAATTAATTTGAGTTTCAGCAACTCTTCAAACATAGGAGAAACGTCAGAATCCAAGAATGGATATTGTTTCTCCTGCCACTCTTCAACAATTGTTTTTCTAGCTCCCCTTGATGGGCCAGTGAATGATCTTTGCTTGGGCTTCTCAGCCACTTTGGTGAAAACCCGCATTGGTCCTATCATCACGTTCATCGTCTCTTTTTTCTCTTGCTTTGGAAAGAACTTACTCCATTTGTTGACGTCTTGGTTTGCAGGTGCCTTTGATGACCCGGGCATACTTGACATACTTAGTCCCCCATTAGCTTCAATACTCAATTCCATGTCATGAGCACGACTGGATAGTTCTTCAAATGTTCTAGGCTTGATTCCCTGCAAGATGTAAGAGAACTCAAAGTGCATGCCTTGGATGCACATTTCAATTGCGGAGCTTTGTGATATCCTCTCTTTACAGTTAAGGCACAACTCCCTCCATCTCTCGATGAAGGCTCCTGCACGTTCACCCTTCCATTGGTGGGTAGTGGTGAGCTCCAAGAAGCTGACAGTCCTTCTTGTGCTATAGAAGCGAGTCAAGAACTCGCGCTCCATATCATTCCAGCTATCAATGCAACCATGCTCCAGGTCGGTGTACCAATCAAAGGCAGTGCCCTTCAGAGAGCGGACGAACTGCTTGACAAGGAGATCTCCGTATGTTCCTGCATCATTACAGGTTTCAATGAAGTGGGCGATGTGCTGCCTTGGGTTGCCTTTTCCATCAAACTGCTGGAACTTGGGAGGTTGATAGCCCAGCGGCATCTTCATTTCTTCAATCCTCTGAGTATAGGGCTTAGTGTAAGTGTATGAAGATTGTCCTCCCTCGAGCTTCCCTTTAATTGCTCCCATGATGTAGTCGTTCAACTGGTCTACAGGTATCATGCCCTTAGAAATTGGAATACTCTGCTCAGCGGGTGGTGGACGAGAGATTGTCTCTTCCATTCCTGGCCTACTTTGATGACGCGGTGACTCGACATCAATCTCATCTTCTTGGGTTTGCGGCTGCTTCTCGGAAGCTCGACTTGTTTCGCCGTTTCTTCCGCTTTCAACTTCTTCGCTGAGCTCATTGATTCTCCTTTCTTGGTTATGCATGAACGTAGTTATCCCCTCAAGAGCTTTGGTGATGTTTGCTAGTTGTTCCTCCACCGAAGCTGCGTTCGTCGTCATAACGGGCATGACTGTGTAGTTGTGAGTCAATTCCGACGATGTTTTCTACAGAGGTGATGATTGAGATGTAGGAGACGAGCTACCGCTGCTAGGGGTTCCTTTTGGGGGAGTCATACTCTTGCTACTGGGAGTTCCTTTTGTGGTAGTAGGGCCCATATGACTCTTGTCGCCAACAGTTTCCCTCGTCGAAGATGAACCCTTGTCATATGCGGCTTTCCATGACTTGGTGGAGTTGCTTTCAATCCTTCGGACGATGTTACGAACCATGTTCTGGGTCTCGTTCAGTTGCACCCCAAGGTTCCTCACTCGGCTCCGAGTCATTGCTCCTTCCACATTTTGGCTATCACCGGAACCGGCCACGGATGATGCCTTGGAGCGGGTAGCTTGAGCATAGGTCATCTTGGAGGAGGGATTTCTTGATGCCATTTGGATTCCTTCCTTGTAGACCTCGTGAATCAATAGCGAAGAGATGAGAGGCAGAGTAGTCCCACTGGGCGTGCCAAAATCTGTAAACACAAAAAAAGTAAAGTTTGTATATATTCCACAAAATCTGTTTACAGCGTGTGTATAATTCAATGCAGGTACAAAATCTCTGTCTAGTTCTCTGATTCTTCACTGACGTTATCTATGGAAGTGCCTCCGGGATTCAAGTAGCGTAACCTCCGGGATACAATTGGCGCGTGCCTTCGGGATTCAATTGGCGCGTGCCTCCGAGATTCAAGTGGCGTAGCTTCCGGGATTTAAGTGGCATAACTTCCAACAACGAGCGTCAAGAATTTAGAAGTAATCAACCCTGCAAAGTTTCAAAACACATGCAATGGATTCAAGCTGCTTTAAGATCCTCAAATGCCTTCAAAAGACTTCAATATCTTCGAGACAATCAATTCTGCAAAGCTCCAAAGTACCTGCAATGGATTCAAATTGCCTGCAAAATCAACAAAAATGCCTTCAACTTCAAGCGTTCTTCAATGCCTTTAGGCTCTTCAAATGCTCTCAACTCCTTAAGTCTTCAAGTTGTTCAATGCCTTCAAGTTCTTCAAGCTTTCAAGTGTGTTTTGGAATGAAAATGAAGGCCCTATTTATACTAAAAGCTTAACCAAAATTCCTCAACCAACCCCCCTTTTTAGTTAACTAATTAATTAATTAATTAATTAGGAAAATGAACCTTGTCCAAGATCAAGTCTAGGTTCATTATTGTATAATCTAATTCAAATTCAAATTAAATTATAATTATCTAATTCAAATATAATAAAATTAATATTATATTTAAATTATAATTATAATTTAAATTCAAATATGAAGTGGGCTTGGGCCAACTAATCAATTAATTCAATGGCCCAAACCAAATTTTATTGGACTCATTAAATTAATTTAATTATTATGGCCCAATTAATTAAATTGGTCTAATAATCAATCTCAACGTTGGTCCAATAACAAATTTGTCGTCCATTTATCGGGTTCAAATTTTCTGTGTCTACAGAAGTAGTCAATGGCGACGATGACAAACTTTCTCCGGCCGGCAAGTTGAGGAAATGGTCCCAAAATGTCCACCCCCCACCTTGCAAAAGGAATTGCAGTCGTGACCGGCTGATAAAAGGTGGTCGGTCATCCGGGCATCCGTGCAAATAATTGGCACGTCTCACAATCCCGAGCGAGCTTTTCACAATCCAGCTGGAGGGACAGCCAATAATATCTGATCAACATGATTCGACGAGCTAATGATCGGCCTCCTTGATGTGACGAGCAAATGCCCGAGTGCAATTCCTTACAACAAGATCAGCCTCAAAGGCAGTCAAGCAACGCATGAGCGGGCCCCCATATGATCGCCTATAAACACGACCGTCTTGAATCTGAAACCTGGGAGCCCTGAGCTTGGCCTTCCGAGCACGCTGAGGGTCGTCTGGGAGCCGACCGTGCTCAAGGTATTCCATTAGATCGGTGATCCAGTTGTCTTCTGCCGGTTGAATAGGTGCGACCGGCAGTCGGTGGATGTTATGTCTTGGGATCACCAAAATCCGAGCGATCTTTGACATGTGTTCCGGGGCGTCTTGGGCCAATTTAGACAAGATGTCCGCATCGGCATTATCCAATCGGGGTACGTGCCGGACTGTATATCCCCGGAACAGGGCAAACTTCTTCATTGCAAGGTCCTGGTACGACTGTAGTCGTTCCCCGTTCACTTCGTAGTCGCCGAGGACCTGCCCGACCACGAACGCAGAATCTGTTTGAGCCCGAATATACTCAGCCCCCAAGTCCCGAGCACATTGCAAACCGTTGACGAAGGCTTCGTACTCGGCTTCATTGTTGGTCGGATGGAACTGGTACATGAGAGCGAAATACACCTTGAATCCCTCCGGGCTCGTAACTACCACTCCTCCTCCTGCCTCTTTCTTGCTGCTAGACCCATCAGTAGCCAGCGACCACCACTCGGCCTCGGGGTCGGTGACCTCCGGAGGTCGGGCGTCCCGAGCGGTGCACTCGACCAAGAAATCTGCAAGGGCTTGACTTTTGATGGCTGGTCTTGGCCGGTATTCAATCGCGTACTGGGTCAGCATTAACGCCCACTTGACTAGGCGACCGGATGATGAAGCAGTGCGGAGGACTGGCCCGATCGGCTGATCGGTCAACACGCGAATTGCTCGACCCTGGAAATAGGGAGCCAACTTCTTCGCGACAATGTATAAAGCATAGACGACCTTCTCAAGCCGGGAGTATCGGAGCTTGGGACCATGCAGCGCGGGGCTTACATAGTACACCGGTCGCTGGACCCCTTCCGGATCTGTTCGGCACAATACTGCGCTTACTGCTCGATCGGATACGGTGATGTACACGTCTAGTTCTTCCCCGAGCTCGGGCTTCGAGAGCACAATTGGTGACATGAGATACTCCTTTAGCTCATCGAAGGCCGCTCGGCACTCGTCGTCCCAGACGAAACCATTCACTTTGCGCAATACCTTGAAAAAGGGTAAAGCGCGCTCGGCTAATTTGGAAAGGAACCGGCTGAGAGCGGCCAACCGACCGGTCAATTGCTGGACCTCCCGAACAGTGGAAGGTGGTTGCATGTCCAGAATTGCCTTGACTTTGGCCGGGTTGGGCTTGATTCCTCTTTTAGTCATCATGTAGCTAAGGAACTTCCCAGTCTGAACCGCAAATGTACACTTGGTCGGGTTCAAATGCAGCTGGTACCTCCTCATGATCTGAAAGCATTCCTGGAGGTCCCGAGTGTGGTCGGATCGATCCCGACTCTTGACCAGCATGTCATCAATATACGCCTCCATCGTTCGGCCTAACAAATCAGCGAATAACATGTTGACCATCTGCTGATAGGTAGCTCCTGCATTGCGTAAGCCGAACGACATCACTCGGTAGCAATACAACCCGTCCGGGGTGACAAAGGCTGTCTTGCTCTCATCTTCATGGTGCATCATGATCTGATGATATCCCTTGAATGCATCCATGAAGCTCATCAACTCGGCCCCGGCCGTCTCGTCGACCATCTGGTGGATGCTCGGTAGCGGATACGGGTCGAGCGGGCAGGCTTTGTTGAGGTCGGTGAAATCAATGCACATGCTCCAAGCTGGGGGCTTAGGAACAAGGACAATATTGGCCACCCACTCGGGATAAATTACCGGTCGGATGTGCTTGATCGCCGCCATTTTCTTGACCTCCTCTCTACCGAATTCGCGGCGATCGGATGAAAGATGCCGGGTCTTCTGCACGACCGGCTTAGCTGCGGGATCAACAGCCAAGCTTATGACAAATGACCGTTCGGTCGATCCCGGGCATGTCTTCGGGCCCCCATGCGAAGATATCGGCAAACTCCCGGAAGACTGCCAGAATTTCTGCTCGGAGCTCGGGGGTGAGGGCCAGGCCAATCTTGATCTTCCAGTCCGGTCGATCCTCGGACAGGGGAACTTCTTCGATTTTCTCGGAAGGCTCGGGTTGCTCCTTCCGGTCGTTGGAAACCTCCTTGGCGATCGTGTTCACCCGAGAAGACGTACCAGAATCACGCCTATTAACTGCTCGGGTGTAACACTTGCGGGCGGATTGAACATCGCCGCGGACCACACCGACCCCATTGGGGGTGGGGAATTTCATGCACAGGTGGGGCATTGAAATTATCCCACCGATCTTCATGATTGCAGGCCGGCCCAAGATGATGTTGTGGACGCAGTGTAAGTTGACCACAACAAATTCCATATCGGTCTTGATCGACTTCGGCGGGGTGCCGATCTCGACTGGGAGCACAATTTTTCCTTCGGGGCGGATAAGAGCCCCGGTAAGTCCCGACAATGGTACACCGACCGGAATCAGCTCTCTCTTGTCGAGTCCAAGTTTCTCAAACACGTCCAAGTAAAGGACGTTGACACTGCTCCCAGTATCTACCATAACCCTCTGGACGTCCGTCTCGTTGACGTCGATAGTGACCACGAGAGCTTCCATGCCATGGTCACCGCTGCTAGGTTGATCTTCAAGGGAGAAGGTTATGGGCTCCATTTTTTGTCTTTTCCCGTGTCCCGGGAATCTACGATGGCCACCAGGCAGTTCTCCCGGAGAGAAATGTGGAGCATGTGGGTGGCGATGGCATCATCCATTGGCTCGACTTCCCCGACCGCGGCCTTCCACTTAACAAGGAAATCGGTCAAGCTCTCCCCTTCAAGCTACTTGGCCTTTTCCAAGTACATGTAGGGCTTCCTCACCGCCTTGGAAGTGATAAACTTCCGCACAAACTTCATAGCCAAGGTGGGAAAATCAGAAATAGAACCCGGCTGCAACGTTCGGAACCACTCCGCCGCCCGACCGGAAAGCGTGGAGTAGAAAGCCCTACACATGACGGCGTCTGATACGCCCATCATCATCATATTGCCGTAGTAGTCGTTAACGTGGACCACAGGGTCCGTACGGCCATCGTAACCTTTGTTTCCCGGGACCTGCAGGTCGAGCGGGCATGACTGGGCCATTACCTCCGCTGTAAAGGGAGTCCTCAATAAGGACGACTGGTCGACTGGAGGCCTCACTGCATGCTCGTTCCGGAATCGAGCGAATTCTGCCTGGAGGTTGTGGAGCAGTCCTCGGGTCTCGTTGAGCTCAGCCGCCTGGGCCTGGGTTGTTTCCCGAGCGCGTCGTCGACGGTGAGATCTCAACCCACTGTGCCCGGATGAAGCCTCCTGGCTGGCCTCCTGCATCTGTACATCTCCCGAGCGCCGGCTCGGGTCTTGCGGTCCCAACCGTTGTCGCATCGCCGGTCAGAGGCGCTGAAAAGCCGCCGCCCGGTTGATTTCTTCGGGGTCCTCCGCTTGGGCTTGGACCTCCGGTTGTACTTGTGGAGCCTGCCGTGGTACCTCCATCGCATCAACACCCACCGACCCCAACCGCGAACGAGCTGAGCGTCGAGCCCGGGAAGTGGGCTGATGCTCCGGCTCTACTTGAGTAGTCGGGTAAATCAGAGGGGCGGCGGCTGGAGCCGTGTACGCAGGCGTGTAGGGGGGATAACCGGTCGGTGGTGTGTAGAACATAGGCTGACCGGGCCAGTACCCGTATGGAGGAGGCAAGACCGGGTAAGGATACTGCCCGGGGAACTAGGGCTGCTGACCGGGTGTTGGATATGCTGGCTGAATGTAATTGACCAGCTGTTGGGCGGCCGGATACTGAGCAGCTGGATGGGGTGGTGAGAGGTTGAGATTAAGGTCGACTGTCTGACCTTGATACTGGGTCGGCTGATGATCGGATGAGCTCGCCGCATCCGCTTGATCGTCACCGAACAGGTTGTATGCGAAGGGATACATTGTGATAGAAAGGACGGGTGCTCGTCAAGACGTTAACTTTCATGCACGGGTCCCCACAGACGGCGCTAAAATGATAGTGTTAATTGCCACGTAAGCGGTAAATAAACTAACACAAGACCAATTAAAACAAATAAATGTCTTTTCTTGATCAAGGTGAAGGCCCTAAGTACAATCTAAATGGCTGTTCCGAGTACCGACTGACTACGGTCGGGATGCTCTGATAACAACCTATCGATCGTCCAAAAGTCCTTCACACTGTTGCCACCGCGGGTATTTATAGCCGTGAGGCCGGAGACACAAGTCCGGCCGTCCGGCATGTCGCCCATGTAACAACCACGTGTCATCCTCCCGGGTGCCCTGCCTGTCAACACGTAGCGTTGCCACATGTCTCTTCCCAGCTTTCTGGCCTAAGGGCTACCGCTCGGTGGTCGACGACGCCGGTCGGGTGATGCCCGGTCGTGAACCGACCGGGTTCTTCTAAGAAATCCGACCGGTAGCCTGCACAAATAAGAACAAAAGGACAAAGGCATGTCAGTCGGGGTATTCCCTACCAAGCGCCAAGGGTGCTGCTCCTAAGAAAGGAGCGCACTGTGCGCTACCACACAATGAAATGGAGAAGTCATTCTCCATTCCATTATTCCAATCACAAATGTCAAAGGGGTGGAGGTGGACCAACTTTCATCTTTAATTTTTCCAACATATATATATATATATATATATATATATATATATATATATATATATATATATATAAAATTGAATATTTGTCGTGAAATTATTTCATTTCCGTTTTCCCTTAATTGTAGGTAACTAAAGCGCACGCTGTTTAATTACCCCTAACTACTAAATAATTTAAGACAAGCGCTATAGATTTAATTTAATAGCAGCAATAGGAACTAGGAAAATCGACAAACTAAATAACACAAGCACAAGCGGTTGCATTTAATTTAGAAAAAATATTCTCCCTGAGGCCAATTATCACTAAAACTGTCAATAATTAATCTCAGTTGCTACTGAATGTTAGAATAATTTGTAGCACAACATTAACTAATATAGCAAATAATTATTTCAAATAAATAACTAGTAGGCCTTCCTAACAATTAAATGATACAACTATTCAAATAATTTAGAAGAATATTTAATACTCAAATGCATAAAAATTATATAATAAAAATAAATAAATAATCTCACAGCATAATCAATTCCGGACCTTCAATTTACTAAACCAAGCTATAGAAAATTAGCAACGTAGAGACATTGATAACAACTATAGAGAAAGAAGAATTAAGATAATCTAGAGGAGGAAAATGGACATTCAACAGAGAAATCTTTCCCTATTTATACACTTCTCAAATTATTTTCAAACTAATTTCCACCATGCATTTGCTACTTTAGCGCTGCACAACGAAGTCTTCCGCAATTTCTGGTCAACAACGCCGTCGATATATGCGTTGCAGTTGGTGATGGAGTCGACGATCTTCCCTGCAATTTTCATACGTGAGCTGAGGGAAAAACAAACAAAAGAATTCTTTTTGTTTAATTAGTAAAAGACAAATTATATCGCGCACCGTAGTGCATAATCGATTGCAAGGCGCATCAAAACGACGTCGTTTTGTTTAATGAAAAGAAACAGCATCCGTTTCCCGCCGTTCCGCACCCTTCCGCAAAAAGTAACTCTGTAATTCAATTTCATTTTGTATACACTGTAGTTTCAGTTCAACACAATTACAGTTTCATTTCGATATAACTACATTTCCATTCGATATTTACAGACTCAAATATGTGAAAATGTTATTTTATTTTATTTTATATATACACTATAGTTTTATTAAAACTCAATTACATGATCATTTTGATATAATTACAACTTCATTGTACAATATACACTCAAATATGTGAAATGTTATTCAGTTTCATTTTATATACACTGCAGTTTCATTTGATAATATAAAAATAATACGAGAGCTTCCATGTCATGGTCACCGCTGCTAGGTTGATCTTCAAGGGAGAAGGTTATGGGCTCCATTTTTTGTCTTTTCCCGTGTCCCGGGAATCTACGATGGCCACCAGGCAGTTCTCCCTCGGTCGGGAAGCATCATCCAATCCACCAAAAATTACGTGGATGGTCGGCTTGCCAGCCGGTCAGCTGCTTGATGGAGGGTAAGGGTCCCGGCGATCATCTCGGCGGTCGTCCCTACGGTCATCCCTGCGGTCACGACCCGACCGGTCTGAACGTTCATCACGATCGGAGCGATCAGAGCGGTGATGTGAACGTCGATGCTCTCTCCGATCGGTATTCTTCTTCGTTTCTTCTCTCTTCCCCACGCACTTGTCCAGCTTTCCAATACTGAGCAAATCTTCTAATAACTGGCGTACGTGGGTACACTCTTCAGTGTCATGCCCGGCACATCGATGGTAAGCACAGTGCTTACTCTTGTTCGGGATGGGGGAGTTTGATGAGATTGCAAGACTGTGCGTACTGCATGGCCTCCGCTGCGGATCGGTTCAAGGCCGTAAACTCACCAGGCCTGGTGCGGGATCGGGGATGGTCATCACCCGACCGATGTTCCGCCCGGCCGGCCGGTTTACGGGATGAAGACCCGACCTCCTGCGAGCGTTTCACGGCGTTTGCCTCACTGGCGTTGGCATAATCCGTGACCCTTCGAAGGGCCTCTTCGTACGTGGCCGGGGGATGGAGGATGAAATCTTGATAAAGATAACCCGCCCGGAGAGAAATGTGGAGCATGTGGGTGGCGATGGCATCATCCATTGGCTCGACTTCCCCGACCGCGGCCTTCCACTTAACAAGGAAATCGGTCAAGCTCTCCCCTTCAAGCTACTTGGCCTTTTCCAAGTACATGTAGGGCTTCCTCACCGCCTTGGAAGTGATAAACTTCCGCACAAACTTCATAGCCAAGGTGGGAAAATCAGAAATAGAACCTGGCTGCAACGTTCGGAACCACTCCGCCGCCCGACCGGAAAGCGTGGAGTAGAAAGCTCTACACATGACGGTGTCTGATACGCCCATCATCATCATATTGCCGTAGTAGTCGTTAACGTGGACCACAGGGTCCGTACGGCCATCGTAACCTTTGTTTCCCGGGACCTGCAGGTCGAGCGGGCATGACTGGGCCATTATCTCCGCTGTAAAGGGAGTCCTCAATAAGGACGACTGGTCGACTGGAGGCCTCACTGCATGCTCGTTCCGGAATCGAGCGAATTCTGCCTGGAGGTTGTGGAGCAGTCCTCGGGTCTCGTTGAGCTCAGCCGCCTGGGCCTGGGTTGTTTCCCGAGCGCGTCGTCGACGGTGAGATCTCAACCCACTGTGCCCGGATGAAGCCTCCTGGCTGGCCTCCTGCATCTGTACATCTCCCGAGCGCCGGCTCGGGTCTTGCGGTCCCAACCGTTGTCGCATCGCCGGTCAGAGGCGCTGAAAAGCCGCCGCCCGGTTGATTTCTTCGGGGTCCTCCGCTTGGGCTTGGACCTCCGGTTGTACTTGTGGAGCCTGCCGTGGTACCTCCATCGCATCAACACCCACCGACCCCAACCGCGAACGAGCTGAGCGTCGAGCCCGGGAAGTGGGCTGATGCTCCGGCTCTACTTGAGTAGTCGGGTAAATCGGAGGGGCGGCGGCTGGAGCCGTGTACGCAGGCGTGTAGGGGGGATAACTGGTCGGTGGTGTGTAGAACATAGGCTGACCGGGCCAGTACCCGTATGGAGGAGGCAGGACCGGGTAAGGATATTGCCCGGGGAACTAGGGCTGCTGACCGGGTGTTGGATATGCTGGCTGAATGTAATTGACCAGCTGTTGGGCGGCCGGATACTGAGCAGCTGGATGGGGTGGTGAGAGGTTGAGATTAAGGTCGACTGTCTGACCTTGATACTAGGTCGGCTGATGATCGGATGAGCTCGCCGCATCCGCTTGATCGTCACCGAACAGGTTGTATGCGAAGGGATACATTGTGATAGAAAGGACGGGTGCTCGTCAAGACGTTAACTTTCATGCACGGGTCCCCACAGACGGCGCTAAAATGATAGTGTTAATTGCCACGTAAGCGGTAAATAAACTAACACAAGACCAATTAAAACAAATAAATGTCTTTTCTTGATCAAGGTGAAGGCCCTAAGTACAATCTAAATGGCTGTTCCGAGTACCGACTGACTGCGGTCGGGATGCTCTGATAACAACCTATCGATCGTCCAAAAGTCCTTCACACTGTTGCCACCGCGGGTATTTATAGCCGTGAGGCCGGAGACACAAGTCCGGCCGTCCGGCATGTCGCCCATGTAACAACCACGTGTCATCCTCCCGGGTGCCCTGCCTGTCAAAACGTAGCGTTGCCACATGTCTCTTCCCAGCTTTCTGGCCTAAAGGCTACCGCTCGGTGGTCGACGACGCCGGTCGGGTGATGCCCGGTCGTGAACCGACCGGGTTCTTCTAAGAAATCCGACCTGTAACCTGCACAAATAAGAACAAAAGGACGAAGGCATGTCGGTCGGGGTATTCCCTACCAAGCGCCAAGGGTGCTGCTCCTAAGAAAGGAGCGCACTGTGCGCTACCACACAATGAAATGGAGAAGTCATTCTCCATTCCATTATTCCAATCACAAATGTCAAAGGGGTGGAGGTGGACCAACTTTCATCTTTAATTTTTCCACGCAAATATCAATTGAGGGACTACACATAAAATTTACAAAACATAATGTTGTTTATTTGCGTGTATAAAATTGCTCGAAGTATGAAAATTTTTTCAAAGCCATGGGGAACTTTTGCGGTAAAAAAAAATATCATTAATACTCATCATCATAAACTTCCTCAACCACTATTTCCTCCCAGGGAAGACTTGGGACGCTACCTATGTCTAGAGTAAGACCAAGAAGGTAAGTGATGAGGGGACGACTCGTGAACAGAATCTGTAATATCCTCATTAGTTGTCCCTACGACAATTCTTCTACATCTTTCTTTGCATCAGGGTCTGGTTTTTCCTTTATCACTTCGGGTATACCCAGGGTAACCGAATCAAAGTCTTGTATCTTTCGTAAAACACTAGGTAGATTTGTTGTTGCATTGTGTACATCCCAATCTCAAAAGCTACCTGAGCTTCGACTTCAATTGCCTCTCGACCCCCCTCCCCCCTTGGTGTCAAGGAACACTCTAATGGCATTCGGGTCGCGCATGTAGCTCATCACATCTTCTTTGTACTTGTTTGAACGTTTATAGGCCCCATCTGCCTGGTTGAGAGCAATATATAACATGAGACTCCTCCAGGGCAGCTATAGTGGCATGGTTTTTTTTTTTTTTTTTGCGCACTAGCTCTTCTTTTAGGGAAACTGCCAGTTCATCACGATTTTTCCTCAACACAACAAGGTCACCCCATTTATCTTTAAAGTGTCCTCTTTGGCCTAGAGGAGCTCCTTGAGGCGTTTGTTATCTTTGATTATCTCTTGGAACACTCATTCACATTGAGCATGAAGCATTTGTCCCGCCAGCATAGCTTGTACAAAGATGAGATGAGAAATATGATGGAGCATCAACTAGGAAAAAGAGGTAAATGCAACCAACCTCATTAGCATGCATAAGATATCAATCAAATAGTGTGTTCACATCAATGGAACTAGGTAGCTCACACCCACAGGAGGGACCATCCGAGCAACATACTCTCTAATGTCAATCCCACCGTGTGCCAAAGATGCTTCGGGAAACATGTCCATTCCCAACCGAACCAAGTTGATTGGGCTCGCACGACAAGATCACCACCTAAGGGACGTGGGGATTCCCTTGGTTGCTCAGGATGATGAGAAAGGGGCACTAAATGTCCACCCGGGGCAGGAGATAGGTGTTGAGCTGGTGCGGAAGGCGTCACTCCTTCGTCTATTACTTCCTTACTCTTCTTCCCTTTCCCTCGAGAGCTTGAGCTGCCATCAGTCTTACTTTTCTTGGAGGGAGAATTTTGAGAATGCCTGGACATATACTGATTTGACCTTGAAGGCATACAATGACAAATAAAACAAACAACACAATCAAGCACCCATAGTCAAAACATGAGGTTGGAAAGCTTGGGGATAAGAAACAGAGGGACGTGGGTAAAAGGATGAAAGGTCCCAAAAAAAAAAAAAAAAAAAAAAAAAAAAAAAAGGTAAGGGAGGGTACCAAGCAATTCAAGGGTAGCTGATCGATTCCTCAAGAAACCTAACTTCACCAACTTCCACTTCGTGGTATGCTCGCCAAATTTTAAAAGATCACCCATAATCAACATAGCCACACTCCTATGCAAGGAAAGACTCAAATCTAGGGACGGGTGAGAGCAAACCTAGAATCCTCACCTGACCCTTAAAGGGGGAAGAACACCCAGGGAAGCAAAGACAAACCTAGGTTTCCACCCCTTATTAAAAGTAGAAAGGTTCTCAAAGATCCTAAGTCGAGGCTTTGTCGAAATAGTAGCAAAATGTTTACTCTCAGGAGAAGATTACCTACCAACTCTGAATACTCTCTACTCCCGCACTGCCCCATTACCATCCCTATTTGGTCTCAAGAAACCCTATAATATGGGATTATACTACTTAATGAGATTGGCCCAACTGACTTGTACGAGGACAAGATTGGGGTTGCGGGGACGAGGAGTATACTCCCCGCACCCGCCCTCCCCATTACCATTCCTATTTGGTCTCAAAAAGCCACAGAATATGGGGTTTATACTACTTAATAAGATTGGCCCAATTAACTCGTAACTTCCTCGTCAAGCCCATCTCATCCCACATTCTTAGTCTCCAAGGTGTATAACACATTAAATCTAGAAGAAGTAGCCACGTTATCTTACCCACCCTTATCTCTACATGGTAAGATTTTTGTTTCCTAATTTTCTCTCTATAATTGTTGCCTTGAGCTCCCTTTCTGACGCCTAATTTCGCATTCCTTCGCCTTTTTTTTTTCGACGCTAACATCCATGGGCAATAATGATCAATGAAATCTGGTTGCTCAATATTCTCTTTCCTAATTTGGTTAGCCTTGTCATTCACCTCGTTGTTAACAGCTAACTCCCCCTACTTAGTCCTCGTCGGCACCCCTTTCGGTATTAGCTTCGAGCATGCATCCTGACGATGACCATAGACACCACACCTAAACACAAACAAGGTGAATCCTCTCATACTTGATTCTCCTCACGCGTCCTCGGAGCTTGTATCTGGCCAGAAGTGGCTTAGTCATGTCAACCTCCACACAAATGCGAGCAATTATGCCACTAGCTGCCAACCCTATTTCGGGTATACTCGAATTGGGTTCCCTATTTTCTCAACCACCTTCTAAAAAAAAAAAAAAAAAAAAAAAAAAAAAACCAAAGTCTTATCCATACTTAGATCGAAGTTAGGAGTCCACCCTTTAACCACCAAGTAATGATCAAGAACCATCCACGGGCCCTCAAACTTAGCAAAGGCATAATCATCCGACGAGGCAAACCTGTCAAGGAAATACTCATTGTTATCAACGTTTGCTTCCATGGACGACGTATATGTTCTTTCTCATCCTTGGTTAACCATATGCTCAGGCAATCCTGGTCCTTCTCCACCTCCTTTACCTCATCATCGTTCGAGGCCCAACCTTCTTGCGCTTCATCAACCTCTTTGTTCCCGGTCTTGCTCATCCTCGCAAGGGATTTCTTGTAAGAAATTTTGGCCTGAGATGGCTCTTCCTTCCCATCTTCCACCATTTTCTTGTCTTTCTCATGCTGGTCACGCTCCACTACCATGTCAACCATAGGGATCTCCCCCGGTAGGTTTTTGGCACCATTATCACCTCTTCCAACTCCATGTCACCCTCAACGGTTTTTGATTTCTTCACATTGCGTTCCCTTTGGTCTTCATCCTCTCTAGATAGAAGAGTTGTTTTTGAAATCGTATTCAAGAGCATTTTTCCAAATAGTTCTCTAAGATTTAATACTTGTTGTTCATTTCATAATAATAAAATATTATTTGCATATTAAATGTATTATCGTCAAATTTTGTGATGATATTACAATTTTATTTTATCCTATAAAATTAAAAAATGTTCATTCCATAATAATGAAGGATCGTGGAGAAAATAACGACGTTTTTGTTGGAATATAACAGCGTAGCGGTCACACCGGGGGCGTGCACCCTCATCTCGCCAAGCTTTCTTCAGTCGCCATTTTCTATTCTAGCTGCTTCCAGTATAAGATCAAAACGGCGACGTTAACCAGCTAGCCTTTACTAGAGGTCAGAACTACGGCGTTTCATAATCCCGATCCGGTAGTTATTCCGATCGTCCGGTGAGTCTGGTAGATCTGACGAACTGTAAGCGAGACGATTTGGCGGCGTTGCTAGTGGTCGGTTGAGTTGTAGATAAGAATGAGTGTGAGCCACGCGTCAGTGCATCCGGTCGAAGCTCCGCCGCTTCAGACGGAGGCGGCGAACGTGCCGAGAGTCAGGATGAAGGACATCCAAGGGATGCCTGGCACGATCAGCGGCCTCTTCCTGCGTTTCTCTCAGTTCGTCTTCGCCGCCGTCGCTCTCTCCATCATGGCATCCACCGGCGACTTCTCATCCGTCACCGCTTTCTGGTAACTAACTCCCTCCGTTTCGTGTGTCCATTTGATCAATTAATACTACTGTATAGATCTGTGATGCTTGCTGGCACTGCACTCCACAAAACCACAATTGACTTTGATATTCGGAGCAATATCTCTGTGTTACAGTGAAAAGAAATTTGAGCTGAGTTGTAGGAGTAACTAAACTGAATTGAAACTTTGAATTTGAATGTGTACTCATGAATTGAAACTTCAAATTTGAATGTGTACTCATGAATTGAGAATGCAAATGTTAAATTTGTAAGACTTAACAATGTTCCGAGTTTATGATAAAATCAACAGTAAACTTTGCAACTTTACAATTTTCAAAGTCTGATACAGGAAGATAATTATGCATTTTCTGATATCTATAAAATCAATTTTACCAGTTACCTTGTTGCTGCTGCTGGCCTGCAAGTTTTGTGGAGCTTTTCACTAGGAATTCTTGATATTTATGCTCTTCTTGTGGGGCGAACTTTGCAAAACCAGATTATTGTTAGCATATTTGCTGTTGGCGATGGGGTAAGTTGCCAGTTGCTTTGAGTAAAACTGGAAATCTGTTATTTTAATAAGTATAGAATAAAATATTGTTACCCATTACTACTTCTGACAAGCTTTTGTTTGGTTTTTAATTTTTGCAAACAAATCAGTTATCCTGTTACATAACCAGTTTTGATAAGAGATAGGGGATAGTTTGTAGACTATTAATGGAAATTTAACATTTGGAACACTGGTCTCTTGAAAGATGACTAATTAGATGGGCATAACTTTACAGATGGCTCATGGCTCGGGATACTTTCTAGTCTAACTATTAATGGAAATTGTTAACATTTGGAATGCTGGTAACTTCTGACAGATAACTAAATAGATTGGCATAGCCTCACAGAAAATTTTCTATTTACTATATAGTAGCATATTCCCGCAATCTCATCTATAAAGGGTCTGGTCTAATTTCGCAGGCAGTAGGGGGGGAAATTTTACCAGTTATCATATACAGAGTATAGTTTTTATAAGATATCCACAAAGTAATTGAATGGTTACTGATTTTCTGTTTAGAATCTGGAAGACCACATACAAAATCTAGCATAATCATAGCAATCCTGTGTAAGAAATCTTCCTCACATTATTTGTAGGCAATTTGGTCCCTGTTATTTGTTGGATTTGAGGATATTCATCATTGAAAACTTGGAGATGTTTACATGTAATTGGGTGTTTATATTGATCTGTAGTCAATTATTGTAACTATTGTATCAGGCAAAAATAATAATAATAATAATAATAATAATAATGGAAAATTTACCCATACTTGTTGGGTACTTGCAATTTTGTTATTAAAGGATATAGAATATAGATTAATAAGTTTTTCATTAATTTGATATTTTTCCGGCCAAAATCTGCTGGGAGGAAAGTAAACAATAGGGTGAAAAAGTGGTCATTTTGTGAAAAGAAACCATATGTGTGGCTCACATGTGTGCTTTCCAAAAGAAACCATACTTGATGGGTACTTGCAATTTTGTTATTTTACTCAATTTGATATTTTTCCTGCCAAAATCTGTTTGGAGGAAAGTAAATAATAGGGTGAAAAAGTGGTCATTTTGTGAAAAGAAACAATGTATAGCTCACATGTGTGCTTTCCCTTAGACTTTGATGCCAATACTGATGGAGGGTGGCTTGAATAAATAAGGGTTAATAAGACCGTCAAAACTTGCTATGGAGGGTGAAACAATGTGTTGAAAAGAAACAATATGTGTGGCTCACATGTATGCTTTCCCTTAGACTTTGATGCCAATACTGATGGAGGGTGGCTTGAATAAAAAAGGGTTAATGATTATGCAGTTTTGTACTTTTGACATAAGACAGTCAAAACCATTCAAGAATAGACCTAATAGAGACAAAAGGAGGAAAACCTATATAGATAGATAGATAGATTGAATTCATTTTGTGACCTTGGTTTTCTTCTTTTCAGTTCACTTAATTCTCTTGAATTCTGGATGGTAAGTAATAATCACATATACATCCTGGAATCACTTGAATTCTGGATAGTCTGAACTTTGAGATGCTGCCTGCTATGACAGGGTTGAGACTTGACAATTCTTTTACCATTCCCTTCCTCTTTTATTACTAATTATTAAATGAGGGAAAATGTTATTAGTCATTACCCTTCCTTTAACATCCCGATGGTTCCAATAACATTTCTACTTCTCTAGCTTGGGCACGCTGACATTTCACTTGTCTGAACGCCTTATGTTTCTCCAGCCATTAAGCATGACAGATGAATATTATCTTACATAACAGACCGCCTTTCTTCTAATGGTCGAACTTACACATCCTTTTGCAGGTTACTTCCACCCTAATGTTCGCTGCAGCATGTGCTTCAGCCGGTATCACTGTGCTCATTGGAAATGATCTTGGCGTTTGCTCTCAAAATCACTGCACAGAGTTTGAGACCGCTACTGCCATGGCATTTCTTAGCTGGTTCGCAGCTTTACCATCGTTTCTTCTGAACTTCTGGTCTCTGGCATCCCGATCCCGATGACCAGCAACACTCATGCAAGAAACATTCAAACTGGCAAATACATTCCCATGATTCTTCTGCAGATCTCAAGTGCAAAACACCAATACTATAATAGCCATGTGTATATACATATGCTGTATAAACCATGCGTGGGTTTTTGTTTTATCCCTTTCCTGGAAAACATCATTGTAGTTACTCCGTTTGAACCCCAGCTTTCCAAAGAGAAAATGCTTTAGTTTATATTGTGAATATATGCAAATTGATTCTTCTCTTTAGTATTAATGTCTGATTTATTGAAATTTTCCATATTTGACCCTGATGTTCCATTGATGGACGTCGATGTTTTTTTGTATCAAATACAATCTTATATACTTTTCAAATTTTATCAGGGAGAAAATTACACTTTTAGTCCTATGACTATTGTGGTCTTGTTAATTTGAGTAATTGACTTTCAAAACTATCAATTTAATTTGTCCTGCCGGCCAAATTGCCGACCAAATGTCGCCGGAAAAATTTAAAATCATTTTTAATTATTAAATCATAAGGGCAATTTGGTCATTTTATGTCACTTTCTTCTCCCTTTCACTACTGGCGACTAAATCCGGTTTTCATCTAGATTTAACATTTTCATCACGCCGCCACTTCTGAATTTTCACTTCTCTCCACTACCTTCTGCTTTGCCTCTTGTTACCACTGCTCAATTTCTTTTACTTTCTTTCAATTTAATGAATTGCAGCTACAACCTTTCCTGATTTGCACATTCCTTATTTTTCATGAAAATGTTACATCAAATCCATTTCTTTCAATTTAGCGCTGCAATTTAACCCATTTCATCCCTTAAATTTAATGAAATTCGATTTTCATCGTCAGATTTAGATTCCATAGCAGCGCTGCAATTTCGTCCGGGAGGGGGTAAGGAGGAAGAAGAAAATTATATGAAATGACCGATTTGCCCTCATGATTTAATAATTAAAAATGGGTTAGATTTTTCCGGTGACATTTGACCGGCAATTTGGCCGGCAGGACCAAATGTGTTAAAAATTGCATAGTTAGGGGACTAAATTGATAGTTTTAAAAGTCAAGTACTCAAATTAACAACACCATAATAGTCACAGGACCAAAAATATAATTTTCTCTTTTATCAGGTAACATTAATGCCTTTTATATCAAATACAATTATATACACTTTTGAAATTATATCAGGTACAAAAATGAAAAACAATTTCAAAAGCAACCCAATACAAAAAGTGATGGTACCAATGTCTTTTGTATTGCATACAACTATATATTTTGAAGTTATTTAAAAAACATACAAAGTTGTACCTAATACAAGGGTGCCAATATCTTTTTGTGTTGAAAACAACTATTGTATACTTCCAATTTTTTTTTTAAACAATACAAAAAGAACAAATGCTTAAAATTTGTTTACTAATACTCATTTTTATAAATTATGTTTTTTGGACTAAAGTTATAAAATTAACAAAGGTTCTATTTCGAATGATTTTTAGACTTTATATTTAAAAGATTTTTGGATATGTTTTGTTTAAATGGAATAAATATAATTTTTAATTTTTAAGTCTAATATATGTAAGATTTTTACATTTAAAATACGAATCAAATTTATATCTGAATATAACTTAACTAAAAATATAGTCGAATTCAGGTGCGGGCGTGCCTTTTCGTGCGGTCCGTGCGGCCGTACCTTCCCGTGCAGTAAGTGCGGCCGCACCAATAGTTGTACAAATATGCACCAACAATGTTAGGAAATGCATAACAAAAAACATGCACCATTAGATACGCATCAGCAAAAACGCACAATCAGGTATGCATAAAATGGTGTATGTTTTTTGTTGCATTATTTTGGGGAGTTATGGTGCATTATTTTGGATGTGTTGTGTGTTTTTTGGTGTATTTGTCCATTTCATTGTTGTGCATTTTTCTTACACTATTGGCGACTTTTGTTAACACTATTGGTGCTTTTTTCACGCGACCGCACAGGAAGCCGCCGCATTTGAGCAGAAGTCACTAAAAATATATATGAATGACTGAACGAATAACCTATTAAGTTCACCTAAAATTTAGTTTAGATAATACGGAGTATTAATATTTTTAAAATTTATTTGTTAAGCACCTTATGTTTAGATGACATGTAGTGATTCTCCCATATGGGAGGTCATGAGATCAAGCTTTAGTAGAGGTGATGTTGCCTTTTTGTGTGAGTGAAACGTATATATAATTTTTACTTTGTGTTAGGAACATCTTTTATTTAGATTTGATGTTACCAAAAGATATGAATTTTAGTCCCCTATTTCTTTTACATTATAGACTTAGGATTATTTTTGCTCAAAGTTCGAATAGTCTGGATAGTACCTCGAGAAGTCACAGTTTGGTTAAACAAATCAATCCGAATGATAACTCGAAAGGTTACGTTTCGATTAGTCTCAACAGTTCGATTAGTAACTCAAATGGTTACCTTTCGAATAGCTCGAGATGAAGACCTGAAGATTGAAGATTCGAAGAGTAAGAACGAATGGTAAGGTCAACCATTCGTAACCGAAAGGTTGCAAAGGTTGAATGATGGAAGGACTTACCTTTCGAAGTGTAAAGCGGACCGAATGGTAAGGACAATCATTTGTATCCGAATGGTTGTAAAGGTTTAAAGGTTCGAAGAGTTAACCATTCGTAAAGGACTACTCAATACATTCTTTGAGTCTAAAGTTCGAAACCTTAGGGGGGTGTATTCAATCATGACTTTCATAGAGTTTTAAAGAGTTTTATGAACTTTAAAAGTTTGGGGGTATTCAATTCAAAATTTTACAGAGTCTTTAAAAGTCATGCGGTATTCAATCAAGATTTTTAAAGAGTCTTTAAAAGTCGTGTGGTATTCGATTAAGACTTTTATAGAGTCTTTAAAAGTCATGTGGTATTCAAAAAGTTATGAACTTTTGTAGACTTTTTAATTTTAAGACTTTTGTAGACTTTTCCTTCTCAAATATAAATAGTTGAAATTCAACCATCAATTTGTCTTTCAAGGAGGCAGCGGGGATTCGAATTTCCCTGGGGGTAGGGTACTATGAAAGGAAGTTTCTCATGGATTACCAATTTCAATTTGATTCTTCCTGGGTCGATGCCCGAGTGGTTAATGGGGACGGACTGTAAATTCGTTGGCAATATGCCTACGCTGGTTCAAATCCAGCTCGGCCCAATAATTCGCCAATCCACCATAAGATGATAGAACCCCCTTGTCCTTCAGAAAGACCTGATACGTAGATAAAAAGAATCAAAATTTCTGCTAGATCCCTTATTTCCCTGGGATTGTAGTTCAATTGGTCAGAGCACCGCCCTGTCAAGGCGGAAGCTGCGGGTTCGAGCCCCGTCAGTCCCGACGGATCCAATAAATACATCAACTCAGCTCTACCGTTTTCTAATTTATGAAGGGGGCTGGGGCAGAATTTCATTGTCAAAGGGGGATCCTTTTTGCTTTCTTTTTTTTTTTTCATTTTAATAAGGTCCCATCGAAGAAAGAACAAATACCCCCAAAAAAGTAGTGAATTTGATGAATATTTGTTTGATGTTTTATGAGGTCTCATCTTTATCACACTTCTTTGTCTTCCAAAAAAATCACAGTAAAAGGGACCCATGTTGTCCCGAGAAGCGCTGCGAGACGTGCCGGAACCTGGCGAGTCGTGATCTAGGTGACACATAGGCGGCACCAGGCGTAACAACCAGGGGCACATGCCCTGCCCCGGACCTTGGGCGAAACGAGGTGAACCCACAGCACCGGGACGAACTAAGCGACACCAGGAGCCATCAATCGTAACGAGCCTCTGCGGAGGCATCTCATGTAATCTCAAAAAAAAATTTAAAAAACAAATAAAATAAAATAAAAACCATCAACCCCAAGATTTCAAAATTTTCTTTCTAACGACTTTGAATGTTTTCCCTCTCTACTTAAACTCTAATTTTCTCCCTATTTAAACTTTATAAACCTATCTTTTTTTTGAATGTCTTTATAAACCTATCTAAATTTAATAAAATTAATTTTTTTTCTTCATTATTCCATATTTTCCTCATACCTAAAACTCTACCAATTTTTTTTCTCTCCTAAACTTTACCATCTTCCTCTAAAAATTCGAAATAATATTATTTTTACTTCATTATTACTTGTTTATATTGATTTTTATTTTTTCAATGAATTTTTTATCCCTAACTTTCTCTAATTCTCCCTAAATACATGAACAAAGCAAATTTTTCATCATCAAATTTTAGTATATGTTTCATAATATTCATATAAATACTTATATATTTTGATTTTTATTCTTTTTATGTTTATATTCGTAATATATATTTTTCCTATTTTTAACAAGTTACTACGAATAGCGAACTATTGTTCGCAACAACAATTTGGGGTTGCAAACACTAGCACCTTCTTGTTGTTCAAAGTCTCTTATTGCAAATAATAGTTCTTTGCGTGATGTCTAACAATATATCAAGTATAATTTTTTATAGGGTGAATCAACGATTTGGTCCCTCACTTATTTGCGACTTGTCAATGTTGCCCCTGAATCACGTATTCATCGATTTAGTCCCCGAAAATAATTGTTTTTCGTCAAATCAGTCCCTATGGCCGTATTCCGTCAAGTCTCAGGCGAGAGCTCCGATTTGCACTGGGCATTTTGGTATTTTCACACCTTCTTCTTCATTAACTCCGACCAAGCTTCGCCGGAGAAGTTCAAGCTCACCGGAGGGAGTTCCATCTCTTCTCTGCTTTTCGAAATTAGCTCATCCGCAGTAGTGATTCATCTTTCTTCGACGACATTCCATCGTCGTCGACGTCAGCTTCACCTCCGATTTCCAAGAAGATACGCCGCTCTTCCTCCACTTCTCCGGTTCGGTTCTCGGTTGCGCCGTCGCCGATGAGCCTATTTGATCAGCTAATTATTGATCAGAACAAAACAAGTAGCTAATTATTGGTTCTATGGCTAAACTGCGGAGTAATGACGAATGAGTTTTTGGGGATGAAAAATTAAATTCAATACTAAGTAATTATAGTGACGAATAAAGAATGGTACAAATCATAACTTCTGCATACAGTGAATTGACAGCAATAAATCAGTCCAAAACAAAGTCCAAAGATCTGTATGTATACATGTATATGTATTTCAGTGATTGCACAAAATGGTACGAACCTTGCAGTTATTACAGGATCTCTCTCCGGACGGCGTATCCGTACTGCGATCGGCGAATATTCTGCTGCCGCTTCTTGTAAACCAGCGCGCCGAGCCCTACGACGCACACGCCGGCGATGACTCCGACAACGATGCCTGCTTTCTTACCCCCGCTCATTCCACCGCCGGAAGATTCACCAGCCTGTAACTCGCTTGCGTGGCTAACATCGTTTGCATCATCAGCATTGGGAGCTGGAGCAGGGGACGGAGACGGAGTAGACTCCTCCGACGGCGCTGATCAAATAGGCTCGTCGGCGACGGCGCAACCGAGAACCGAACCGGAGAAGTGGAGGAAGAGCGGCGTATCTCGGAAATCGGAGGTGAAGCTAACGTCGGAGTTAATGAAGAAGAAAGTGTGAAAATACCAAAATGCACAGGGCAAATAGGAGCTCTCGCCTGAGACTTGACGGAATACGGCCATAGGGACTGATTTGACGAAAAATAATTATTTTCGGGGACTAAATTGATGAATACGTGATTCAGGAACAACATTGACAAGTCGCGAATAAGTGAGGGACCAAATCGTTGATTCACCCTTTTTTTTATATATATTATAAATATTAAATTTTTATATTTTTATTTAATGCAACTTGTAATTATATTTTTAAATATTTTATTTGATCAATTCTTTTATTATAAATTTTATTATTCAATATTGTTATGAATTTCTAGTGAAATAATTTTTTTTTATGTTTAATATATATATATATATATATATATATATATAAAGTAATTAGCATATAAGTTTCAACCTACATACTATGGAGATAAATAATAATGTTGATGTGGGTGAAGAACTATATAATAAGAAAATTTTATGATATATTATAAATATTTTGTAAGAAAATAATATAAATGATAAGAATCAAAATCATTGAAAGTTTGTAAGGATGTATTCAATTTAGAATTTCAATGACTTTTGTAGACTTTTTAAAATAAAAAGTTGATAAAAGTCTATGAATGTTTTTTATAGATTTTTATAGAGTCTTATAAAATTTTAAAAAGTTTTGAACGACTCTTTGAAAGTCAATCAAAGTTTATTAATATTTTGTAATAAGAAAATTTTATGATATATTATAAATATTTTGTAAGAAAATAATATAAATGATAAGAATCAAAATCATTGAAAGTTTGTAAGGATGTATTCAATTTAGAATTTCAATGACTTTTGTAGACTTTTTAAAATAAAAAGTTGATAAAAGTCTATGAATGTTTTTTATAGATTTTTATAGAGTCTTATAAAATTTTAAAAAGTTTTGAACGACTCTTTGAAAGTCAATCAAAGTTTATTAAAATCTATCATTTTAAAAGTTTTAAAACTCTACAAAAGTCATGATTGAATACACCCCCCTTAATATCAAGGCAAAGAGTGTCCAAGGACCACAGTACCACACTCCAATGAAGATTTTTTCTTAAAAGTAAACATTTTGTGCAAAACAAAAAGATATGATTAGCGCAAAATAAGTCACTAACGGCTGAAAAATCTAACTCACCCACCCTTTGAATTACCTTTCAATCTTCTTAGTTGCTCTTTTTTCCCAAATTCAATGACTTATTTGGGAGTTATTTGAGTTCGATGGCTAAAAATCTAACAACTCACCTACCTTCCGAAATACCTGTCAATATTCTTATTTGCTCTTTTTTTCCAAAGTACAATAACTTATTTGGGAATTATTTAAGTTCAGTAGCCAAATTATTATTTCTAAAAAATTCAGTAACTTATTTAAACTTTATCTATTGATTTTTAATCAAGTCAAACAGTTAATAATAGTCAAATAAACAAAAATTAACTGAGCTAGCTAACTATTTTATCAAACAGGAGCATTATATATGAGAGGTTGAGCCAATTTGATAATGAATGAAGAACTCAGCAAGAGATGGCTTTGAACAAAGCTGATTGATTCTAATCACAATAATAAAGCAGCAGAAAATGTTTTGGCCTGGCCTCATCAAAGAACCAAACTCTAAAAATAAAATGTAAAAAAGCTACACTGGCAGCATTTACAAATATCAGAAGCATACACCAAATCTAACCACATGAAAATATTTGGCTGCTGTTTTAGACCATTACAAAACTTCCTCTAAGCAAAACCTGGTTTCCCCTCCCTCCTCCCGGGCATCGGGACAGACTTACACAAACGACCAGTTTATAAACGAGAACGCCAAACAGTGAACGGTGTTTTCATCGTCCAAGAGGACTTTCCACGCGATCGCCTGCTCGTACGAAACATGTCGCCCCATTGCTGACATGCAGATCCCACCCGGCATGTATGCATAGCCCTGCACAATGACCAAATGTACATAACCGGTGTAGGTTAGCGCCATTTTATTGAATTGGTTTTTCATAGCAGAGTTATTCACACCAACAACACTAAAGCTTTCGAAAGTACCTGCTGCATGATTTTCGCAAGTTCAGAATACAACGCCTTGCGTCCAGAATCGTCAAATATTTTATCTAAAGCAATGTCTTGTAAGCCCACTAATGTTGTCTCCAACATGTCAAGCCCAGCCTTGTTGGCAAATATGAAAACCGGCAGCGACTGCAAAGAATTATTCAACGTAAGACAAACGAAATTGTCGAGAAAAGGAGGGGCAAATCCTACAACCCTCGAGATGACACAGTTTGAGATGTTCATTGAGTCCGGGATGCAAATATTGAAACCAATTAGACCTAGAATAGTTCGTTTCTGGAGAGAACACACAAACGAACCAAAATGCACATACCTTTACCGAGCAGCACAAAATGGCATCATGATGGTTCCAGAGATTCTTCAACACGGATTCACCACCCATAGAATCGCCACCAAGCAACTCCGCTCCCATGTGGTAACTGTGAATCAAGAACAAATTAGCAAGCGATAATGCATTTTAAAAACACCCTAATTGGCTTTTAGTTCCCTCCCTCAAAATAGTTTTTATAAGCCCAAAAATACTATACTACGACTTCCAAGAAGGATAATAGTGGGAGACCTATAGCTCTGGCAGATCCACTGAGCCAGCGGAAGAGCTTCTGGGGAGATGGCGGACAACTTTGGGCCGAGACTAGGACCCGATCCCGATGGAGATATCGCCATTGCAACCCTTTGAACAGATGAAATCACACTGCGGACATATTGTCGGGCCATTGTCGCAACATTATCCTGCAGGTTGTTCTCAAACGGGAATTGGAAGGCAATCGTTAAGACAGAGCGAGCAGTGTAGGATGCGGAGGCACTCCCGACAGCATGATTCGTCGTTGCCAGGCCGACTTCAAGACTTGATGTCAAATCTAGCGTTCTTTGAGCTGGCAATGCATCCTGTACATCATTCTGAGTAACAAAAATATATAAGTATGGCGTGTCCCAGAAACACAAAAACAAGGAAAACAATTCTTTCAACAATTGCGTGGGGATGTCATAGTTTATTGACTTTAACTGATTTAGATTCCAGCGGAATGATGCGAAAGCCCGAGGGTATGAGAAGTGCATCATCGGGGAACATTTCATCAATTGGAGCAAAAACGAGTTCAGAGCATGCCCCTACTGCATTCTCGTCAATTCCACTGCACATCTGGAAAGGAATATTAACGGTTAGCTACTCGTATTTTGACAAAGATATTGATAGTTTTTTTAAAAGTGTATATCTAATCAACAGCGAGAAAAGAGCACCTGCAAAAGATGAATGTCCCTCGACAAAAAAGCGTCTTCGTTGTCGAGAGGATGTCCTTCAAGTCTAATGACTTCAAGCATCTAGGATCAAGTCAAACAACTTTTATAGACACGAGAATAGGCAACAAGAAACGAGACATGGGCACATAGAATGCTGAAGCATACGTGGATAACTTATAGAGCATAGGAGATATCATTTCGGATTTCCCGGGTAGTAATTGATGTGTCCTAAGTAGGACAAAAAGACATTACCTCTTCATGTTCAATTGTTTGACCAAGCGGCATGATTATCTGGCTACCCGTAAACCTTGTAGGTCTCATTCCCGGATACGAATACGAGCTCGATTTCAAAGCAGCAGCAAAATAGGCATCAACGTTGAAGTCTGCCCACTCCGACCGATGCTCCCTCAAGAAGCGAACCAGTACAGCAGGAGGGACATTCTGGTCAAAATATCGAGAACTTGGCATTACAAAATATGTTGGCCCGAAATAATAATTCATCCATTGTTGAATTATTTACCTGGAGTAGCATAGACGCCTTTGCACAGAGAATACCTCCGAGCATTTGAAGTGTATTAGAAGTTGCGAGGTTCTTGGTGGAATTGATGGCAACGGTAACATCTTCAGCACCATCACCGCTCAAAACCGACCATCCATCATCATTGAATCCATTGATTGCATCATTGAAGCCTCTGCAAAAGTAGATAACCGTAACATAACAATCTTTCCAGAATCATCTTATAAGACATTATAAAAAAACAAAACAAGCATTTACACTCGACCTGCTTAATCTCTGGCTAAACGTTCTCAGAACAGCGGGCTGCCTGCCCAGACCGTAGACTACCTCGCCGCTAGTTTCTTGAGCGATTTGCCTGATATATCGCAGTGCCTTAAGACAGAAAATTCAAGTTCTAAGTTAATTTGTGTTTTATATTATAAGGTAAATAAACACACACACACATGGAGACGGAGATCGAGACCAGTCTACTTACTGCAATCGTCATTTTCTGTGCAACAACCTTGGATGATTCATAAAGCGGGCGCAAGACCTCGGGCACACTCCATGCCTGATTAAGAAGTAAGAACAGTCCCCGTTTATTGCCAATATAATATAATAATGAATATGATGCCTCAACAGACAACTGACCTCGAGGTTAAGGTGGTCGACAATATGTATAATTGAACCTCCGCCCTCACACGGGCGGATGAGGTATCCAGATGGAAGCGTTTCAGCTCTCACAAACTGAGAAGCTGCTGTTGCATTAGGTCCAGCCCCTGTACCCGAGAGCGATCTTTCGCAAATCTGGAAAAAATAATCAGAATGATCGAATCAAACACATGAAATTGTTCATATGAATCACATGATAGTAACATTACCCCAAATTTAGGGTAGAAATTACTGAGCTAAACTAGAACAGGCAGTCATATTCGAGGTGAATGATGATATAACATACCACAAGACTACCATTCTCGAGGGTGGTTGTGTATCTTAGAGTCCAGAAGTCACGAGCTGGAGCCAGTGTGGTTGGAGCATAAATCTGGAAAAAATAATAAGACGTTAATTCTCCAAACCGTCTGAATTTCAAAATAGGGTGACTAGGCCAGGCCAGGCCAGGCCAGGCCATTCACCTGTGTATACAGAAGTTCAATCGTCCCTCCGTTTCCAGCAGGAAACATTGTGAAAACTTCGAGGCTCCGGCAGTCCCGGAACCAAGATGGACGATCCTTGAGGATCTCGGCAATCTGTAACAACATTATTATTAGAGAAAAACCCAATTAGCAAAATACGAGTTTCCACAATATTAGGTTATCAATTTCAAGGCTTACCTTGATAGGCTCTAAACTAACAAGACCACATGCTCGCGCTGCCACTCCACTGCAACTATGTGAGATGGCAAAGATCCCAACCGAATCCGGACCAGGCTGACCACAATACAATTGAGTTTAGTAAAGAAAAAGAAGACTAGTTTATTGATTATACAGTATAAACCAAAATCCAACCTTCATCCCAGGCATCTGGACCCAATCAACAGCTGTTCCCGTAGCCTTTGAAAGGAACTCTGCCAAGGTTTCTTCTGCAATCGAGAGGAGTCTGAAGAAAGCAGAATTAGAGTTAGAAAAGCAAAAGCATTTCGGGGTGTGAAGATGAAAACTTTAATTACCCCGCAGGATTGTTAGCATCCCTTAGAGAATGCTGAGAGGTGGTCACTGCTGATTCACAACTTCCATCAGTAGTTGCTGGTGCCTGCAATCAACCATTACAATTTACATCAGGAGGGAGAGGAGGGAAGGCAAATCACGAATTACCCTTTGATAAAAGTTATAAGCCATTACCACATTCTTGAAAACTAAGACACCAAACCAACAAGTATATAGAAGCAAACACACATTTCAGCATCAAATGAGTTGAAGAACATACAGTTTGCAATTGCTGGCGCATAAACCCATTCTCACACACTAGCTGTGACACTTGTTTCTGCAGCCGATCATTTTCCTCCATCAACAGCTTGTTCAAAGCACTCAACTTTCGGTTCACACCCTGAAGCCGAGAAGACTCCTTCCGTTGCTTCTCCCTGCACCTGCAACAACACAACAAAAATGCAGTAAAATTTGTTTTTTTTCCTTTTGAAGTTATCAAGAACAGTAGCAATCTATTCAAAAGACCAGACCAAATGCCCAAAAAATGGGGATTTGTGAAAGAAAATGTGCATAACCTTAACCCTATTTTTTCCAAGTTACAGTCAACAATAGACAACAAAGGCAGTTCCTTTTTTTAATTCTTAAACAGTAGCAAAGAAAAAGAAGATAACAAACAAAAGATAAAAACATCATACTCAAAACAAGTGCAAAAGAAGATGGAAAACAAGCAATGCTAGATATTCTTGAGCTCACCTGCGGTTCTGAAACCAGACTTTGATCTGTTTAGGCTCAATGTTGGCCAGAATGGGGCATTCCCGGATTAACTGCTGCCGGCGAAGGGAGCTTGGTTTGGGACACTCGGCGTAGACTCTCTCCAGAGCCTCCACCTGCTCCGCCGTGTAGCGGACATACTTTCCGGCGTCAAGGTGGCCCCTGTCAATGCTCCCACTGCTACTCTCTCTATGATGCTGTGCAACCAAAGCCATTATTGTTCCCAGACAGATATTCTCTGCAACTGGGCGACCAGCTTTTATATGTTCACACAAAGAAGAGTGAGATTCTCTCAAGGCTCAACAACTTTTTTTTTTCTCTCTTTCTTGTGATCTCAGAGAAATGAAATGGACGGAGGATCTTGAATGAAGCGGAAGATTCTTGGGTCCTTTTTTTTTGTTTTTGTTTTTGAGAAGGATCACGAACACACTTCACGCTTACCTTACAAATGAAGGTACATACAGCCAAAACTGCTCAACTAAAGCTATGCAACCAAATTCTCTATCCCTCTCTCTCTATATACTGACAAAATCATCTCTTCTCTTTCACACCGCTTATCACCTTCGTTGAAGCAGCTGTAAACAACTCGTGACAAACAGGAAAAAACACATCACTCGTGCCCCTCCATGATTTACCACAAAACCACTTAAAAGCTTCTCCAGAAACAGCAAAACCGCCTGGCTTTATCGCTAAAACCACCCACCACTCTCGCTATGAAGCAAATGAGTTGAGCTCCGGCTCCGGACTGCCAAAAAAACAAAAAAAAAAACAAAAAAACAAAAAACAAAAAACAAAAAAAAAAAATCCACAAACAAAATTTGAAAAAAAAACCCAAAAAAGTTATCGTTCAGTGATTTACAGCAAGACTAAAAATGAAGCTCCCAGACCCAGAAAAGGAAAACACAAAATACAGCAAGATTGAAACTTTTCCCTCCCCATTCCACTCTAGTCCAGCAGAAGAAAGAAGTGGGTGAAAAAAAGATCCGTTTTTTTTCAGCAAGAAACGGAAACCCTCATACGCACATTCAAGAAAATACGAGTATATACCAAGTTCGGAGAGGAGAGAGAGAGTGATGCGTCGTCTTGTATGGGGTTAGTGCGTAGAGAGAGAGAGAGAGAGAAAAGAAAGAGAGGTTTAAAGCTTAGCTCAGAAATCGAAGCGCCAGTGTTTATATGCTGCTTCTGTGCTGTGCGGGTGGCTGGTGCACACTTCATGGTTTTTTGTCTTTTTATTTTTTATTTTTCTGATAATTAATTAATTAATTTTATATATATATATAATTAAAGATAAAATTACATTTTTATCCTTCTATCATACTTGTGGAATATAGATTTAGTTCATGAGTCATATGTGTGATAGATTTTAATTCTTCAAAGACTATTTTTATCACTAATATATCTTTTAATAAAGTAATTAATTTGATCCTTTTAGGAATTAAATATGGTCATGTATATAACTAAATAATCAAAAATTTTATTCTCAGATAAGTTAATTTTTATGTGAATTCTAATATAAGTGTTTATATCAAAAATTAAAATTTTGTATGTAACAGTACACATAATATTTTGCAGAAGATCTTTTTCTTTTTTTAGTATCAAGCTGTCCATCGAAAAATTAAAAATACAATTTTTTTCATTAATTATTAATGTAAAAAAAAAAAATGAGTTTCGGCGCATTGCATTTACTAGGTAGTCCCTGTAGAATGTTTGAAATGACGTATGAGACCCATTTAAAATGCTTTGGTCAAATCAGAGTAGTAACAAAATCTTCTGCAATGGTGTCTGCCTCTGCGCCCTATTAATTCTCTGCACTCTGACATTTAGGGTTTTGCCCTTGCCTCTATACCTTCAAACTATTTCTATTTTTCTTTTCTTTTTCATCAAATTGGATTTGTAGTTTTGTGAGATGCCATTCATCTAAAACAGTAAATGCATTTTTACTGACAGTTAAATGTACAACAGTATCTTAATCAATACATTTTAAAGAATCATTTTTTATAATAATTAAATTTTGTCCAGTCAAAATTTTCTTTGATCCGTCAATTAAGATTACACAATGATATTAATCATATTCGTGTTGAGTATAGTTTAGTTAAATTGGAAAAAAAAAAAAAAATGTGTGTCATTTTATTCACATTCCCATAGTAGATACATAGTATAAAATTGGGTTTTTAATTTTATGTTTTGGTTTGGAAATTTATTTTTATTCACATTCCCACAATGATATTAAAAAAATGTCACAAGACAGTGGTCCGATGAATGAGATGTCAATTGTTATATCATGAACCATACTATAATCCACCGTGAGCATTGTAGTCATGGTTCATACTATATACATATAGTTAACATATTATGTACTTTTTGTTAGACTAAAATATATCACATGCATCATAATATGTGACACAGGATCGTTTTTGTTAGTTCTTGTGATAATGATGGTTGAACGATTCGGGCTGCTGCAGAGATAACACGAGTATTTTGTCTCTCACTTTACTTAGCTCTCTCTAAATGGTGTATGAGGTATGTAGTGTGAGCAGTGAGAGGACTAGTGACCTTATATAACCACTGGTCATCATTGTGGTTGTATGCCTTTAGGTATCCTAAACCCTAACTAGACTCCTAATCATAATGGTAGTCTAGCCATTAGGTTATTAGTGTTGCACCACATATCAAATGCTTAATATTATCATAACTTATCCTAATGTTATAATAATAGTAATCAGGAAAATGTTACATTCTCCCACTTGGTGCAAGCACTACTACTCAATAATAGAAAAACACTAACTATAATTATATGTTCTCATTAGCGCGAGTAGTATCCATTATGATCAAATGCAAACTGCCATTGAGCACTTAATTAGGAAACAAAACCTAATGAAACAGATCCTATGTTTATTCCAAGTCCAACTGAAGTACATTTTCTTAGCAATATAAAGCAAATGAAGGTGTATACACTTAATTGAGAAAATGTCTGAATGTCAAAGAATTTTATTGAAACTGAATGTATATATACAAATTACAAATTGGGCGAAAGTCCCATTTTCTGAACCAGATCCTTAAATTTAAATGGAGGCATGCCTTTAGTCTAGGGATCTGCTAACATCAACTCAGTACTAATGTATTCAATGAACACAACTTTATTTTTGACACGCTCCCTAATTGATAAGAACTTGATGTCGATGTGTTTAATTCGAATCACACTTTTGTGGTTCTTAGCTAGGAAGACTGCAGCTGAGTTGTCACAATAGACTTTCAATGGCTTAGATATAAAATCCATAATTCTAAGCTAGAGATAAAATTCTTTAGCCAAACACCCTGTGAAGTAGCCTCGAAACAGGAAACAAACCCGGCTTCCATGGTAGAAGTAGCTATTAAGAACTGTTTAACACTTCTCCATGAGATAGCCCCACCGGTCATAATAAAGACGCACCCTGAAGTTGATTTTCGAGAATCAACACAGCCAGTGAAGTCCGCGTCTGAATAACCGACAACATCTAAATTGTCCGTTTTCCTAAACCCAAGCTTGTAATCTTTGGTTCATTTTAGATACCTTAGAATGCTATTTACAGCTCTCCAATGGTCTAACCCCGGATTGTGTGGGTAACGCCCTAGCATTCCAACCGCAAAAGCAATATCCGGCCTCGTACAGACTTGAATATATCCAAGACATCCAACTGCTGCAGCATAAGGGATGTTCTCCATGGATTCTTTCTCTAAATCATTTTTCGGACATTGGTCCAAACTGAATTTATCTCCCTTAGCTATGGGAGCAGTGTTTGGTGAACAATTTTGCATATGAAATCTCTCTAAAACTTTATTTATAGACGTTTCTTGAGATAAACCTAGTATACCCCGGGACCTATCTCTATGAATTTTAATGCCAATAACATAAGAAGCATCACCCATATCCTTCATATCAAAGTTCTTAGAAAGAAATTGTTTCACATCACGAAGCATTCCCTTATCATTTGTGGCAAGTAATTAAGATGTCATCCACATATAAAACAAGAAAGCAAATTTTACTCCCACTCACCTTCTGGTATATATAGTTATCTTAGGAATTTTCAACAAAACCGAATGAAGATTTTTTTTTTTCTTAATGCAGAATAAAAACTTAATATTCCAGCAACCCAGACAATATAAATGCAGACTCAAAAACATTCACATATGTAATATCAATTATACAAATATGAATATAACATATGCAAATAGTATATGCAATTAAAAAGAACCAGGCAGAGATTATACAAGCAACTAATACCAACTATTAGACTAAAATATATCACATGCATCATAATATGTGACACATGATCGTACTAACCTCCAGCTATTAGTTCTTGTGATGATGATGGTTGAACGATCCGGGCTGCTGCAGAGATAACACGAGTATTTTGTCTCTCACTTTACTCAGCTCTCTTTAGATAGTGTATGAGGTATGTAGTGTGAGCACTGAGAGGACTAGTGACCTTATATAACCATTGGCCATCATTGTGGTTCTATGTCTTTAGCTCTCCTAAACTCTAACTAGACTCCTAATCATAATGGTAGTCTAGCCATTAGGTTATTAGTGTTGCACCACATATCAAATACTTAATATTATCATAACTTATCCTAATGTTATAATAATAGTAATAAGGGAAAACGTTACATTCTCCCACTTGGTGTAAGCACTACCACTCAATAACAGAAAAACACCAACCATAATGATATGTTCTCATTAGCGCGAGTAGTATCCGTTATGATCAAATGCAAACTGCCATTGAGCACTTAATTATGAAACAAAACCTAATGAAACAAATCCTGTGTTTATTCTAAGTCCAACTGAAGTACATTTTCTTAGCAATATAAAGCAAATGAAGGTGTATACACTTAATTGAGAAAATGCCTGAATGCCAAAGAATTTTATTGAAACTGAATGTATATATACAAATTACAAATTGGGCGAAAGTCCGATTTTCTGAACCAGATCATTAAATTTAAATGGAGGCATGTCTTTAGTCTAGGGATCTGCTAACATCAACTCAGTACTAATGTGTTCAATGAATACAACTTTATTTTTGACACACTCCCTAATTGCTAAGAACTTGATGTCGATGTGCTTAATTCGACTCACACTTTTGTGGTTCTTAGTTGGAAGACTGCAGCTGAGTTGTCACAGTAGACTTTCAAAGGCTTAGATATAGAATCCATAATTCTAAGCCCAGAGATAAAATTCTTTAGCCAAACACCCTGTAACAACCCAAAATTTTATTTTATAAATCCAATTTTAAGAAATTCCAAAATAGTCATTTTCACTCCATTAAAAAATTTTGCAATCAATTGGTGTTTGAATAAATTATTTTGAACACATTTTAAATTAATTCAATACCAAAACTTATTTTTAATCCAAAATCTTAAATTTTCGGGTACCTTGCATACCAAGTTTTAAATTGAGAAACCAATCTGAGTGAGACCTGGAGAATTCTGAGAAGCCTTAAACAAGTGTTCATCTAGAAAACTTTTGAGAAAATTCCTTTTCAAACCCAAAGTATTTTAAAATAACAATTCTAGCCCTTGGTCCATGGAGCATGGTGGACCACTAGACATCCAAAATTCCTTTCCTGATTCATTTTCTAGCCTATGGAAATTACCACTTTGCCCTCAATCAATCATTGGTGATCTACCTAGGGTTTTGGACCTTATAAAAGCCTCAATATTCCATTGTTGTCTCCTGATCTTTTTCTTTGCCTCACCCAACATTTTTGTCTACCAAGAGAAGAGAGAAAAACAATAGTAAGTTCATCTTCATTTTCCATTCAATCTTAACCTTCTATCTTCATTCTAGCTTCATCCTTTTTCTGAGGTTTTAGTCTAAGCTTTGAATGGTTTGTTTGGGGAGCTTAGGTGATGAAGGAGGTGCTAGCTAGGTTGAGAGGAAGAATAGATCCAAGTAAGAAGAAGAAGCTTCAAAGGTATAACCCCATGGACTCCCTCTTCATTTTTTGGCTCTATGAAGCCTAGATTTTGAATAAAAATGAGTAGAAATGGTAGATTCTTGTTGTGTTTGAGCTAGAAAGTGACCTATTACTTGTTTATGATGTGTTGATAATGTTTTGAATGTGTTGGACTTGCCTGAAAATGTTTGCAGGTGATGAAGAAGTTGTCTGGTGCACACAGAAGGTGCACCAGAACATCCAACGGAGCTAGCCAACGGACCATGGCAAGGTCCGTTGGCCAAGCCCCGTTGAGTGGTGGCCCATGGCAGCAGGCCATGGCAAGGCCCGTTGCCAAGCCCCTTTGCATGGCAGGGCTGAGTGGTGGGGATTCTCAAGCCCCGTCACCAAGCCCCGCCAGGCCAAAACAATGTAGTGGCCGGGCTCTTGTGGCTCAGCTATGTGTCGTTTCGGTCCGAGTATCACGGGCCCTTGTGGCTCGGTACCTTGGGGCCGTCATGACGCATGTTTGGGCTTTGATTTCATTGAATTGGAGTAGAAATGAGCATTTTGTGTTAGAATTTGTGAAGAAGAATGTTGCAGAGAATTGTTGTGAAGATTTACAGTGAAGAAATTGCTAAGGGTTGGTTTTGGCTATTTATTTGACAAACATGGGATTTATATGAGTGTTAGATAATGAAATAAAATCAATATTTGTTAAGTTTGTTAGAAAAGCATGCATAAGTTGTATGTTATGATTCATAGAGATTATTGTCAAATTCCAAGTATTGAAGTCTACAAAGCATGTTAGTCTTAAATGTATTTATCCAGAGAATGAGTTTAAATTGAGAAATTTGAGTTCCAAATGCATGAGAATTATTTGCTATTATTTGTCAGATTATGAATTTCAAGCATGATTATGTGTCCTTTGAGAGTTCACAGTAATTTGTAGAATTGAAGCATGTTGCACAGTAATTTACATTCTAAGCATATCATGTTTTAAAAGTGCATATGTGGCCAACGTGAGCCTAAGTATTATTTTCCAAAATTCATGAGTATGTGGAAAGTCTTTATTTTTTTGCATTGAGAATTTGTTGAGAAGTGACATGCTTAACTTTGGTGCATGAGGGATGTATATTGTCTATCTATATAAGTGAGGTTTTGGAGGATCTGTTTGGACTACGTCCTCTCGGGAAGAAAGAAATGGACATTGCGGGTCCAAGTATATGTAACTTGGCGTATTCCCACGTTACGAGGTTGGAGACTGCCCGCCAGGCTTAGAGTCCTGGTTAGGGGGTGTGCACACTAAAAGTACGATACCTGATTCCACAGAGAAAGCAAGAAAGAAAGATATAAAACCAAGAGAGTGGTTTTGTAGGCGAGTTGAGTATGTGGCTGGTTAGATTGTCAAGCAGGTTAGGTCCATTCACGTGAAGACCTACCTCCCCACGAGTAAGAGGTTCCGTAGTTACGGATGTGGCGGATGCACGAGATTGCACCGTACGCTAGGGCTTCGCTGCGGCGGAGTACCTGCCTCGCACAAGAAGAGAAATGAGAAGTATGAGAAAGTTTGAGCAAGAAAGATATCGAGTCAAGAGACTCAAGAGAAAGAAAGCAAGTCATTTATGACTCAATGAGACCTCCACAGAAAGTATTCTATTTTACAAACGAGTGTATGTATATATTTATAGCATTGCACGAGATTGCATATGAGTATATTTATAGTATTGCACGAGATTGCATATGCGTATATTTATAGCATTGGACGAGTTTGCATATGAATATATTTATAGTATTGCACGAGATTGCATATGAGTATATTTATAGTATTGCACAAGATTACATATGCGTATAGTATTGCACGAGATTGCATATGAGTATATTTATAGTATTGCACGAGATTGCATATGAGTATAGTATTGCTTAAGATTGCATAATGAGAATGTTGATTTAAGGTTGTACATCGAGCATGATTGTTTAGTTACATTTGAAGTCTTGTATATCCAGTTTACATGATGAGAACTTGAGAGCATAAAGATAACTTTCGTAAGGTTTATTAGCATGATATTACTTGAAAGCATGAGTTGCTTGATGTGTTTGTTGTGACGTTTACATGTTGAAAAATATATGTTGTTAAGTCTTTTGTTTTGAAGCATGACGGTTGATATTATAGGATGCAAGTATATAGAAAGTATGTGGCGTGATTATAGTTGTCTATGAGATGAGATTGTTGTTTATGAATGGGATCAAATGTTTTCCAAAGTATATTCTATAGTACTTTACAAGGTTGAGTGTGGTTATACTTAGCTTCGTGTTAACGGGTGTTTTCCTATTTGTCTATGTGTTGTTTGTAAAACCCCTTTCAGGTGGGCCCAGCGTTGAGAAGTGAACGAGTTAGACTAGTCTAGTAGTTATAGAAGTCTAAACTCTTAATGTTTTGATTGTGATGTTATTTATCGGAATTTAGACTTATGTTGTTGATGACGTTTGATAATGTAGACTACGGGGTGTGTTTATCCCCCTTATGCTTTATTTAAGTTTGATGGATTGTTAGTTAGTTATTTATTTTCTAGTTCTATCCTTAGCCTATGCAATCGCCATGGAATGGTGATTGTGGCGGTGACACTCCCACTAGCTTTCTTAATAAGTTATTTATCCGCTGCTAAGTTATGTTAATTATGGATTAGAATTGTAATTAAGATTTAGAAAAAAATGGGGTGTTACACACCCTGTGAAGTAGCCTCGAAACAGGAAACGAACTCGGCTTCCATGGTAGAAGTAGCTATTAAGGACTGTTTTAACACTTCTCCATGAGATAGCCCCACCGGTCATAATAAAGACGCACCCTGAAGTTGATTTTCGAGAATCAACACAGCCAGCGAAGTCCGCGTCTGAATAACCGACAACATCTAAATTATCCGTTTGCCTAAACCCAAGCTTGTAATCTTTGGTTCATTTTAGATACCTTAGAACGCTATTTACAGCTCTCCAATGGTCTAACCCCGGATTGTGCGGGTAACGCCCTAGCATTCCAACCGCAAAAGCAATATCCGGCCTCGTACAGACTTGAATATATCCAAGACATCCAACTGTTGCAGCATAAGGGATGTTCTCCATGGATTCTTTCTCCAAATCATTTTTCGGACATTGGTCCAAACTGAATTTACCCCCCTTAGCTATGAGAGCAGTGTTTGGTGAACAATTTTGCATATGAAATCTTTCTAAAACTTTGTTTATATACGTTTCTTGAGATAAACTCAGTATACCCCGGGACCTATCTCTATGAATTTTAATGTCAATAACATAAGAAGCATCACCCATACCCTTCATATCAAAGTTCTTAGAAAGAAATTGTTTCACATCACGAAGCATCCCCTTATCATTAGTGGCAAGTAATTAAGATGTCATCCACATATAAAACAAGAAAGTAAATTTTACTCCCACTCACCTTCTGGTATATACAGTTATCTGAGGGATTTTCAACCAAAACCGAATGAAGATTTTTTTTTTTTTTTTTGTTTCTTAATACGGAATAAAAACTTAATATTCCAGCAACCCAGACAATATAATTGCAGACTCAAAAACATTCACATATGTAATCTCAATTATGCAAATATGTATATAACATATGCAAATATTATATGCAATTAAAAAGAACCAGGCAGTGATTATACAGGCAACTGATACCAACTGTTAGACTAAAATATATCACATGCATCATACTATGTGACACGGGATCGTACTAACCTCCAGCCATTAGTTCCTGTGATGATGATGGTTGAACGATCCGGGCTGCTGCAGAGATAACATGAGTATTTTGTCTTTCACTTTATTCAGCTCTCTCTAGACGGTGAATGAGGTATGTAGTGTGAGGAGTGAGAGGACTAGTGACCTTATATAACCACTGGCCATCATTGTGGTTGTATGCCTTTAGGTCTCCTAAATCCTAACTAGACTCCTAATCATAATGGTAGTCTAGCCATTATTAGGTTATTAGTGTTGTACCACATATCAAATACTTAATATTATCATAACTTATACTAATGTTATAATAATAGTAATCAGAGAAAACGTTACACTTTTAGCTAAAATATTAAGTACATTCAATTAGTTTAATTTGTAAATTTAGTTAACAAATAATGTACATAATTCGTTAACTGCAAATAAATAATATTTTAAATATTTATATATAGTCTGGACTACGTTCCACAATTTACTCTGTGCATGTATACTTTCTCAAAGTACTAAAGCCTATGACCTCCCATTTGAAAAAGTCACTTCATGTCTCTTAACCACAAAGTCTTTGGCATGTTTATGTTGAGTATAATTTGGTTAAATTGAAATAAACGTGCGTCATTTCATTCACACCCTATAATAGATATATTGTATAAAATTGGATTTTTTTTTTTTGGTTTAGAAATTTATTTAGAATCTCAAATGGACAAAATAGTTACAATTCTTTTTTTGAATGCTACTAGCTCTATGACAATGTAGTATCTATTCATATACTTTCTTAATCTAATAACACCTCCACTGAGACTCGAACTTATAATCTTCCAAATGAAAATCCAACCCAGGTACCATTGGACCACATAGTCCTGGTAAATAATTACAATTTTTAAATATCAACGCCTTTACGAATTTCAATGACTTTTTTACCAAATTAGCGTTCAAATGATCAAAAACGAAAAAAATAACAGTCATGCAGTAAAACAAAAAAGTTAACGTTACAAATTAAAAGGCGTGAGTCAAAAAGAAATTAAAGAATATAAGCAATCTCTAAATAATAATTAAAAATTTGTCTAGAAAAAAACGTTTATCACTATTAGGTTTTACAATATTACTAAAGCATATTAACATTTCAATGACAAAAAAAAAAAAAAAAAAAGATTTGAATGATAAAAAAAATTGAATTAGGACAATTAAAGAAGTAAATTAAAATTTGTATATTTCAATCTTACCATCACTACTTAAAATCATCTTAATCTTTACTTTTTTTTCCATAAATATAAAAATATTTCTAATTAGTAAACACAATAACCTTTTTGACTGTGTCAAGTTATATTAAATTGGTAAAAAAAATTGCCTATTTATATTAAATGAGTAAAGAAATGTCCCATGTCTAGTGAATGAGATATCAATTCTTTCGAGAAATCAACTATAGTCCTCCGTTTTTAGGGTTGGAGGTTCAACCTTTTTGGGGTAAGATATCAATTCTTATATCATAGACAATAGTTCATTATGATCGAGCATTTTAGTTGTTCTTCATTATTATACATATAATTAACATATTATGTAATTTTCAGGTAACATATTTTGTATATTTAATTATTATGTAAATTTAGTTAACAAATTATGTACATAAAATTCGTTAACTCAAAGTAAATGATATTTTAAATGTATGTGTATAGTTTGAACCAGAGTCCACAATGTGAATAGTGGACCATGATCTACGATATAATTTGGCTTATAGTTCCGTTTGGTAAAATAGTTAGCATATCAACCAATTTTGACTTATTTGACGACTATTAGTTGTTTGACTTAGTTAAACAATCAATATTAGTGTTTGATTAATTAGTTTTTTTTTTTTTTTTTTGGTAATAACTTATTGCTCAAAAATGCTAGAATTCAAAAGGCTTTTTGAGAAAGTCATTTTGTATTTAATCAGCTAACAACAAATAACTAATTTACCAAACACTTTCTACAACCTAGCTGAAAAGGTAGCTGAAAATTGAAGAGTGTTAAACTAGCTGATTATGCTTAAAGTGTTTAGTAAAATTAGTTTTCTGATAAACTGATAAAAAGACTAAAAAAGACATTTTCATAAAATTTAAATGATATGATTATTATATTGTTTTTATACTATTAAATATATGAGATATATTTAATTTATATAAAAAAAAGTTTTTGTTTTTATAATATAGATGAGATATATATTAAATTAAAACAAAAAGAAAAAAGTTTTAATTGGTAAGGATAAATGATGTCATTTGTTTATAAACGGACGATTGGAGTTAGAACTTTAAGGAGTTGCTGAGCGGTGAAGAGTTGTGGAAGATGATGAATAAAAATATAGGAGAAGAGAAAAAATACCAAAAGGGTTTTAATGGAGAAATATAAAAGATGTCATTTATTTAAAATAATAAGGATAAAGATGGAAAAAAAAGTTAGGAAGCTCCTAGCTTATTTTTGAAACGCTACTTAAGGTAGCTTTTCAAAATAAATTCCTTTTTTAAGCTACTAGCTTATTTTGAAAACATTATCAAACAGAACTTATAGCTTATTAGTAGTTTAAAATAAGCTATAAGCTTCTAAATAAGCTTTGCCAAACAGAGTCAACCAGCTAATGTTATCAACTAGTTAAATCCGCCAAGCATCCCTTATATGTTGGACTTATGGCCCATTTGGTACACTGTAATTTGGTTGTAAAGGAATTGAAATTCAATGTACAAGGTGAATTACATTGTTTGGTTGAAGAGAATTGCAATTTTGCCGAATTACAATTCCTTCACTTTGTTGAATTGCAATTCATGGGGTACCCCATGAATTGCAATTTAATAGATATGAGAAAGGAAAATAGATGGAATGTCACTATTACTATTATTATTGCACAATGACATTTTAGTTTTTATATCATGTATTTCCTTATCATTCCAATAATTCTATTTCTTCTTTCTTATTTTATTCTTTTTCCATCGAATTACAATTCATTTTCTTCATAAAAACTTCCTTCCAACCAAACGCCCGGTTAAAGTTTGCTTTTTGAGACAAAAATGGAGTTCGATGTTCGAACAATATGGAGTTAGGCTTCCCAAGCAAAATTGAGATTAGATCCTTGTACAAAGAAGTGTATAGTCAAGTGTCGGGGTGAATTTTTTTTTTAAAAAGAAAAAAAAGGATAAAAATGGATGTTTTGATAAATGAATTTTTGTTTTCAAAGGACAAATCTAGTAGGTAGGTGGTGGTGGTGGTGGTGGTAGTAGAAGATCTTGATCTGATTTTCTGGGATCAGTATTTTACAAATAATGGTGGGGAGAGTGTAGGGTTGCAGATGAGGGGTAACCTTTGATGGGATGTCTACAGCCATGGATTCTGTTACACTTTCTTTTTCGGCGTATCATACCTTTGCCATTAAAATTTAACCAGCTTTTTTGACAATTAGTACTTTATTTCATTTTATTAATTTATAATAATCTTATTCAACAATTTATAAATTTGAGTCACAATAATTATGGGAGTAAATACCTAAAATGATCCCTCGACTATAGCTAAATTCACAAATTGGTCATCGATTTTCAATTTTAACCAATTAAGTCCTTAACTTTGCAATTTTGACACGATTTGGTCCTCCATCTATTTGACTATTTGTTGACCGTGATCGACGATCTCCAGAAGACCTTCAGCTCTCGTCGGAGCATGTGGAGGCCTCCAGGATGACGTTGCACCGGTTCGGAAACACGTCGTCTTCTTCGCTCTGGTACGAACTCAACTACGTTGAATCCAAAGGGAGGATGAAGAAAGGCGACCGGATTTGGTAGATTGCTTTCGGCAGTGGATTCAAATGTAACAGTGCGGTCTGAAAATGCAACTGGAATCTTAAAAACCTGACGATGGACCATAAAATTACATATATATCCTCAAAAATCACAGTCAACAAACGGTCAAATAGACAGAGGACCAAATTGTGTTAAAATTACAAAGTTAAGGACTTAATTGGTTGAAATTGAAAGTTGAGAATCAATTTATGAATTTAGCTATAGTCGAGGGACTATTTTGGGTATTTACTCTAATTATTGTCCAGCGAATAATACATCTTAACTAACCTTACACGTGAAATAGTTATTATCTTCCATATTAACCGAGTAACATCATATTTGACTAATGATGAATTGGTGATAGTAAATGCATTTCATGTGATTCGTTGTTTACTAACCACTGTTTTACCAAATTACTATTTGAAAAGTTGTCATTTACCAATTTTATTCTATTTCATCCCATAATTGAAAAGTTAAATAATATACAGAGGTGTTTGGTAAATAGCAATTAGCTGTTAGTTGTTAATCGATTGAATTAGGGGGTGTTTGGTTGGATGGAAAACATTTTCCATGGAAAATGTTTTCCTAAAAGTGAAGGAAAATGATGTTTTATATTGTTTGGTTGGATGGAAAACTTTTTCCATTGGAAAAAGTTTTCCTTAAGAACAATGAAAACAAATTCCTAGCTTATGCTAGGTATTTTGTTTTCCATGGAAAACCTTTTCCATGAAAAATTAATATGACAATTTTATCCTCATCATTCTTTATTAATTACTCTTATTATTATTATATTATTATTATTATTGTGTAGGGTTATATTTGTCATTATACTCATTATTCCTTACCCTTTCAAACTCAACCAAACAATGGAATTCATATTCCCAGTAATTTCTTTTCCACCAACCAAACAATGGAATCTGTTTTCTTGGAATTTATTTTCCATGGAATTTCAATTCCATTTCCTTTCAAATATTTTCCAGCGAACCAAACGAGCTGTTAGTGAATTTAACTAGTTGATAGCAGGGACGGAGGCAAATGGGGGCAGGGGGGCGACTGTCCCCCCTCACCCCATCCTTACTCCATATATAGTCTTTGTATGTATATATGTATATATAGTACATGTTTTAGTATTAGTATAAAAAAAATTATAAAATATTAACAAAAAGTGAGTTAGATTAGGTGGTAGAGCACATTTTTAGTAATAATGAGATCAAGGGTTCCAATCTTAGCCTCAACATAGTTTTACAATTCTTTTTTAATAGCTTTTCTAATATTTAATACACACACACACACGCACGCATACACACATATATATAACATTCTTTTATATTAATAATAAGATGTGTAATTTATAATGTGTTTTCTATTCAAATTATTTTATTAATTATGTTTCATATTTTGTTATGAATATTTTTATAAAGTTTCGATTGTTTTATTTTTCGTCCATATCCAACAATATTTACAACTATATTTCTTAAGTAATTTATTTATTTATTTTTAAATTATTTTTTTGTTTTAATGTTTTACATTTACTGAAAAATTTTTCTGAATCCGTCTGTACTGTTTGCCCCCACCCCCCCCCCTCAATCGAATTTCTGGCTCTGTCCCGGTTGATAGCATTAATTGATTGTAGAAAAGTGTTTGGTAAATTAGTTGTTAGCTGATAGTTGATAGCTGATTACATGCAGAATGACTTACTCAAAAAATAGATTGAGAAAATTGCTTTGAGTAACTTTTTGAATTTTAGCATTTTGGAGCAATAAACTATTATAAAAAGTTAATTAATCAAACATTCATATTGATTGTTTAACCAAGTCAAAACAGTTAATAGTGATCAAATAAGTTAAAATTAACTAATAAGCTAACTATGTTATCAAACAGGACCATAATGTTTTATGAAATGCTTAATTAAGGTTCTTAACGTTTTAATTGTCCTACATTGTTATTATTTTTCTTACACGAACAACGTTTTAATTGTCCTACATTGTTATTATTTTTCTTACACGAACATGTTGAAATTAAGTTTTTTTTTTTTATAAATAAAAAACTGAGACTATTTTTTTTTTAATGCTACTAGCTCTATTACATTGTAGTATCACTGAGACTTGAACTCACAACCTTCCTAATGGAAGTCCAACCCGGGTACCATTGGACCACATAGTCCTGGTAAAAAAAAAAATAAAAATTGAGACTATAGTAATACCAATTGTTGTTATTTAATAGTTAAAAAGTACTAATTGAAAATAATTATGAATTATCAAATGATTAAAATGTTGCTTTGATAAATTAAAGATTTTAGTTTTTATTTTAATAAAATAAAATAACATAAATAAATGTCAAATTAGCCACTGAAACTATTTACAAAATATAATTGGATCATCCAATTTTAAAAAGGGAAAATTTTTATCTTGGACCCTAAATCAAAATGACGTTGCTTTGATATTTAAGTTTTAACACATTTTGTAGTTTTCCGTTTCAACACAAATTTTAATTTATTATTGGTTCAAGGAATGTTAGATTGCTAAGAATGTTAAATTATTGAGAATGTTAGTTCACGTGTTTGATTAAAACTGAGTTATGTAATATAAACATATTTGGTTTAGGGATTATATTTTATGTTATACTAATTTTTTTTTTTTTTACTTTAATACCCTTAACATATTTCATGTATTTCAATAAACTTCAAAATTAAAATAAATAAATTAAATAAGACAATAATGGTAACATATATAAGTACATGATTTAAAAATAATTAACTAATAACTTGAAGTTGAGAAACAAAATTAATTTATAAACTAGGGAAAATGATCAAATAGACCCTTGAACTATAGGCAAAAGAGCAATTAGGCCCTTCAACTTTTAAAACGTGCAATTAGGCCCTTCAACTTGTTACTTTGAGTCAAATAAGTCTAATAACAGGTTTTTTCACCTAGAATAACCGGTCAACAAATTCCGGCGACGTTTTCCGGCGAATTAAAAAAAAAAAAAAAAACTAAACTACCGGAGAAGACAACCGTTCGGTTATCTTCTCCGGTGGAGAAGGTGACCAAATCAGCTACCGGTAAAAAATAATTAAATATGATATGTATAATAAGCTAACATAAAGTATATACTAGTGTCTTACCCATGCACCACAACGATTATGATATGGTGAATTAAGGGAGAAATTTAAAAAATGGAAAATCATTGTAGAAGTGTATGAAAGAAACCATGATTAAGTATTATAATAAAGTGTTACAAATTTTGAAAACCTCTTTGTATACAGTATTTGCTGTAGAATTATTTTGGATGTTCTTCTTATCACAAATCAAAATCTTCAAACCTTTTGGGTTGGTGACTCTTGAAATAGCAACATATAATTTTCCATGACTAAATACTGGTCTTTTCAAAAAGAGGCCTACGTGAGAAAGTGATTGACCTTGACTATTGTTAATCGTCATTGCGTAAGAGACGATTAGAGGGAATTGTCTTCTTTGAAATTTAAAAGACAGTCTTAAATCTGAAGGAGTTAATGACATTCTTGGTATCAAGATTTTATGACCTGCACTACTTCCAGATAATACCATTGCCTCTAAAACATGATTTCCAAGTTTAGTAATAACCATCATTGTCACATTACACAAACTAACTGAGTGATCAATATTTCTCAAGAGCATAACCGGAGTACCTACTTTCAGCCTGAGTTCATGATTAGGCACACCAGAACACTTGATCCCATTTAAAAATTCAGGCATGTGCACATCAGCTAATAGATCAACATTAGAATCTGATTAAAATATTATAATGTAATGTTGACTGATTTCAAATTCAAACTAAATTTTATTATTTAATCCTATTACCATTATTACCATTTTTTGTCTACAATGAGAATAATACATATATTACGTGCAAACATAATAATAATAATACAAATTAATTAAGGTTATGAATATACTAAATATATAGACTTTGAATAAGCCTAATCATATGCAATCTTAATTTGTTAATTTAGTTAAGTATTGTATTGTTATGTTGACTGATTTCAAATTCAAACTAATTTTTTTGTCTACAATGAGCGGGAAAATGACATTTTTGTGTTTATATATATATATATATATATATATATATATATATATTAAGTGTATGGTAATAATGATGTGTTATTAATGTTAGAATTAAAAACTAACGGTGTTATAACGGTGCAAGGGTAGTTTTGTCTAATAACATTGAAATGTACAATATTTAAAGTAGAATGTACACATTTATTTGCATACAAAAAGAGGGACATATATCAATGATATAACCTTAATTGAGGCTTATTATGTTTTTAAATATTAAAGCAAAATGATTAGGGAAATTTTGTTCCCTCCAAAGTGTGAAAACATTTAGTGTATTCACATTACTTTATAAATCCATGTAATTTTAATTATAAATCAAATCAAATCAACATAATTATTAAATTAGCCAACATAGCATGTCTATATCATTAATTTATAAAATATTGCATATATTATATATTATATATATTATATCTCTATCTCTTCTCTTCTCTTCTCTATCTCTATATATATATATTAAAGCAAAATGATTAGGGAAAAATCTCCATCTCTTCTCTATCTCTATCTCTATATATATTAAAGCAAAATGATTATGGAAAAATTTTTCCTAATCATAATCATCATAAATAATTAAATAAAGATAAAATAAAAATCAAAGTGAATAATAAGCAAAAAATTTTAGTGGATAGGAGAGTAATTCGCAAAATTAATTTGAGTAATAATTGTTGATCCATAATTGAGAATTAAGATTGCAATAATTATGAATTATGTTATGTTTCTAACATTAATTGATGAGAAATAAATTTAAAATTCAGAATCAATATTTACATGAACATCTACACCTACTTCAACACTATAAATAAATCATCATCCACATGACCACAACCAATACTACAATTATGTTTTGGTCGTGGCTAGAATTGGGAGGATGGTTGTGGCTAGAATAGAGAGAAGAATAGTTCTGGGAGTTTAGATCTCTTATAGAGCTTTATACCGTGCGATCTGGGAAAGATGAATCAAGAAATGCGCAGTAGACATGAAGAAAAAGTTGAAGATAAAAATCATACCTTGCTTCTGAACCTAGGGCTTCGATTCTTGGAGCTGTTCTTTCTTGGAAGCAAAGGCAATTGTTAGCCGTATCTCATGAACACAAAGAAGAAGAAACAGCTTACGTAAAAATACTATTTTGCCCTCATGAATAAAAAATTTAAAAAGGTTTAAGTTTTTCCGACCAATTTTCACCGGTGATTTGGCCGAAAGGACCAAATCTACTAAAAAAGCATAGTTAAAGGACTAAATTGTTAGTTTTAAAAGTCATGGAGCGAAATCAACACGCCCTCTATAGTCATAGGACCAAAAGTGTAATTTGCTCATTTGTTAAATTAATAATAGTCTGTGCATCGCACGAGACAATCACTAGTATAATAATATAGTATTTTGTCTTTTAATTAGTAATTAATATCTTGTCTTATATTTTATTATAACCGAAACTCAAAAGTCTCTTAATTAGTAATTAGTAATTTGTCTTATTTTTAGTTTGATAGTATATGAAAATATATAAATACAAAAATAATAAATTCGTTAAAAACTCAAAATTGATAAAAATAAAATTTAGATATATTCAAATTAACTCTAAATAAACCCAAAATAATTTTATCCGAATTAAATTTAGTTAGGATATCGGGTGTCAAAAATAACACCCGCAATTTTCAGATATCCAAAATAAAATTTAGGTGTCACCCGAACCGAACGAATACCCACCCTAAGCCAAATCAAGTAATATGGCCAAAAGTGACTTGAACTTCAAATTAACTGTTGCCGTAGTGATTAACATTTAAAATTGTGCCCCCTTTTATTTTTATTTTTTAAAAATCAATATTAACTTGGAGACAAAGAATGTTTTGTCTCCCGTCGAAGATTAAGAGATGAGTGGTTTTATTCAATTTTATAACACAAATTTTTCAAATTTCACTAGACTATATATTGGACATCATGAACCCGTCTCAATGCTCATAAATGAAGTAAATCCCAAGTTACCCAAATGATTACAAGTCACTCCATTACTTGTACACTTTTATGCACAAGAGATAGGTTGCCTTTTTATTATGAAGTAACATACGAATATTTGACTTGGAATGAAAATATTGTCATCCAAGATGCTTTAAGACTATCTCCAACGAAAATGCCAAATACCCAATTTAGTGTAAATTTTGGTACAAAAGAACTCCAATATATGGCGTTGCACTATTCATCTACACCAATTTTGGAGTAGATTTTGTTTAAAACCATTTTACCCATGTTTTTATTTATTCATTATATATCATTTATTTTATTTTTATGTATGTGTATATTTTGTTAAATATTTAAACATAAATTATATATTATTAAATATAAATTATATCATTTAAAATATCTAATCAAGATGATTAAAACAAGACTAATATTGAATATAAATTAATTAAAAATTAAACTACATAAAATATAATTTTAACAAAATTAAAATCATTACATCCAAAATTAAATTGAAAAAGATTATTAATTACATCGCAAATTATATTTTATATTAAATTAATTAAATTTGAATTAATAAACTTTTAAAATTTGAGAAATCAAATTATTTGAGTGTATAACATTTGGGGTTGTTTTAAAATTCGGAAAATGATTTCTATAAAATGTAAATCATTTTTCGAGTTTCCGTAGCAAGGAGGAAAATTTAAAGTCAATAGAAAACAATGTTTTGGTCCATGAAAAATAACTAAGATTTTTAGGAAAATGATTTCCCTTTTCTTTTTGTAGGAAGTCATTTTCCAAGTCTTGCTCTACCAAGACCACGCCTCTCTACCCTCTGTATACCAATATATCACGCCTCTTCTGCTCCCACCTTCTTCTTGCTACACTAGCTGCTTCTTCCTCATCTCCGTGCAATCTTCATCCTTTAAGGGGAACTCATTTTCCAAACATTTTTCTTTTTTATTTTTTCAGTTATAATTTTTTGGCGGATCTTTCCAGATTTCACCATTCGAAATGGTTTCTAGTTGTGGGGATGAAAACCCACAACCGAAAACTTCTGGAAATCAGTCGGCCAGACAGGTTTCCGCTTCAGAAACTAGATCTCTGGTTTCCGAAGTAGATATCAAGACATCATATTTTGTTGTGATATCTGGTTCCCGGTTATTTTGCTGTGATTTAGTTTTGATTTTGCTTTGATTTAGTTATAAAATTCTGCTCATTTTTTGAAAAATGAACCAAACACACCAATACAGTTTTCTTGAATGTAACCGAACACTGGAAAGAAAAATGACTTATTTTTCTGGTTTCTAAACACACCCTCGGTGTAATGAGTTGGAGATAAATAAAATTTTAGTATGAGAATATTTTTTTTGATGTGACATTTAGTAAATATTTTTAGTATTTTGATGTAAATAAGCTGGAAATTATAAGTTCCAGGACTATGTGGTCTAATGGTACCCGGGTTGGACTTCCATTTGGAAGATTATAAGTTTGAGTCTTAGTAGAGGCGTTACTGGTTCTTTGTGTTTCAGTAAGTTGAGAAAGTATAGAACATAACATACTACAATATAAAAAAAAAAAAAAAGCTGGAGATGGTTTAAGCCTATAAAAATTTTATACAATATACAATCACGAACAAGCAGTCAAGCACAACCCTGAACTAACATCATTTGGTTCAATAGTTGTCGTTAACCACATTGCAACTTCTCACTCATTCACTTTAGCTAATTTATTCCCTTTTGTGGAAAACAACAAATGGAACATGTTGGTGAAAGTTGGATGGGATAACACAAAGTTAGTTATGAGCAATTAACAGTAGCCAACCATCTCCATTGCCTTGTCTCATCTACATGATTGACATGACAAAATCATTTTGCCAAACAACCCCTACACCATCATACTCTATATTTCAACTCCAAAAATGTTATCCTTATTTTTGCAATACTCACCCCCTATCAAGCGTAAATTTTACTTACACATTATCAAATTTATAATTCCTTAATACTTTCTTTATATCTCTGCAACTCTATTTCACTTTCAAAAGTGGGTCTCAATTAAATAAAACTAACAAAATTATACATACATACATACATACATACATACATACATACATACATACATATATATATATATATATATATATATATATATATATATATATATAAGGAATACGGGTCAAATAGGTCATCCAACTACACACCAAATTGCAATTAGGCAATAATGGAAGCTATTTTTTTTTATTTATTTATAAAATAATTATTTTATTTATAATTATTAAAATAAAATTTTTAAAATTATTTTTAAATAAAGAAACCGACACGGCAGCACATTAACAAGTAAACAAGTCATTTTAGATAAAATTACATGAATTTGCAGTGTAGTTGGATGACCTATTTGACCCTTATTAAAAAAAAAAAAAAAAAAAAAAGAAGACAAAAGTTGTGTTGCAAGCTTGCAACACATGTTGAAAATAATTTTTTTTAAAGAGAAAAGTTTATAATTTTTTTTTTTTTTGTTGTTGTTAAATATTATCTTGGAATTGAAATAATAGTAGGGATGTAATCAACCTAACAATTTAGAATATAAAACCTTGATTAGTTGTATGCCATTACTTTCACCTTTTCTTTTTTTTCTTCTTCTTATTATTAATTGTAGTATGACCATGACACTTGAAAGCAGTAAATGTGACCGACATAAAAATGAGATATTAAGCTCACTATTTCAACAATTATTTCCTTAAAATCATTAATTTAATTTTTATTTTTCAATTTTAATGATTTTTTTGACTTTTAATATACTTTTAAACGAGATTATATCCGAAATGATCTTTTTCAACTATGTCATGATTCTCAATTTAGTCATCGATTATTAATTCATCTAAATAGACCATGGATTATACAAAATTTACTCAAATTAGTTATCAATTTAGTCCTGTAGACGCATAAATTGAGTGAATTTTTGCATAGTCAATGGACTATTCTGGATGAATTCATGGTGGATGAACAAATTTGGAATTATAGCATATTTGAGAGATCATTTTGAATATTAACTTGCATCCACAAAATTAGACTAATTGATCAAGTAGAATCTCGATTGGGCCTCATTTGGGAGCAGCGTTCCTGAGAGTAATATAACCTCATCAGTAAAATTCAATGTTGAGAAAATAAATTTAACAACGCACTCCTGAGTAGCACTAGTGCGTGCAACGCTCATCAGGGCCAGCTTCTATCTATTTTTTTTTTTTTTTTTTTTTAAGTTTCTAGAAATTGAAGGGAAAAAAAATCAAGTTTTAACATTAAAACATGTTTCTCTTTCTCTCTCATTTAATTTATCTCTAATCCAAATCTTACTTGCCTAAAAAAATTGTGAAAAAACCTCCCAAAACCCCACGGTTATTGTTGCTCTAAGCTCTTTGTTGTATCCAGGATTTTGAATGAGTTAGTTGTGGATTGAAGGTGGTATAGTTAAGGTTTTTTTTTTTTTTTTTTTTTTTTTTTTTTTTTTCAATTTTTTAAATTCATATGAACATATAATAAGGTTGAAAGGATTGCTTGTGTTAAAACACTTGACTAACTTTTTTCCTTTCTGGTGTTATGTCTCATTCTATGACTTTTCCTGCCAACAGATACTACATTATTAGGTTACTTGTCTCTTTGCTAATTCCTTCTTTTGTGCTTGCTTCTGTTTCCATACTTTGGAACTAATTCAATTCATCTTCCACACTTCCCAATCTCATCTTTTCTTTGTACTAACTAAATATGTTCTAACAATTTACACTGTTTTGGAAAAAAAAAAAAAAACAAGCTTCAAGACATTAATTAATTTAATAGATATATAAAAAGTTTCACTTAAATTACTTCTAGCGACATAGTGAAGGTTCAATTCTTATCACAGAAATTAGGGTTTGGGTTGAACTCTTTCTGTCCAGAAGTGCATTGGGAGGTCAAGGATATAGTCCAACTCTGAAAAAAAAAAAAAAAAAAAAAACCTTAAGTTTGAATCTTGTATTATATACTAGTCTTTTCTATGCGCGATACACAAAAACATATGCCCAATATTTATATATTTTTTTAAAAATAACTAACAAATTCTTACTAATTAAAATTTAGGAAAAATGACACTTTTTTCCCACTGAATTATATGTTTATAGCAAATTTTTCCCCTAAATGATTCATGTAAGCACATTAGCCCCCTCAATTATTCTAAAAGTGGTGGTTTCCCCGCTTGATATATTAAATTGACATTTCTACCCTTAAAGTAAACATTTTATTTATTTTTATTCTCCAACAAATTATTGCTTATACGTAGGGATGACCACGGTTTGGTTCGAACTGAACCGGACACTATAGCAATGGAATTGAAAGTTTTCGGTTATGATTTAGATCCAGAACCCAATATTTTGATTTCAGTTTATTAAAATCATGAATCGAAAAAACTAGATCCTGAACCGTGAACCGGCGGTTCCGGATCCGGTTCGCGATTTTGAACCGTCTTTATTTTAAAATTTTATTTTTTTATTTTAAAATAGTCTAAATTCAACAATAAATGTATTTTTTTTCAGTTCAGAACATGAATCGGCCGTTCCGGTTCACAATTTTAATAAACTCTAAATATTGGGTTTTGATTCTAAATTGTAATTGAAATATTTCGGTTTGGTTGCTATAGTGTCTGTTCGGTTTGAACTAAATTGTTGTCATAATTTGTTGGAGAAGAAAAATAATTGAAATATTTATTTGAAGGGTAAATATATCCATTTAACATTTCAGGGGAAAGAACAGACACTTGAATAATTCAGAGGAAAAACGTGCTATAAGTATATAACTCAGGGGGAAAATGCTATTTTCCCTAAAATCTATGTGAAATCAAATTTATTTATTATATTAATCTAATATATAATGTCTACAAATATTATTATCATTAAAGAATATAAGAAAATATATGGTGGATGCATGTGCATGGTAACAATAATGGAAAAGATAACGGATATTATAACGATAGAGATATTTTCGTCCAAAAAATTATATAGTACAACTCTATAAGCATAATGTACAAAATGATTTTCACTAAAAACATGGACATAAATTATGGATATAACTTTGATTGAGACTTATTATGTTATTAGATATTGGCTTGGCAAACCTAGTTGAAAAGGCAGCTGAAAGCTGAAAAGCTATAAGCTAGAAGTTGAAAACTGAAGAGCTGTTAACTAGCTGATTATGCTTAAAAGATTTTGATAAAATTAGCTTTTTGAAAAGCTGATAAATGTAAAAAGACTAAAAAAGACATTTTCATAAAATTTAAAATGATGTGATTATTATATTATTTTTATATTATTAAAAAGATATATTTAATTTATAAAAAAATTATTTTTATAATATATATGAGATATAGCATTAAAAAAAGAAGAAGATATATATTAAATTAAAACAAAAGAAAAAAAATTAATTGGTAAGGGTAAAGGATGTCATTTATGTATGAACAGACGATTGGAATTAGAACTTTAACATGGCGTTTGGTTGGAGGGGGGAATTTTGTGGGAAAGGAATTGTAATTCCATGGGAGTTGAATTACTGGGAATAAAATGGAAATTTAAATTCCAGTGTTTGGTTGACAGGAATAGAATTACTGAGAATTTCAATTCCAATGTTTGGTATACATGGGAATTGAAAGGGAATAAGTAGTATAAAGTCAAAAATGTACATTATTGTTGTTAGACATTAACTTTAGGTTAAAAAAGGAAGGGGTAATTTTGACTCATCACTATCTTTTTTTCTAAGGAATTAAAATACCAGGGGGGGACATGGGATTTTAATTCCATGAAAATGGAGGAATTGCAATTCCATGGAATTACAATTCCCTCCAACCAAACTACGGAATTTAATGGCCTTTGGAATTAGGTGGGAATTAAGTGGGAAGGGAATTTTAAAATCCCTCCAACCAAACGCCCTGTAAGGAGTTGTTAGGTGGTGAATAGTTGTAGAAGAGAATGAATAAAAATATAGGAGAAGAGAAAAGACTAAAAGGGTTTTAATTGGGAATGATAAAAGATGTCATTTATTTAAAATAATAAGGATAAAGATGGAAAAAAGTTAGGAAGCTCCTAACTTATTTTTGAAACGCTACCTAAGGTACATTTTCAAAATAAGCTTTTATTTTAAACTACTAGCTTATTTTGGGAACATTACCAAACAGAGCTTAAACTTATTAGTAGCTTAAAAATTAAAATGTATTAATTGGTAATATTGCATAATTATGATATTGTAAATGTATTAATTGCTAATCAATTTATAGTGACGTGAATATTATGTATGGGAATAACAGATGAAACACGGATTTGGAAACGAAATTGAAATTAGGCAAATTGGAAAAGGAAACATATATTATTAATGGACTGAAAATTATAAAAATCCCTAATTGACTGAATAGAAAAGGAAATGGAAAATGAAACTTATATTATTAATTTATAATTCTCACATTCTCTACCTATAAATACAGTCCATTGATGAAAAAAAAAAAAAAAAGAGGAAATGGAGATTTTTTTTTATAACCAGAAGTTTCAGTTTCTATGTTTTTTCGTACACAAATTTATAATTGTAAATTTATATTAATAAATAATTATTAAGACAAGTATAATTTATTTTATATTGTGAACACATTATTTTTAATAATTTTAATTTCATAATATTATACCTTAATTATAAAAATTATACCAAATAATCTTAGTATTAAATGTCATACAATAATTATCATAAATAATGTTTAATAATTCACAAATTCTATTAGGCAATAAAAATTACTGTTATAAAATCTTTTGTAATATGGACACATTATTTTTAATTATTTCGATTTAATAATATTATATCTTATTTATAAAAATTCGAAGTAATACATTTAGTACTATTGAATATTGATTGACTAAAAATTATCTTAATTATTAAGGCAATTAATAGGTATTTAGCTTTAAAAAAAATTCAAATATATGAATTATTATACATAGTAGTATAGAATCAATTAGTAGGACAATTATATTAGGTAATCTAATTAATAATTTACTTTTTAAAATTATATCATCTTTTCAATAATTATATATATACTTAATGTATAATATTATTGACATAAAATAAATTATACTTACCTTAATATATAATTATTTTTTAATATAATTTTCTAATTTTTATTAATGGTAATTATTCTAATAATTTTCTTTCCTTCTTTCGTGTAATTATTATGATAATTTTATGGTAATGTGTTTAACTATTGGAAGAGAACAAATATTAGAATTAACATAATTAATAAAATTATTATGGTAATTGCCACAATATTTATTAATTATAATTAATATAATTATTAAAATTGAGAAATATAATATTTCTTTTTTAGAAATATTTGTGACAATTTCATTAAATTATAATTAATAAAATATGGAATATAATTAAAGAAATGAAAGTATAAAATTAACAAAACATGAATATTTATAATTTTTTTAAAAAATATACATACAATTATACACTATAATAATCATACATTATTTAAATGCTACTTTTAAATTTCTAAATGTAATTTTTTAATTATAAATCTATCGATATAAATTATAATTAATGAAATTATATTATAGAATTTTTCTATATACATATTAATAAATATTATGTGTATATACAATGTATTATCTACAATGTCTTTATTAAAAAACAATTATTCATTATCAATAAATTAAATAAGATAAATAATTTCATTAGTTATATTGTATTTATTTTTCTCCAATATAAAAATTCTTTACATTCAAATTTATCAATTGATTATATTCGCTACATTGTCCCTACAATGTCTTTATTAAAAAAAATATTCGTTATCAATAAATTAATTAAGAGAAATAATTTTATTAGTTATATTGTCTTTATATTTCTCCAATGTAAAAATTCTTTACATTCAAATTCATCAATTGATTATATTCACTACATTGTCTATTATCTTTTTTGTGCACTATTTTTTAATTAAATATCAAAGTTATAATACAAAATAATGCTATATATTTATTTACCAAATATTTTATTAATACCATGAAAAAATTAAAAAAATATAATTAATAAAGTCAATCATATTAACTACTTGAGGGATTTGTTGACAAAGAGAGTATTCAAATCACACAACAAATTGAAGTGAGAACTATCTCACAATGTCCTTGTTTGACAATCAGCAGTTAACGGATTATATTAGCGAATTTGACCAGCGAATTATATCAACGGTTGGTAAAAGATATTTGAAAAAATTAGCTGTTTAGATTAACATGTAAAATGTCCTAAGGGTATAATAATGATGATAATAATAATAATAATAATAATAATAATAATAATAATAATAATAATAATAATAATTGTTTTAAAAAAATAAAAATATAATTAAGCCAATCATATTAACTACTTGGGAGATTTATTGACAAAAAAAGTATTCCAATCACACAGCAAATTGAAGTGGGAAACTATCTCGCAATGTCCTTGTTTGGCAATCAGTTAGCTCCTCAATATTAGTATATATTTAATATTTTATGCCCTAATTTTTATTTCATCTCCCTTATGTCTCGTATTTGGTTTCAACCATACCTATACAATTATTTTATTGACAATTATAATCAATCTTGACTATATTAACTTGCATTTGTAAACTTAGAATTACCTATTTAAATACGCAAATTTAACATTCAATTATCTATGTATGAACAATTCTAATATAATCTTGGCATGATATACTTTAAAGTATTTATTTAAAAAAAAACATTGGGCATGATCCCAATCGCGCAATGCGCGTAAAAACTAGTACAATCATATAAGGGAATGCGTCCGATTAGAGTTTAAATTTATTCATACAAAATTTAGAATTTACATTTTTTTTTTAAATTTCTAAGTACAATTCTCTTAGTTAGTATTCATATTTTTAGAATTATAATATATATGAAATACAATTAGGAATAAATCAACTTGATTATGTGAATTTTTTCAATAAATTTATCTAAATATGTACATGATTAGAGATTATATTAACCATACAAAATTTAAATTTAAATTTTGTATGTTATGAAAATAGATACTTAACCAAATATATAAAAGTCCAACTATATTATTATATTGTACATTATAATATATTTTCTATTTTTAATTTTAAATTCATAAAAAAAAATAAAAAATTCCGTGCAACGCACGGGTAAAACACAATCGTTATACCCTGCACCACAGTGCGTACAGCACTGTGCGTCCCGCCCCTCCCAAACGACGTCGTTTTGGGAGGCGCGGAAGGGGGTTGACGTGATTATGTGTATTTGTTTATATCATTATGTGTATTTATTTATACAATTATGTGTATTTTTTATACAGTTATGTGTGTTTGTTTATATAATTATGTGTATTTGTTTATACAATTATGTGTATTTTTTTATACAGTTATGTATTGCTTCAGGGCGCACAATGCAATGCGCGCCCTGGTGCACGATATAAATTGCCGGTAAAACACTATATTTTTAAAATTACAATTTGATAAATATCATAAATTAATTAGTACAATATCATTCTGTTTATAATAATTAAAGAAAAAATAAATAATTCAAATATGTGAACCAATGATTTCAAAATAAAATTAATATACAATTACAAATAAATATAGCATTATTAGATGTACTTTAATTAGTTTTAATTTTCTTAATGAAATGACTTTTCTTTATCAATTTTTTATGAAAGACTAAGGGAGTGTGTGTGCCGTTGGAAAATATTTTAAAAATAAAAATACTTACTAATAAAAAATAATTTTAAAAATATTTTTTAACCCCTCATAACATGTGCAAATCTTATATTTTTTAAAAAATATAATTTGATAAATATCATAAATTAATTAGTATAGTGTCATTTCTGTTTATAATAATTAAAGAAAAAATAAATAATTCAAATATGTGAACCAATGATTTCAAAATGAAATTAATATACAGTTACAAATAAATATATAATGATTAGATTTACTTTAATTAGTTTTAATTTCCTTAATGAAATGACTTTTCTTTATCCATTTTTGATGTGATACTAAGGCAGTTTTTGGATTGCTGGAAAATCTATAATATAATTAAAAAAAATATTCTATTTACTTGATTTTTCGCTCAAACAATAGTAAATAGTAAAGGTAAATTAAAAAAGGAACAGAAATATTTCACAATAATTCTCTACATCATCATCAATTAAAAATGGAACAAAAATTAGGTAAATTAGAAAATAAATGAATATTAATAATTGACTAAAAATTAAAAATGATCTATAATTGACTAAAATGAAAAAGAAAATTGCCAGATTATTGCATTTTAATTTTTCACAATAATATTACATAGTAGAATAAATCAAATCACAATTATATCATAAATCTTTTTCAATTTCAAGCATTGGAACATAAATTAAAAATGGAACGGAAATATTTCAATAATAATATTCTACATCATCAAATAAAAGCTAAGTAAATAAAAAATGGAAAGGAAATATTTCAATAATAATATTCTACACCATCAATAGTAAAGACATATTTTAAACAATAGTAAAGATAAACTAAAAATGGAACGGAAATATTTCAATAAAAATATTCTACATCATCAATTAAAAATGGTTCGAATAGGTAAAAATATCACTGCATCTGATATTCTAATTGACTAATTGACTGAAAATAAAAAAGAATAATTGCCTGAAAATGAATCTGATATTACTAATTGACTGAAATTATAAAAGGAAATGAATATTAACAATTGACTACAAATAAAAAATGATCCATAATTGAAATGAAAAAATAAATTGACAGATCATTGCATTTTAATTTAAAAATGAAACGAAAATTAAAAATTGGACAGAAATATTTCAATAATAATATTCTACATCATCAATAGTAAATGCATATTTTAAACAATAGTAAAAGTAAATTAAAAATACAACAAAAATATTTCAATAAAAATATTCTACATCATCAATTTAAAATGGAACAGAAATTAGGTAAAAATATCAATGCATCTAATATTCTAATTGACTAAAAATAAAAAAGAATAATTGACTGAAAATGAATCTGATATTACTAATTGACTGAAAATATAAAAGGATCACTAATTGACTGAAATTCTACCATTATATATTTTCACCCGAGTCACCCATCCTTTTGGACTAAAGGTGTTAGCTCTAGACGAAGATAGACAAGATTGTGTTGTTACTACCAATGTTGTCTACAAAGAGATTTCAATAGTATGTAAATACAATCTGTGATATAATGTTTTTTTAAATGGCAAAATTGCTATATATCTAGACAAAAAATATATTTCCCATAAAAATAAATTAGGATATCAATTCATTTTTATAACTGAGTTGCTAGAGAACGAACACATTTGACTAATTTATAAAAGTACTGAACAATGATAAATAAAATCTCCAAAGTTACAGCACCGCATGCGTACATCTACATATTAGCTATTAATTTGAGCAATTAATAACATAAAAACACATAAATGATCCAAACCATACCTTCAATTGCACTATATAATATTTGATGTTCTAATTTAAATAATTATATATCGATCCAAATATTCTTAATATATTACGACAAATCCATTCCGTGCATCGCACGGGCGCAAATACTAGTACTTATTAGTAGCTTAAAATAAGCTATGGCAGTAACATTCAAAAAAAAAAAAAAAAGCTATGGCTATGTTTGGCAAACCTAGCTGAAAAGCTATAAGCTAGGATCTGAAAGTTGAAAATGAGTTGAAAGCTTAAAGGCTATAAGCTCGGAGCTGAAAACTGAAGAGCTGTTAAGCTAGCTGTTATGATTGAAATTAAAGTGTTTGGTAAAATTAGCTTTTTGATAAGCTGATAAATGTAAAAAGACTAAAAAGGACATCTTCATAAAATTTAAATTAGTTTGTTTACATATTAAAATTTAACATTTTGTCTTTAAAAAAAATTAACATTTTGAAATAAAACTATTAGCATAATCATGATCTAGCATCTCGTAATGAAGTAGCAATATTGTTGCAAATCTAATAATAATAATAATAATAATAATAATAATAATAATAATAATAATAATAATAATAATAATAATAATAATAATAATAATATTTGCGTTGAAAGTTGCGGATAAAGGAAAAGAAAAAACGGTTTTAATTAGGAAGGGTAAATTGTGTCATTTTTTTAAAATAATAAGGATAAAGATGAAAAAAAAAAGTTAGGAAGTTAGGAGCTTATTTTGAAACGCTACCTAAGGTAGCATTCCAAAATAAGCTTTTATTTTATGCTAGGAGCTTATTTTGAGAACATTACCAAACAGAGCTTATAGCTTATTAGTAGCTTAAAATAAGCTATAAACTCCTAAATAAGCTCTGCCAAGCAAAGCCTAAAGTCCTAAATAACCATTGCCAAACAAAACCATTGTGGCCGTGGGTTATTCATAGGGTGTGGTGTAACATTGTTATTATACTTGATTGAAACAATTTTTTCCCAAAAACATTTTGAGATTTGAGAAATTCATAAATTATAAATCATATATATATATATATATATATATATATATATATATATATATATATATATATATATATAAGGGATCAGGTGCGAAACGTCTCCCATTTGAAACATGCGGATTAATCATAGTCATTGATCTTGACAAAATCAACAGTCCAGAATGAAGATAAATTAAAAAAAAAAAAACGCAGTGGCGCATTATGATAATCTTGCCTATTGTTGAAAGTTTAAGGTGCGTATTTTCAAAGCTTAAGGTGCGTAAGTTCAAAGCTTAAGGTGTGTCCGTTTGATACTTAAGGTGCGTAAGTTCAACACTTAGACTCCATTTGGAAAGCATGAAAATGACTTCTGTAAACTGTTTTCTGAAAAATGAGTCATTTTCCAGAAAACATTTTCCTTTCCGATGTTTGGTTGCACAACGGAAAACTTTCTTTTGTGTTTGGTTCATTTTCTGGAAAATGAACAGAATTATAAACTTCATTTTCCAACTCAAATAAGTCTACTTTGAGAATATGTTTATCATTCATCTACTATCCGTTTTGAATGTATAATGTATTATAAATTTCAAAGGTTAGGACCACAAAAAAATGACCCGCGAAATAGCGGATCTAACAGGCTTGACCCGCATAGGCTACGGGCTAGCCCCGCGGGCTAGGCCTTAATAAAAAGCAATATATACATATATATATGTAACACAGCAAGGCAGAACGCTGCCTTGCTGTGTAACATTATATATTTCTACTTTCTATTCATTGGTTAAACAAATTCTTTTTTTATGGTTTATTTTCTTTAGAATTATTTTTAAATTTGATTTTTTTTTTTTTTTTGTGTTTAATAGTACTTTTAGTATAGTTTCTAAATATATAAATTTTGTATACTAATGTTAAACATAATATTATGAAAAATTAGATTAAAAACTACTTCAGTCAAACCTCGTTAACCGAACCAGACACATAAAATGGGACGGAGGGAGTATATATTAACATTTTAAAAAATGAAGTTTTTTTTTGACAATTTTAAATATGGAAAAATTAATATTATTTGTAGACTTTATTTATTTTTTTGAACTTTGAATTAATATTATTTTTTTTAGACTTTAAAGTTGGATTGCAAATTCACAATGTTAATATTTGAACTTTGATTTAAAAAAAAAAAAAAAAAAAAAAAAAACCTGTGGGGCGAGCTATGGTTGCATGGACCCTAGCATGTGGGCTTGGTGGGCCGGTGCGCAAAAGCCCGCCAGAAATTAAGCCCGACAAATTCTACATGTGCATCCCTTGAAAAACGACTTCCCCTAAAAATAAAAAAGGGAAGTCCTTTTCCCCCCAAAATATACCTATTTTCCTTTGACTAAGGCATCATTTTTCATTGACTTCATTTTTCTCCCTCTTACCAAACACTGAAAACTCGGAAAACATTTTTCATAGGTCATTTCCCGGGTTTCCAAACGCACCTTAAGGGGGCGTTTGGTTCAGGTTATATAACATAACCAAGGGAATGTGACATTCCAAAGTTCACATTCCGGTGTTTGGTTCATATTATCTTAGGGAATCTAACATTCCCAAGGAATGTCACATTCCCTCCAAATAGGATTTTGAAGGGAATGTGATTCCCTTCAAAATCTTAGGTAATGTAAGATAACCTTGGTTATCTTAAGGATATTATAGTGTGTATACAAGATAACCCTAAACCAAACATGATTATATTACATACCCCAATTTTAACCAAACACAGGAATCTAACATTCCCAGTAATCTAATATTCCCAGCAATCTAACATTCCCTAAGGTAATCTGACATTCCGTGAACCAAACGACCCCTAAGGTGCGTCATTTTAACACTTAGGGGCGTTTGGTTCGGGTTATATAGGATAACTAGGGTTATATTGGGTTGGTTATATAACATTCCTATGTTTGGTTGGAGTTATATAACATTCCCTTGGGATCAAATATTACCTCCACATCAGATTTTTCCTTATTTTTGAGGGAATGTGATTTCCTTATTCATGTTAGGTAATGTTAGATTCCCTTGCCATTTGACATTCTTTGCCCTTAACAATTAACATCAACGTACGCCATTCTCTCAAAATGGTATTTAGCTGTTATTGAATGTATTTGTTGTGCTGTTAAATTTTTATTTGCTTTATTCTACCCATTCTTTGTCCCATAGAAAGGTGAAAGCTTGATTTTGAACTTTATTTTATTTTTATGAAAGAGGACTAGAAAGGGAAAATATAAATTTGGAAAAGAAAGAACATTATATTGTAGCAGTTTGACACATTTTTATGTTTGCAAGGTGATTTGTAATATGAGGGTATTAAGGTAAAATAACCATTATAACATAAACAACAAGTCATCAACCAAACAGGTTTATAGTACATAGCCAAGTTTTTACCAAACACGGAAATCTAATATTCCCAGTAATCTAACATTCCCTAAGGTAATCTAACATTCCGTGAACCAAACACCTTAAGGTGCGCCAATTCAACACTTAAGTGCATATGTTTAAAGCGTAAGGTGCATATGTTTAAAGTTTAAGGTGAGTTAGTTTGAACTTTAAGGTGCGTCAATTCTACACTTAAGGTGCATAATTTTGAACCTTAAAGTGCATTAGTTCAACAATGGTAGGAGCCAATTCTCAGGAACCAGGTTTTTTTTTTTTTTTTTTTTTTTTTTTCATGACTTGAGTCGTTGATCTAGATTATATCAACGACTCAGATCTCACCACATCTTTTACTTGGGAGACTATTCGCACGTGAACCATCCCATATATATATATATATATATATATATATATATATATATATATATATATATATATATATATATATATATATATATATATATATATATATAGGTTCAAATGCGGACAATGTTTCTCGTGCGGTCAATGCGAACATCATCAGGTATGCATAAATGCACCGCATAGTGTTCAAAAGTGCACCAATGCACTACAAAACACACCACATTTAATAGTGCATTTCCGAACACTTCATTTATGCGTAGATGCCTAAACAAATAGTTTAGATCAATTCCACTTTTATAATTAGCCTTCCCAATAATGTTCATTTCATGAGATAATAATATTATATAAATCCTTAATTTTGATATATAATTATTAAATTATATGAAGTGTTTATATATATATATATATATATATATATATATATATATATATATATATATATATATATGTATGTATTATGACGATAAAAATTTGCAACCACTATTTGAATGTGTGCGTATATTAGTATATTAGATAAAATTCATTTATGTGTATTAATTCACATTAAAAATATATTTTATTTGATTAACTTGGGATGGAGTTGGGAGAGTTAAATAAATTGATATGAAATACAAGGAGAGAGGCTTGGGGGTGGCGGGGTGGGGGCAGTTTTGGCAATAAGAGGAGGTGAGGTTGCATGTGTAGGATGAATGTGCAGTGTGCAGAGGGACCAGTTAAGTATCTTTGAAAATAACAAAATGTGATCTGTGTCTGGGGTCTGTTCACTGAAACCGGTTTCTTAATTCCGGACCAACATTATCATAAAGTTCTATGAAAGATCATAGTGGACCTACCCATTCTATCCTCCTTTCATTTTTTATTTTTATTTTTATATATAAATATATCATTCAACATTTTTATGAAATCATACGTAACAATATCATATACCTCGTATTACTTATTGTTAGTGATATCAACCAAAAAAAAAACATAATTTTATAAAAGTAAAAACTTGTGTGAGACGGTTTCACGGGTCTCAATTCGTGAGACGAGTTGAATTTTTGATTAATGAAGTCAAAGATCCAACCCATTAATCAAAGATTTGGACTGTCTCACGAATTAAGAAATATGAGACGGTCTCACACAAGTGTTACTATTTTATAAATATAGAGAGTGTACATACTCTCTCTTAGCTTCACCCCCATTGATCTAGTTAGACAGCTATAATGGTATTGCTCTTACTAAATTGTTGTCCCTTAGTGCTTAGTTAAAATTGTTGCTATTAAAATGATAGATGACTTTAATCGCTCTCTCAAACAAATTTTTATTATTTAAAGAGATAAATAGAATTGATTTTTAATTTTTTTAAACTCCCTGTTAGGACTCTTGTTGTAGTACACTCCTAGTATGTGTATACCTCTACTCCCTATATATACTTTATGTGTGTATCCTATTGTGATTGAATAACACAAACCTAATATTGTATCAGTTGCTAGGTTTTCTCCGTGGCTAGTGATAGCTCTGTCGGTGTTTCTTTCGAGCGGACTGTTTCAGAAATTCCTGTACCTACCCTGACCCCGTTCTCTCCATGGCTCATCACTTTGTGAGACTTAAGCTTACCAATCGTAACTTTTTGTTCTGGCGGACTCAACTGGTTCCGTTTCTTCGTGGTCAGAACCTGTTATGTTATGTTGACGGATCAAATCCATGCCTGCTGTCGACATTGCCACTGCCGTCCAGTGAGGCGTCGTTTGCTTCGCAACTGGTGGTTAATCCGGCTTTCACCGTTTGGGTCCAGCAAGATCAACAACTTCTCTCCATGCTCATCTCTTCCCTCTCAGAGGAGGTGATGCACTTGGCGGTTGGTCGACGGACTTCCATTGAGCTTTGGGTAGCTATTGAGACGACTCTTGCCTCTTCCTCGCGTGCTCGGACACTGAATTTGCTTGGTCAGCTGCAAACACTCCAGCAGGGCGACGCTTCGGTCGCGGACTATCTAGCTAGGGCGAGGATGATCGTGGAGGACTTGGTGCTTACCGGCCGGCCAGTGTCCGTCGAAGAGCAGAGCATGTTCGTGTTGCATGGTCTCCGTCCGGAATTCCGGTCTCTTACGACTTTTCTGTCCACACGTCCGTCGCCGCCGACGCTTGAAGAGTTGGCAGATTTCCTGGGTTCTCAAGAGTTTTTAATGGCGGATGACTTTCCACTGGTGGCCTCTGGTGGCGTTCTAGATCCGGTTGTGAACATGGTGCGATGTGGTGGTGGTCGCGTTGGTGGTGGCTGGTGAGGTTCTGGAAATAATCAATGGCGTGGTGGCGGTGGCTCTGGTTCTTCACAACGTGGACGTGTTATGCAGTTAATTTATTGTGTCAACACATGCATGCGCCTACGGTTGCTCATTGGGCTTCTCTTAAAAGAGTGGTGCGGTATGTTAAAGGGACTTTGCACTATGGTTTGCAGTTGCGTAAGTCTTCTAACACTGACATTCATGCATATTCTGATCAGACTGGGCTGGCTGTCCTGCGGACAGGAAGTCTACGAGTGGCTTTGCTGTTTTTCTGGGTTCCAATCTTGTTTCGTGGGTTTGCAAGAAGCAGCGTACGGTGGCCAGGTGCTCTACTGAGGCTGAGTAGAAGGCTCTTGCTGATATTTGTGCTGAGTTGGTAACTTGGGTTGTCGCGTTGTTGCGTGAGTTGGGCGTCTCACCTGTGCCTGTACCCAAGCTGTGGTGTGACAATCTAGGTGCCACTTACATGTGTGTCAATCCGGTGTTTCATGTCCGTACGAAGCATGGATTGACTATCACTTCGTTCGGGACAAGATAACTGCTGGTGATTTATAGGTTAATTTTATTTCGACGAAGGATCAGTTGGCTGATATATTACCAAATCGCTTGCTGCTCCGCGGTTTGCCTTCTTGCGTGACAAGCTGCATGTTGTTGCTCCTACCTGAGCTTAAGGGGGAGTGTTAGGACTCTTGTTGTAATAAACTCCTAGTCTGTGCATATCTCTACTCCTTGTATATATTTCACGTATGTATCCTATTGTGATTGATGATTGAATAACACAAACCTAATCCTCCCTTCTTACCTACACGATAACTAAGAGTTAATTACATTTTTGGTCATAGATTTATAGACAACAATTCACTTTTAGTCATATTTTTCAAAACATCATCATTTGGTCATAGTATTATTGTGACATGATCATTTTTTGTCCTTCATTAATAAAACTATTTAAATCCTGTAAAATTTAAGGGCATTTAGGTTATCAGTTATGAATTTTTTCAAAATAAGAATAAAATAAAACTATTGCAGGTCAACCCACTTTGTATTAAAAAGATCGGAATGTCATTGTATTTAATGACATTTCAACAATTTTGTTGATAAAGGACCAAAAATGGTCATGCTACAATAATACTATGACCAAAATGACATGTTATGAAAAAGAAGGACAAGAAATAGATTGTCACCTATAAATCTAGGACCAAAAATGAAATTAACTCTGATAACTAAATATCATAAATAATATGATGAAATTGAAGTTTGAATTATAAATTGGTATTAAATTATAAATCATTCCATATAATAATTTTGTCTCATTTTACTTACTAGCCTCATTTAATCTTTGATGGGGTTATATAGCAACATCATTATACCTATAACCCAGACATTGATAAAGCTTGTGGTTTCTTCCCGGTCTCAATATCTTCAAGTTTTTCGGTCTTTATAGATAGATTGATCAGCAGTGGAGCTTTAGTAAGGAAGCTTCCACAAATATTCTTGAAATAGATCTTGAGTTGATTTTCATTGTATACTTCCTTGTGTTAACGAGTCTTGCATCACAAGAAGTGGAAGGCTAGTGATTGTGTTGGAAAGGGGCTACATTGAGGGTGAGAAGCAGAGAAAGCAGATTGAAGAAGAAGAAGATTGTATTTCTAATGTTCAAAGTGTTAGATTACAGAGAAGACGAAGAGCTTATATACAAAGCGGGAAAGGAAAATATGAAAATATCTAGCCGGTTACAACAGACTTTTTGGCTTGAGTATTTACTTTACTGCCCTCCTTCTTCTTGCACGTTTCATCCTCCAACACCCCCCCCCCCCATAAGCTGAAGCGTGTAGATCCTACATGCTCAGCTTAGATACAAAAGAACGAAGTGGAGAATCAATACAACAACCATAACAACAGACTTTTTGGCTTGTGTGCAGAAGAGCTTTGCTAGACTGATATTCAATGATGTTGTGAGGAATGCCAGCTACATTGATGAAGCAGCCAAGGAAAAGTTGACACCATTTTCATCTTTAACTGGTGATGAAAGTTACTCGAACCGTGATCTTGAAAAGACATCACAACAAGTTGCAAAACCATTCTATGATGTAAAGGTGCAGCCAACAACATTAGTACCCGAACAAGTTGGAAACATGTATACAGACTTCTCTCTGCAACTCCACTCCAACTCTCCAAGGCTTTCTTCTTCGTACAACTCCATAGCCAACACTAGTTGCCTTCTTATCCAAACCATAAGCAATGGCAGCAACTGTGGGTTCATTGATGATACGCATAACATTCAGCCCCGCAATTACACCAGCATCCTTTGTGGCCTGACGCTAGGAGTCATTGAAATAGGCTGGAACAGTAACCACAGCATTCTTCACTGTAGAACCAAGATAAGCCTCATCAATTTCTTTCATCTCAATCAGTACCATGGAAGAGATCTCCTCGGCAGCAAACTGCTTCTCCTCACCCTTGTAGGTGACTACAATCATGGGCTTATCTCCAGGACCAGGAACGACCTTAAATGGCCACAACTTGATATCACTCTGTACAGATGCATCATTGAACCTCCTACCAATCAATCTTTTAGCATAAAAAACAGTGTTAATAGGGTTCATGGCCACCCAATTCTTAGCGGCATCGCCGATGAGACGCTCATTGTCAGTGAAACCGACGTAAGACAGCGTCCTGTTACCTTGGTCATTGGCTATGATTTCGACACGCTCGTGCTGCCACACGCCGACACAGGAGTACGTGGTGCCGAGATCGATTCCGATTGCTGGCCCTTCACCTTTTCCGGCCATTGCTTTCTTCGAATGACGTGTCGGCAGAATACGTGAGGGACGGAGAGGGCTCTGAAGAACTATTGTTTGAGAGAGAGACAGAGTGAGATTAAAAGCTCTACTGTATTCAACTCCATTAGCAGGAGTACTGTAACATTCATTCTTCTTCTTCACCAAAATATCTCGACCTGAGATTCGGTGTGGATTTTCCAGACCTTCTGGATTGTAGTTCCTCTGCGTGAACAGGTTCCGATGTGGAACGGCTATGGCTATCACCTGAACTGGAGATCGACTCGGAATCGCCGGACGAACTCCTTCCTTCCGCTGCGGAACGGCTGTGGAGGTCGCCTGACCTGGAGATCGACTCGAAATCAACGGAGCTCCTTCCTTCCGCTGCGGAACGGCTACGGAATTTTGCTTCTCCGAACTCATATTCCTCTGCGGAATCGTTGCTGTTGCTGATCGGATTGGAGATCCAGCGACGGCATTGTTGCTACTCTGCGTAGCAATATTCCTCTGCGGATTAACTAGGGTTTGGATGAACTGGCTATTCAGGTGTCGGCGTCGCTTCACTTCATTGACTTCTCTGGCACCGGAAAATGCAGCAGCGTGGATGAGCTTCTGCTGCTCTGATACCATGTTGGAAAGGGGCTACATTGAGGGTGAGAAGCAGAGAAAGCAGATTGAAGAAGAAGAAGATTGTATTTCTGATGTTCAAAGTGTTAGATTACAGAGAAGACGAAGAGCTTATATACAAAGCGGGAAAGGAAAATATGAAAATATCTAGCCGGTTACAACAGACTTTTTGGCTTGAGTATTTACTTTACTGCCCTCCTTCTTCTTGCACATTTCATCCTCCAACAGATTGGGTTATAGTCTTATAGGACAACTCTATTTGCATGCTAATATGGGTATCTTATGTTCATGGTTTCTTCTCGATTTTGATTTTAGCAGACTTCTCGGTCTCAATATTAATAGTCATCCTAGCCCCGATATCAATATGCTTTCCGGACTTGATATTAGAAGAGTTCATGGTCTCATAAAACTTTCCGGTGATATCACAAGGCTTCCCAATCTTGATATAAGAAGAATTCTCAGCCTCGATATCATAAGAATTCTCATTCTTGATATCATAAGACTTCCTGGTTTCTATAGCAAGGCACTTCTCGATCATCGCTACTAGATAGGTCAGTTTCACCGTCATTGCATCACTCATCACATCAATAGCTTACATGTTGGTTGCATGACCGACATGACTATCCAATCCATGGATGCCATGTCAAAAATTGTCCCCATTATGTCACATTGCAACTTAATATAAATAGGGCATTCTACCTAGTGTAAGAGGATTGATTCCTCACAACTTAGTAGTCATAATTGGAATTAATGCAAACTATCGTGAACACTAATGATGTCAATATTTAAAACTAAGCGATATTTTGTCACGTTAAATAAAAAATCATTTGTAACACTAACACCAAATAAAAATACATATCTGCACCATTTTTATATTGTAATTAATTGGATGTAAAATGTGACGATCTCTTGATTAAACGAGCATTAATCGCAACGTATTATACCAAATGATAATTTTACTCACCGTATATAAGTACTACTATTATTATTCAAACAACATATATCCATATTTGACTTTATTGTTACTTACTACTACTCTTTATATAGTACGTATTCACTTTATAGTATGTTTTGACTCATAACGTTAGATTGTAAAAAGAAAAAAACTTTAATCTTTTCCTTGCAGAAATGGTGATACATTTTTCATCTGCTTTTGGCACGCTCAAAAAGAGACGTCACGTGCTTCCAACGTATGGCCTTGAAGAAAAAGCAACCATACTATGCTTCTATAATTTATTTATTTTCTCGCAAATAAATAAATAATTATGATGATAATAATTAAACTTTAGATTATTAGAATGAGAAAGACACAACTCAGCTTCATAATAATAATAATAATAATAATAATAATAATAATAATAATAATAATATTATTATTATTATTATTATTATTATTAATTTGTTTATTTATCTTTTCAAGAAGGATATATGACAATTTTTATCAACACTCTTCAGCCTTAGACCGTTGCATAAAATTTTTTTAATGTGTACCTCTTATGTGATTTGTAGGATATAACACATGAGTATGAATGTGAGTTTTTCTCGTTATAAAAGATGATGATGATGATGTGTGTGTGTGGTGTATATGTATATATAGTGTGTATATTGCATCAGAAAGCAATGAAAAAAGGGGAGTCAGAAGGAGAATAATAAAATAGAGAATATGGTTAAAATGGATCTTTTTGCTTCAATCATTGTATATATTTTAGGATTAGGAACAATAACATACTTCTCTTCTTTTTAAAAAATAGTTCCTCTTAATCACTTTATGATTCCCACTTGCTATTAAAAAAATTTAACTAGTTTTTTTTTTTTTTTAAAATATTGTTGGATGTACAATGGATATTATTTATTAGAAAAAGATAGGTTTTAGCTTGCGTGATCCGATCATAAATAATATATAGCTATAGTACCCATAATTTATATGAATTGAATTTATCTTCAACTTTGCATTCATACTTTTACTAAAGCAAATCACGGTTCGTTGTTGATTTTAACCCAGTAATTCACCGTCCAGGAATAACTAGAATCAAAATTCAAACTATATAAAGAAATTTTGAATTTGATTTAAACGGTTTGAAACAAATCACGGTTAAGACCGCTTTTTACTATTGTGTTTTTGTTTGTTTGTTTGTTTTTTTTTTTTTTTTTTTTTTTTTTTTTAAGGAAAAAGAAAAAGACATGGACAAGCTGGGGTGAAGAGTGGTCGGAAAGGTAAACGAATAGTGGGATGATACTTTCGTTAAGAATTGACTTTCATGGGAAAGCTTGGATTCAACTCCATCGTCAAAAGAAAAGATTTCCTAATCTTCAATCTATGACTTCACGCTGTCTCCCTCTAACCATTTCTATAATTCTATAACCCTTTTGTTTATTTTATTTTTATTTTACATCCATGTAAAAGTAAGTTACCATTTTGACTTTAAAAAATTTGTGTTTTTTACAGCATCTATTTCATATAATGATAATTAATACGGAGTAATACTTTTTTTTTATTGGATTAATTTATCATATAATTATTAATTAGTCACTTCAAAAATATCTACTGATAAGAAGGATTAGTACAAAACTTTATTACGAATAATGTTTTATCACCTCGTATATGACATCAAATACTAATTTCGCTGAGTTTTACTATATGCTAATATGTATGTTCTCTTGTCTATGACATAAAATACTAATTTTGTTGAGTTTGACTATATGCTAATATGTTAACGAGATGTTTGGTTGGAAGGAAGCAATTATGGGGAAATGAATTATAATTCGGTAGAAAAAAGAATAATGTGATAATAAAGTAGAAAGTTTAAATTACGTTGTCTAGTAGGGAAAAATACTATTATTGAGAATAAGAAGGGAAGAAGTGATATAAAGACTAAAATGTCCTTGTATAATAATAATAATAATATAATAATAATAATAATAATACTAATAAAGTAATAATAATCAAGGATAAAAAAGTTCTTTTTTTCCCTTTCCTTTCTCTATTAAATTGCAATTCATATGGGGAGGGTATGATTGCAATTCAACAAAATGAGGGAATTGCAATTCGGTGAAATTACAATTTTCTCTAATCAAACACGGTAATTCAGGTGGCCAAAGAATTATGCTGTAATTGAATTACAACTACATCCAACCAAAACAACCCATTGAGTTGCTTATGACTATTTAATTTGTTAAAAAATAATTTATGTTTTTTTTTTTTTTTTTTTTGTTCCCCCTCTCTTTCTTTTTGGCTACTAATAGTTTTAAAATATACTATAGTACCAAGATATTCTCAAAATGTAAATATTTCCAAGTTTTACAGCACATGTGTGGAATAGTTATTCAATTTATTGTTCAACTAACAAGGTAAAATTTCCAAGTTTTAATTGAATATTGTTTTTTTTTTTTTTTTTGGGGGGGGGGGGGATGAAATGACAAGACAAGACATGCAGAAATTGACCAAGAATAAAGGGGACAAGATGAGTTTAATGTATATGTATGCATGTACTACAATGAATGAAGCATGATGAGCAAGGGAATAACAAAGTCAAATGAGGGTGGGGTGGGGGTGTGGTGGGTGGTGGGGTTGCCCCGGGGGTGGTTGTTGTTGTGTATATTTCTTTCATATTCTTATTATCATTCCCTAACTTTATTATCCCCTTTAGATGATGGGATTAACATTCCTCCACTTTGTCTCCTCCCTCTCCCCCTATTTGTTCCATCTTTTTGGTTTTTCTCCCTTTGCTTTTTGTTGATTGATATGATATGTGTTCCTCCCTCCACTCTTTTCACTGCTTAATTTACGGTAAAAATAATATTTCATCTGTCTTATTTTATTCGTTATATTTATAATTTAAAAGTGATATTAATAATATTTTTTTTTCAATTTTAAAATTCATCTTGTTGTATTTGACAAGCTTTTAAATATATACGTTGTATATACTGACATTAAATTAATTAATATAAGAATTAAATTGTAAATAAATTGAGTTTGGTATTATTAACCAGATGCGACTTGTAAAATGAGATGTAGGAAATAATGTGTTTTGAATTATATCCATAATTTTTATAATTATTATTAATGGATATTACAATAATAGATAGATAGATATACTTTTAGAATGGAGGTTGGTATTATAATCATATATTGCTCCAAAAATAAAAATAATAAAATATGCCACTCTTCTCCTTTTGCTTTGAGCCATTGCTTTATCTCATAGAAAAAGGAATAAATTGCCCAATCCCTTCCTTGACCCATATGGGGCCCGGAGTGGGCCCATGGTGTCTGGGCCTGGGCCCCTCTTCAGGAAAAATATTGCGTGAATCAATAGAATGGCTGATATGGACATTGCTTTTGATGGGTTGGTGTCGTTGAAGTGGAGATTTGGGCCCACCATTCAGCCCATTAACACATGGCCATGAGTTGACACCCCACCCCCACCCCCATCCCCCATCCCCCAAAACCCCATTTCCTATGCACTCTCTTTTACCTTTGCTTATTTATCACACTTGTTGAGTTATTGTACGAGTGCGTTTACTAATCAGAGAAATTTTTATTTTTTTAGAAAAATAAAAATCCAAAATACATTTACTTATATATTTTATGTGTTTGAAAATAGAAAAGATAAAAGAAATAATTAGAGAAATAAAAATTCGAAGAGTTTTCTAATATTTTATCTGATCTGCGAATTGTATCGCCCATTTTACTAGAAAAGTCATCATTTCTTTGTCAGATCAAAGAGAGTGGCATGCAGCTGAATATTTTATCTTGTGATATTTTTAACTAATGATATTATTTCTTAAAAAAAAAATCAAAGAATCTAAGTAAATGTAGCCTTAAACTATAATTTTTTATTTTTTTTTTGACACACATCATTAAACTACCTTCCACATTTGCATGCTCTGTTCCTTTCACCATAGAAACCTTTTTCACCCACAAATGGAAAAAGAGGGCCTATTAGATATCTTGGTGGTTAAGGGTTTTGACAGATCAAACCTAGCCACTCTCCCCCCCTAGAGGGTTTACACACCTCAAAGCTTTTTTCCTCTTCACACCACCAAAAGGTGAAATTTGATAAAATATTTACGAACCGAAAGTATTATATATATATATATATATATATATATATATATATATATATATATATACACGCCCAAGAGAGTTAGGCCTATAATGGGTAAAATAAATGACAATCAAAATTTTTAATCAAATGAATGGCTCAGATTGATCAAATTTTAATTTTTCTTTGAGATTTTCTAATTTATCATGATTATCCGTTAACTTTTCCGTTAAATATTATTTTCCCGTTAATTTATGTTAGTTCACTGTTAACTTACTCATTGATTTCAATAAGAAAGGTCTTAGGTTCGAACCCCATCCCAATCAAAATTGACATAATTAGTATTTTATTTTACTCTTATTAAATTACTAATTTTTTCACGCGCATTGCGCGAATGAGATAATGCCCAATGATTATTTTTAAATAAGTAATACGTAATTCGGAGTATATTAATACAAAATTATATATAGGAGATGTTAATGCATAGGTAATTGAATGTTGAATTTGTTTATCTAAATCAGTAATTTAAAGTATATATAAATGCAAGATAATGTATGAGAGATTGATTATAATTGTCACTATAATAAATGTTTGCAACTTTGCAATAACGCTAGTTTAAATACTTAATCTAAAAATGATAGTCTAAATAAAAATACTACTTTCGATTTAAATTTCTCTAAATCTTCTATATTCTCTTTTGGGTAGCATTGTCATTGTCTTCATCTTCAATACTTGTCCTGATCTTTTTTTTTTTTTATTCGTAGTGTGTCATGTGCAATTGGATTACTGGTGGTAGCATAAAGGGCGGCGTCATGCAATGAGATTATGATGTAATAAGTTTTAGATTTGTCTTGCTATGTATATGATTGAGGTCTTAGTTGTACTATAAATTCTTTATCTTGCAACCGTCTGTTGATATTTGGCAGTGATAGTTTTTTTCCTTACATGTTTCATGTGTTGTGAGATGTGTGTCGTAGATTATCATGTGAAAAGTATTAAACAAAATATTAATATGTATTATATTTGTATAAAATACTTGGTAAATAAATATATATAACATATTTTGTATTATAACTTTGATATTTAATTACAATATATTGTAAAAAGAATACATTGACAATGTAGTGAATATAATTAATTAATGAATTTGAAGGTATGGAATCTTTGAATTGTAGAAAATAAAGATAATATAATTAATGAAATTATATCTATTTTTAATGTTTTTATAATGAATTTTGTTTTTGAATAAAGACAATATAGACATCTCGTTATAAATTAATTAAATGCATATGTATTATTTTTGGTTGTAGCTACTAATTTATTTAATTTAATAAGAATAATAATTAATAAAGTAGGGTATTTGTTGCTACAAGTGTCAATAGAGAATGATAATAAATAATTCGAAATATATAGTTACAATAGATATTGCTATAATGATTATAGTAAAAATTAACTTACAAATTTCTTCATAAGTTTTCACTTTTCATGCATTGATAAAATTTTGAGAATGATGTGTAAACTTGTTGAATTAGAGCCAGTGGGATGTCAATTCTTTGAAAAATGGTCATACCGTTTTAGAGTACATATATAGTTGTATTTCTGATCAACAACTTTGTAGTTAGGTCGCGCAAGTATGACAATGATGGAAGAACAATTTTGTACGAAAAAAAAATAATAGTACAATATTTGTAAAGTAATGTACAATTGTACCATTATAGAAATACATACAAAAAATATTAATACCATAATGGCCTAAATCATTCCAACAATGCAAAAACATAATTGGAATATTGAGTCTTATTCAAAATATAATCAAAAGAAGATTAATTAAACGAAAACAAAAACTTAACCTAAATTTGTTTTTAAAAAATGCAAGAAAATGATTGCAAGGTTCCTGATTTATAATCTTTGATGCTCAACTTTAAATGTTATGTATTTAGTTGAGCTAATTATTTGACCAAAATTTATGTTAGATTTTATATTGTATTTTTTAACATATGCATAGTATATGTTTTAGAATTATGCCAACTCTGATTGGGGTGAGGTTCGAACCTAAAACCTTTCTTATAAAAATTAATAGGTAAGTTAAGAATAATAAATAGTTAACGGAATATTCCGTTACTAAAGTTTATTCTAACAGAGTTTAGGGTTATTTAAGGGAAGAAAATAATAATATAATAGAGGTAAATAAGGAAAATCATTAAAAATATACTAAAATCAAAATAATATGAGCCATACATTTTAAGAAACAATACCACCAACAAATTTTTTTTTTGGTTCCAGTTAAGGGCCTAACAATATTGACTACCCTTATTAGATTTGTAGATCTCTAGATGTAGATGTAGGTGTAGAAATAATAATTTAGTAGCTACAACAAAAAATAATACATATGCATTTATTTAATTTAGAATTATGTGTCTACAATACCTTTATTCAAAAAAAAAATTATTCATTATCAATAAATTAAATAAGAGAAATAATTTCATTAGTTATATTGTCTTTATTTTTCTCCAACATAAAAATTCTTTACATTCAAATTCATCAATTGATTGTATTCGCTACATTGTCCATACAATGTCTTTATTAAATCATTATCTATAAATTAATTAAGAGAAATAATTTCATTTGTTATATTGTCTTTATTTTTCTCCAAGGTAAAAGTTCTTTACATTCAAATTCATCAATTGATTATATTCACTACTTTGTCTATTATCTTTTTTATACACTATTTTTTAATTAAATATCAAAGTTATAATACAAAATAATGCTATATATTTATTTACCAAGTATTTTATTAATACCATAAAATTTTAAATATATATATATAATTAATAAAGTCAATCATATTAACTACTTGAGCGATTTGTTGACAAAGAGAGTATTCAATTCAAATCACACAACAAATTGAAGTGGAAAAGTACCTCGCAATGTCCTTGTTTAACAATCAACAGTTAACAGAATATATTAGCGGATTTGACCAGCGAATTATATCAACGGTGGGTAAAAAGATATTTGAAAAAATTAGCTGTTTAGATTAACATATAAAATGACCAAAGGGTATACATAATAATAATAATAATAATAATAATAATAATAATAATAATAATAATAATAATAATAATAATAATAATAACTGTTTTAAAATAATAATAATAATAATAATAATAATAATAATTTAATAAAAAAAATAAAAATAAAAAAAAAAACATATGAGGAGCTGAACGTTCGACTCCCCTTAATTTGCCACTTTCTCCATATCGGTGAAAAAAGTGACATGTATAAAGCACACGACAAAACCCTAGATATGCTTTACTGCCATTCTACTCCACACACAAACACTCAACCCAAACAACAAATATTGTCATACACTATCAATTTCATCCAATTTTAACTGTTAACAAAACATTTCTTACTTAGTTGTAGATCCATTCCAGTTGCAGACGATGAATTACGCATTGTCCAAACGCAGAAGAGGATGTCCAGAAGAAGTAGATGACGTCTACTCGAAGATGATGTCCAGACGCAGTAGACGGATTCGTTGCTTTTGTATGAGAAGGAGAGGTTCCAGTCGTTCTTCGCAGTGTAGTGTAGAGTATAATTTGATTTTCAAGTCTTAATACGATTGTTGACAACCAAGTAGAATGCCCAGAGACCGGAGGAATTTCCCCCCCTTTTAATTCACTTGCAACGACTGTTTTAATTTGCCCTCATCAATAAAAAAATATAGAGGTGTTTTGGAAAAATCATTCTCAAAAACGCTAAGTGAAAATATTGTAAATTGCAATGTTTGTATTTTCAGTGGTTTGGAACAAATTGTTGTTTCAAACTGATTGAATAACCAAACACTTTCTTTTGCATTTTGATCTTTGGGTTACATCATATTTACCAATCGTTCAATATCTTTGGATTATATTATAATTAATTAAATTTTTACTACATCCAAATTCCTTAAATTAGGAATTTCTTTATCCATAATAATTTATTCAACAATAATGATTGAACTAAATGAACACGGAGCAAAACATATCTAGTTCATTAAATATATTAGAATCATTTGCAACAAAAATACTTGGTTACTATTTAAAAAAAAGTTTACTAACAATTATTGATGAGTTATTGGACCCAATGGACTGAGGCCCAGGAAGAATAATCAAACAAGAAGGCTTGACCCAAATGATTGGGCCAAAAGGATGAGGTATATTAACGGACGGAGGCCTGGCCAGCGAAGTGGGCTGACCGAGCCCGGGACCCGGCTTAGTAATGGCCGAGTCCCAGGCAGTCGGTCCTCACGAGGAGTCGACTTTTGACAGTACCGTTGGGCCATAAATGCAGAAGATGACCGTTCCACCAAAGAGACGTAACGACCGAGCAACGACTCTTAGCCATAATTACTATTCATTGTAAGCCTTAATCAAGGGATTTAAGTCTTTTCCTTTGAAACTCCCACTTCCCCTTGTATAAATAGGTGAGGAGGAAGTCGAGAGAGGGGACACTCCGTCTACTACAAAATCAAGCATAATATTAGCAAAATACATATCAATCTTCTTGTTTATTTTTCATTTTTCGTATTTATCTTTCCGGTGAATTCACCAACTCTTTGGTTGTGTTGGATCTCCGTGGACTGCCAAAAGTCTTAAAACCAACAATTATAATGAATTTACTTATGTATGAACTTATCATATATAATCTTGCATTGATATACTTTCAAATATTTATTTAATTATAAACATTGGGCATTAACTCATTCACGCAATGCGCGTGTAAAACTAGTATACTATACTAATAAGAGTCAATAAAATTAAGTCTATAATGAGAAATAAAAAGTATCATTTCAATTATTTGATTAAATGAATGGTTCAGATTATTTTGATTTTAGTATTTTTCTTTGATTTTCCTACTTTACCCTCTATTATATTTTTTTTTTCCCTTAAATACCTTCACATTACGTTCAAAAAAAAAAAAAATACCTTCACATTTCGTCAGCATAAACTTTAGTAACTGAATATTCACTGAACTATTTATTATTCTTAACTTACTCATTGATTTCCATAAGGAAGGTCTTAAGTTCGAACGTTATCCCAATCAGAGTTGGTATAATTGTTGAACATATACTATGAATATGTTAAATTGTATTGAATAAAAAATTAACGTGAACTTTGATCAATTAATTAGTCATATTATACATAACATTCAAAGTTGAGCATCAAAAATTACAAATAAAAAATCTTAAAAATTATTTAGAGGAAGGGAACCTTAAAAATCAGAACCTTGAAAATCATTTACAAATAAGAAACCTTGAAAATCATATTGTTAATATAATTAATTCTTTTCTTAGTGAATTACAACTTTCTAGTGGCATTCGACCTTTAGCAGCAACGATGTTGGTCTAGATTTTTGTAATAGTATTGGCATTGTTTACCAGTGTAGATACGAGTTGTGGGCAGTGCATGTTTGAAATTTCAAAATGATGCAATGAGTGGTAAAGTCAAATTGTCATGTTCATGGAAGGTAGGTGATCCACATCAAACAATACTGTAGCAGCAAAACTATGTTCACAAATGGGCAAATGATTTTCCGCTCTTGTGTGATTTGTGGACTATTACATAGGCCACAAAAATAGTGTTTACTAAGTTACTACTTGAGCTGTGTAGTTTGCAGAATATTACATACGAGTGAGGTTCAACCAGAGCTACTCGAGCTGTGTGGTTTGCGGGCTATTACACAAGAGTGATGTTCAACCAGGACTACTTGAGCTGTGTGGTTTGCGAGCAATTATACATGAGTGATATTCAACCAGAATTACTTGAATTGTGTGGTTTGTGAGCAATTATACATGAGTGAAGTTCAACCAGCGCCACTTGAGATGTGTAGTTTGCGAGTTATTACACAGGAATAAGGGTTTATCCAGTCACTACTCAAGCTGTGTGGCTTGTGAGCTATTACACATGAGTGCATGCAGGTTTTCTTTCCCTCACCACCCAAAAGAAAAAAGATTTCCCAGGTTCATTTAAAGATGGGGGAGTCAAAATGTGAGGGTTGAGAGGGAAATATTTCAAATGGCCATAAATGAAGAACCAGCAATCATTTCCCAGTTGAGTATCCCCAGGGCTCAATCATTGAACATTCCAAGAATCCATGCCCCCAACATTTGCAGAAACTCTGTGACCTTTTACAAGTTAATTTGACCAGAAACTTGGCACTGAGAATGGAGTTTGTTTTTCATTGTTTCTGCTATGCAGTCTCTGATCAGTCACTTTTGATTGAGAATGCCTGTTCTGTGATAATTTAACTAAGTTGGTCAACAATTTATGAGCCATGTCTGGGAAATTTGGAATTGATTTCATTACAGGGTAGTGTTTCACCATGCAGATGAGACATTATGTGGTCCTGTAATGTTTTGGAAATCCATATATAGAAGTAGGCCTTCACTGATGCTACAAGAAGCCCATGCCGGATATGATTGTGAAAATTTACTGCCTTACTTTTACCTTTTGCTTATTAAAAATATGTAAACCTGGAGACCAACCCTAACTGAGTTGGTTAGCCTATTGGTTTAATAACCACAAGGTTCCACCGATGAGAGGCCGTTTGGTTTGAACCGATTAATTATGGATAACCTATGCTGGTTTACCTTCTTATGGTCCTTGATTAGCTATGAGCAACCTAAGCTGGTTTACCTCCTTATGGTCCTTGATCAGCTATGAGCAACCTAGGCTGGTTTACCTCCTTATGGTCCTTGATCAACTATGAGCAACCTAGGCTGATTATCTCCTTATGATCCTTGATCAGTTATGAGCAATTTAGGTTGGTTTACCTCCTGGTCCTTGATTAGCTATGAGCAACCTAGGCTGGTTTACCTTATTATGTTCCTTGATCAGCTATGAGCAACCTAGGCTGGTTTACCTCCTTATGGTCATTAATCAGCTATGAACAACCTAGGCTGGTTTACCTCCTTATGGTCATTGATCAGCTATTAACAACCTAGGCTGGTTTACCTCTTTATGGTCATTGATCAGCTATGAACAACCTAGGCTGGTTTACCTCCTGGTCCTTGATCAGCTATGAGCAACCTAGGCTGGTTTACCTCTTTATGTTCCTTGATCAGCTATGAGCAACCTAGGCTGGTTTACCTCCTTATGGTCATTAATCAGCTATGAACAACCTAGGCTGGTTTACCTCCTTATGGTGATTGATCAGCTATGAACAACCTAGGCTGGTTTACCTCCTTATGGTCATTGATCAGCTAGCTATGAACAACCTAGGTTGGTTTCCCTTCTTATGCTCATTGATCAGCTATGAACAACCTAGGCTGGTTTTCCTCCTTATGGTCATTGATCAGCTATGAACAACCTAGGCTGGTTTACCTCCTTATGGTCATTGATCAGCTATGAACAACCTAGATTGGTTTACCTCCTTATGGTCATTGATCAGCTATGAACAACTTAGACTGGTTTACCTATTGTGATCCTTTGCCAGCTAGGCTCACAAGGCGAAGTTTACCCTCTGCACGAGATAACAACAGACATACAACCTAGAAATAGCAGCACTACAGAACATGAATAATATGAAACTAGTTTAATTGTCATATCCTTGAAACAGGTCAAGGCTACCCTCATAACAGCAAAAATTTAGTAGCATCTGAAGCTAAAGTGACCTGCTTTAACTACAAGTTTACACCAGGATACAGCATTAACAGCAGGGGGAGCACTGAGATTAAAATGAAGTAGGCAAAAGCAAGACTAATAAAGCAAAATTGTTAAAAGTGGGTATTTGAAGATTTCAGCAAAAGTTATCATATTTGGAGCTGTTCCAAGCACCTCAAGGCTGTTGATTCGTCGACCTCGATGCATTCAGACTTGTTTGTAGTTTCCTCGGTCTTGGACAGATGTGCAGTATTTGCGACAGCTTCCTTTGTGGGTGTTGGAGCAGCAAATACAGGAACAGCCTGCCTGATGCAGACAGGTGGAGCGACCCGAACAGGTTGGGCACGCACCATTTGAGAGGGGTGTGCAGGAGCGGGAGGTGCTGAGAAAACAGGAACTGCTGTTCTTACTGTAACGGGAGGAGCAATGCCACGGTGGTAAGGCGTTCTATATTGTCGAGCAGGAGGATATGGAGCTGCCCCCGGTGCAGAATAGGCGTGGCTATCACCCGTGGCTGTTGATGATGACCTGTGCCGAGGAATGGTTTTCTGGCAAATTAAAGGAAGGATTTTGGATGTGGGTGCAGGGTGACACCGAGGGCTCGACGACTGAGAGCTAGGAATAGGGAACTTCTTCTGGAAAGGTATTGAACTAATGCTAGAATTAGCCATTTCTATCTTTTCCTTGGAGCGGTAGTTCAGTAAGGCCCTTGCGATCCTCATCTGCTCCTGCTCATCAGTGTTCTCGGGCTCAGATGACAAACTCGCATCTTGCTTCGCCACTGTCGGGAAAAATACAATATTGTCACAAAAATGGCTCATAGCTTTTTACAATGGAGAATTCTTCATGAAATTCAGAAAGAAGCGTATATAATCTCGGGAGGTTTACTTGCAAATTGTCCCTTTATAGCTACTCCATCAAAATTTAAGAATAGCAGTAACAGTTTAGTGAAGGAAAAACAGGTGAAACTAACAAGGAAGGCAATGTGTCCCACGAGGAACTAAATGGCCTTAAAGGGACGAACATTAATTCGATACTTCCTATGTCGGTTTTCAATTTTGTAGAATGGGGGACTCACATTGTTTCAACGACGACCAAGCCGCCAATGCAGCATTCTTCTCAGCTTGTTTCTTGTTTTTGGCTGGTTCCCCAGTAAACGTGATTCCGGCTAGCTCCACTGTTCCTGTGAAGACCGGATGGTGTCCAAGGCCCGATCTGAAGGTTGCATATTGAGGCAAAGGGGCTCCAACTCTTTGTGAAATTGCTTGTAAGAGGTTTTTATACACTCCCGTTTCGTCCTACATTCAGCCCGTTCAATCAACAAAAATAATCAACTTTCAGCAATCATTTCGAAACAGCTTAAACAATAAGTTGCAACAATCTAAATAGTAAATACATAATATTTCTTAGTCTGCCAAGTTTCCAAATCGACCCTTCAGATTGCTGACCGCAGAAATAAAGGGAAGAAAGAGCGGGCAAGTGAGTGCGTGTTCCTTTCTTCCGAGTAAGAAGTGAAAGTCAAGTTCATAACTTTGAATAGATTCCGAGATAAGCAAAGACACATATTTTCTTTACAACTTTTTATCTTAAAACGGAGATAGGCAAGACCTGATATTTCTACCTACCCCTACATTTTTTTCCATTCGATCCTTAGTTCCAATGCAAGAATTCTTAGTTTAACCATGTTTTAAATGAAACCACATCCAAATACCAAAAACCTACGACTTTTATTTTGTAATTATTTGAGAAGAAATCATGTTAAATGAAGTTTCAACCTTGTGCCTTGTAAAACCCAACCTTGATAGAGACACCGGTTGACTTGGTTTTTTTTTTTTTTTTTCTCCTGTAATTATCATTTGTCCAACATGGCAGACTACCAAACCATTTAAAATTATTAAAAAAAAGAAAACAAAAGAGTAGTTCTTGATTCAATCAATTGAATTATCCGATTTCCACACAGCCTATGGAAGTGAACAAGGACATGCAAGTCCACCTCAATAAAAGGTTGGAATTAACGTTTTCCTTTAGTTTTCAGGTCTTGAACCCCACGAAACACCCCCCTCAATAGATTAAAGTAAACTAAAACTAAGTAGATGAGACTGTAAATACAAAGAGTAGTTTAATTTCACTTCCTAAGTGCCCCGCAGAAGATTTCCCACATTATATTCAATGTGAAATGTCCCGATTGGTCATATCTACTTCAATCTTAAACTACATGCACGAATGAAAACCTATACATATTAGCAAAAGTCAACAATGTCCCTGATCAATCTTTATTATATCAGATTAACAAACTTCAGAGCAGAAATTAATGCAATATGAAAAAAGAAAAAAGAAAAAAGGGCATCATCATCCCATACTGCCAAACTGATAGTCAGCCCACCTTGAATCAAGTACATTTGTTTATATAGTTAGGTAGGATTAACCCGCATTTTTCAATGTAATCATACTAACTTTTGCATTTTAGTTTATCCCTAAAAATAAAAAAAAAAAAACTGAAAAAGTCAATAGTTTTAATGTGTCTTTATCATGTGTTCATGTAATTGAAGGTTGGGATTAGTTTAAGCATTCAATCATTGAATATTAGGTTAAAGATCTGAGGCTATAAATGTTGAAAACAGAGTTTAAGGTTACATACATTTTATCCAAACTTTTGATACTAAAATTGCATACAAGCCACTACTACATCAATTCACCCAAACAAAATGCTTGTTAACTCCCTTTTCTTTGGGTGCATTATTTAAGCAAAAGGATTGTATATCCCCGGGCCGGGATAGCACTTTAGCATTTATCACTTCCATAGTTGTATGGATTAATTACTTAAGTCACTTAAGCACGGGGTCGAGAGTTCAAACTCATGTGTATGCAGCAATGCCCTTAGGAGAGGTGCCCGAGCAAGGCACTTAAGCATGAAATCTAGAGTTCGCCCTTAAGAGAGCAGTCATAAATAAGACCAATGCCCTTGGGAGAGCTGCCATGAATAAGACCCAACCGAGGCACTTAAGCATGAAAGCTAGAGTTCGACCATAGGAGAGGTGTCGTGAATAGGACCCAACCGAGGTACTTAAGCATGAAATCTAGAGTTCGACCTTAGGAGAGTTGCCCTAAATAAGACCCGACCCGACCCGACCGAGGCTCTTAAGCACGAAATCTAGAGTTGGAACTCATGTGTATGCAACAATCAACTTAAGAGAGAAAAATTCACAAGCATTCATTTTGGAGTTGAAAAAATGGCCACAAAATCATATTCAATAATATAATATATTAAAGAAGTGCCCCATAATTTAATGAATTTACTACAACACAGTACAAGAAGACCCCAAAACAGCTGTTAAGCAAATGTGAATATGATATTAATTATGGTCCCTCTCAAGAAACTTCCCCAACTTATGTTTTCCCACTTATCCCAAATTAGACCAACTTCTTTTCATGAAATTCCAGTGGCATTACAACCATATCCAAAAGCTAGTGTGACTGTGTGAGGACATTATGGTCATTTCCTACGCCATTAAATTCCACCACCAACCTCAGAGCCGGTCATAGATTCCGGTCATCTTAAAAAGGTTGTCGACGATAACTCCGACCAGCGCACGCTAGCGCCGTCAGTATCGCCGGAAAATCAAGAAATCAGTTCCCATTTCAAAGCTTGAGCCTTTGGCAATCCATTGCGGAAATAATGCAAAAGTAAGGCTATAAATTAAAGCAATTTCGCATAACGAGATGTGGGATGAGAGAGAGAGAGAGAGAGAACTCACGAGAATTCGAGCGGCCAGGGAGTGGGAGGGGCCACGGTGGGAGAGGGAGCTGAGAGCCACCTCGGCGGCGGCGTGCTCCGCCAGGCGGAGGGTGGGGCAGTAGTGGGGGCTCTCGAAGGACTCGCCGTTGAAGTTAACGATGGCCTTGAAGCGAGGGGCGTGGTCGGGGCCTTCCCTTATGCAGATGTAGGAGGGCAAGGTGAAGCAGCTCCGCTGCGCCAGCTCCTGTAGCTGGTTCTTGTACATTTTCCAGCGCAGAATCCGATGAGTTTTCCGGCGGGTTGAGAGAGAGAGAGAGAGAGCGAGAGAGAGAGAGAGAGAGGAAGAGAGGTTGCAGGGTGTGGCGTTGCTACAAAAAAAAATGAGCAAGGATAGGACAATGAGATGTATTTTTGTAAGTTTGTTGTTTTTAGAGGGGCAAAATTAGAAATACCAAGAAGTTGAGGGGGTTGAGCGTCAAGAGAACGTTAGACTGCATGGATAATACAAAAGTATTCCGTGGAAAAGTAGAAGTGACAGTGTGACACTCTTTTTGTTAATTTGACCCTCTTTTGGGTTTGTTGGGTATTAGTCCACCCAAAGTTTATTATTTTGAGCTCATATGTTGACATTTCTTAGAAATTAACGTTATTAGTGTGTAGTCCAAAAAGGAATTTATGCCAAATTTTGTTTCTTCTTTTACTTTCCTAGTTTTCAAGTTATTGGAACAATTACTAATTGCTTTGGTTGAGACAATAGTCCATTTATTGTGTGTTTCAAGAAAAAATAATATACCCACAAGTAAAGGGGAGTATCGAGCATGCATGTATACGTGCACGCACACACACACATATATGTATATGAATGAGATTAAGTGAGAAGAAGCGCCCAATAACAATTGGGTGAAATTTGAGCAGTTGATATGTCCAGATCCACAACTCTAAAAAAATAACATACTCACAAGTAAAGGGGAGTGTTGAGCATGCATGCACACGCATACGCGTGCGCACACATATATAGGAATGAGATCAAGTGAGTAGAAGCTCCCGGTAAAAGATGGTGTTAAATCTAAACCGTTGATCTATCCATATAAACAATTAAAAAAACATTGGGAAATCACAATTTTGGTCCCTCAATAACTGTCAATGTAGTCCCTAGTTTTCAATTTCAATTATGCACTTGTAATATAACATTGTGCACATGAAGAACAGAACTGTGCACATGAATAGCAAAACTTATACACATGAAGAACAATATGAAGTGGCGGGGAGGGGGGGGGGGGGGGAGGGGAGGGGAGGGGGGGAGGGGGGACCAGCGAATAGTTAAGAGATACATCAATTCTCAATATGGCTTTGGCACCAAGCTGGAAAACCAGTAAGATCATCTTGTAGAGTTCGAGTCACGTCTTCTAGTGGGAGGTCAAGGATGTGCATGCCTTTAGGGTATCTTCTGGATAGGGCTCACTACAAGAAAAATCACGAATCACGACGGAAACGTCGCGACAGAGCGTAATCCGTTGTCGATTCACAACGGTTTTTGCGACGAAACATGTTCTGTCACGATTTTGCATCGGAAATGGTAACGGAAATCAATTTCGTAGCGATTTTTGGCGCGAAGTGAGAAAAAACCTAGGAAATTTTGGCGCCCACATTTTGGTGACAGATTTTGCGACGGAATTAAGTTCTGTCACCACAACGGCGACGAAAAAGGCAACGGTTGATGGTTCCGTTGCGGTTTGCGACAGAATTGGCAACGAGAATTTATTCCGTTATGATATTTGGCGCAAAGTGGAAAATATTCCCACGTAATCTTTGCACCAAGGAATTGACGACAAAGGCTGAAGACGGAAATTGCGACGAGTATTTTTTCCATCGCGAAAATATTTATATTCTGAAGTAACGTTTATTTTTTGCAACAGAATGGAACGACAGAATCAATTTCATCGCAATATATTGACATGTTGGTGACAGAAAATGCGACGCCCTACATGTTTGTCGCGTTATGGCGATGGAATCGTAACGGAAATTAATTCTATTGCGATTTTTGATGCAAAGATAGATTTGATGTTTGAGGTTAGGCGAGGGAACTTGCGGCGATTGTTCTTTCCATCAGTAAAATATTTAATTTTTAAGTAAATTTTATTTTCGCTACGGAATGAGATGACAGAATCAATTCCGTTGCCAATATGTTAACACATTGGCGACAGAAAATGCGACGGCCCACTTGTCCGTCACGCAACGGCGATGGAATCAGCAACGAAAATTCATTCTGTTGCGATGTTGGGCGCAAAGATAGATTTGACGTTTGAGGTTGGCGACGGAACTTACAACGATCGTTTTTTCCGTCGCTAAAATATTTAATTTTGTAAGTAATGTTTATTTTCGCTACTAAATGAGACGACAGAGCCATCTCCATCGTGGTCTGATGGCACCTGGTATAGACTTTCAAATGGAAAGTCCCAGGATCGACTCCCATCCTAAGCATGGGTCGGAATACCCTTGAAAAAAGGGCGGTCCCGGAAGGTCTCAGGCTCGATTCTCATCCCAAACATGTCCGTCGTGCTACGATGATGGAATTAGCAACGGAAATTAAATTAATTCTATTGCGACGATCGTTCTTTCCGTCACTAAAATATTTAATTTTTTAAGTAAAATTTATAGCTTTTTAATGGTCGAATTTTGCACTAGGTTTGGTAATACAAGTGGAAAATTTTAAAAATTTAATGTAAAATTGAAATTACATATGAATTCATATGCTATAATTAAATTGCATAAATTTTTTAATCACTACTCCAGCCGTCCTATTTTACTTATTTTACTTTCCTTTTTAGTTAGTTCTGAAATAGTGTATTCTTTCTAAAATTGAAATTAACTATCATTTTACATTTTTCAATTTACCATCTTGAGTTGTTTATATTTCTAGGCAATTAATAGGGTGAGTACAATTGTACTTTGTACAAATGACACATACGTCAAAGGGGCATAAGAGTTAATACCTCCAATGGTCCTCCGAGTATTAGCAATTTACCAGCTGTGGTCATCCGAGTTTTAAATGGCTTTCAATGGTCCTCAATATTTTAAAAAATAACTACACGTAGTCCTTTTAGGACGTCTCGTGGTCATTTTAAACTCGGGGTTTTTTAAGAATTAGGACCACGAGTGGTTATTTTTTAAAACATGGAGGACCATTGGAGGTCATTTAAAACTCGGATGACCACCGCTGGTAAATCGCTAATACTCGGAGTACCATTGGAGGTATTAACTCGGGGCATAATTAGAAAGTTAAAAATAATTGTTTTATTGTATTAAAAATCGTGCAAAAAGCAAACGTGCCAAGGAATTATGGACAGAAAGAATATTTACTTTTAACAGAAAATAAGTTAAGTTTTACTGTTTAATCAATATTGAATTATAAATTTACTTTATTTTAACATAAAAAATTGTTACAACATCATTTTTATTATCGATTATAATTATCAATAACAATATTCATCTTTACTATTACTTTTACTAGAAGTTTAAAATACTCTTTTTTTATTATATCAAAAATAATAATTTTTATTTTATATTTAAAATTGTACTAAACATTTACCTATTTTAACTTTCGTGTTATATATATATATATATATATATATATATATATATATATATATATATATATGTTAATTTAGTTGACCAATACCCTATAACCAAACTATCGATAATTAAAATTTTTAAAAATCTTTAATCAATGACCGAATTGCAATATCTTATTTAAAAATTTATTAACTGAATTTATCGGTTTGATCGCTTAACAAATTTTCACCGAATTGTACACACTTTTCAATATAATAATTAAAGTTTGTGTGAATATTTAAATATGAAAAAGTTTATTCATACACAAATGTGAAAAGTAATTATATATAGAGTAATTAATTTTCTCAATTATTTGGAAAGTATATTCATTGTAATCATTAATCCAAAACGACGGTAATTTTTATAATATATATATATATATATCTGGCCGCCCTGAGGCTTGAACTCACAACTTCCGTATGAGGGAACAACTTGATGTCACTGGACTACAAAGTTGGTATATATATTTATATTTATTTACTTTAAAAAAAAAAAAAAAAAAAAAAAAAAAAAACTCAAGCATGAGTATTGCTCTGTAAGTAATATCTTCCTTCAAAATAATTATTAGTAATACTGCGTATCTGTTATCCCAATTACCACGACCCACGTATTCCCCATTTCCCTTAATTGTCCTAAAATCTCTAATTCACACTTCTGCGTCTGCGACACTATCGCTGCGTCTGCTATCTGCGAAGTTCGACCAGCCGACCAATGTGATCCCAGCGCCCCAGCCGGCAGCCGCCAAGGTCTGAGGTCTCCCTTCGGTGGTTCTGCCTTCTCCCAATTCCAGTCTCCGTACTCGATATCTCCGGCAGATGGCAGTAGCTTCTCCAGTTCTCCGTTCTCCGTTCTATATTCGGCTATAGCCTATAGCTCTATTGTTCTAGCTCCGTGCTCCAGGTAATTAGGCAAACACTAATTCATTAAACAATTTTTTTAGTAATTAGTTACTTGTTACTTGTTATTGTTGTTGATACAATTAAAGCTTAGTAATTAGTTAATTCAGATTCAAAATTTAGTAATTTTTAGTAATTAGTTTTCATCGTGATTTGAGATTTTTCTGTGGTGCTCACGGTATTTGAAAAATTATTATTGATTTCTTGAAGAATTGGTGAATATTATTGTGTTCAAGTGAAATTGTAATTTTAAAGGCGTATATCTACATCCCTGAACATCGTATTTTAAAAGTGTACATATATACATGTGGTTCATCGTTCTGTAATTCTTTTCAAATGTGGATTGCTTGGTTAATTTGCTTATATACATATGCGTACATCTTCTAATTAATGGAAGGGGATGACTGATTGGCTTACTGTATTTCTTATATATACATACTGTAATTAACTAAGGTGGTTGGATGATTAGTGTGGTGGGTGTGATTAACGTTCTTTGCTTTATTCATATATTTTGCTTTGTTTTAATTGAATTAGTGTTGATGGATGATTAGTGTAGATGGACGATGGGTTCAAAATTTAGTAATTAGTTACTTCAAATTCATAATTTGGTAATTAGTTGCTTGTTAATTGTTATTGTTGTTGATTAACTGATTAGTTGTTAAAATGTTAGTGATAAATGATAATGTGATTACTATCTTACATATTTCATGTTTAGTTGCCTATCAATGCAAGAACATGCGAGGAATGAAAAATCTTGGGTTTGGCATGCTATTGATTTTGTTAATGGGTAACTAAAGGAGGAGACGTTTTGCATTATATTTGCTTCTTTTGAGAATAAGTGTCACTTTTCTTGCATATGTGGTTACATATGGATACCTCAAACTCTTATTTTTTGATATTCAAACTACTGGCTGAACATTTATGTTTCATTGCTATTGTGGTTTCTCAAGCATTTTTAGTTCTATATATACGATGCATCATCTGCTCACTAAGATATATAAATGCAGTTTATTAATGCCAAATCACAGAGAACATGATATTATTCTCTTGTCTAATGAGAAGAATAAATTGTCTTACGATATTGGAATAGTTTTTGAAGTGTTGCCTTGGGCATATAAGTAGTAGATAATAAATAGTAATTTATGCTCATTAGAATTTATTAGCCTACTGATTTTGATTTTCCTTTTTACATTCGTTGATATCTATGATCTTAAAATTTTTATATGCGTTAATTAAAACAATGTATGCTTATTAGTTGAGATTTGTTAACACTATTGTATTAGTAGATACTTTTCTTAAGATTATTTTAATATATAATCATTGTGATTTTATTTTATTGTGCCTATTGTGTTGATGTTGAGATTTTTATTGTGCCTATTTCACTAATTTTTTTTTTTAACTTTTGTAGCAGCAAGTTGCATTGCAACGGGATGTATTAACTCAATAGAGAGGATGTAGATGAGTGTCAATTGTATTATGATGCGGTTGCCAGGCATGATAATAAAAGAGTTTATGGACTTGACTCATATGAAGCACATCGAACAATATAACCTCAACATCGAAGCCATTAGACAATGCTAATTCTGCAAAGATGCAAGTTGATATTCAGGATTTGAAGACTTCTATGCTTCTTATGCAGTAAAGATTATATGCTGTTGAGAGTGAAAGAGCTGGTACTTCATGTCTTCATCAACACCCTCATCACAACCGAATTCAATTTGATATGATTTTTCTTTTATGAATTACTTTATTGTTTTTAGACATGAATTTGGTATTAAGTACAACATTTAATTTTTTCAACTTCAATGTAGTATCACTTTTATATTACAAGCTATATTGTACTTCAGTTTGCATATTAGCCATTTTAAATACAAATATTAGAATTTTCACAAAATAATAGTAATTATGAAAATATTAAAATAATAATAATTTAGCAGAATTGTGACGAAATATAATTTTAGCGGTGGAATATTCATTGTCATTATGACGACAAAAATGGTGACAGAAAGATTTATGTCAACTAAAACGTGACGGAATCACGACAGTGATTAGTTTTGTTATTTTTTTAACGACGAAATTTTGTGACGGAAAACAAATTTTGCGATGGAATATCTAGCGATGGAATCACTACGGAAATTTGTTCCATCACTTTCTTATGATGAATTTGTGCGACAGAAGATGAAATTTGCAACGGAAAAGTTAGCGATGGAATTGCGACGGCAATTTGTTTCGTGGTTTTTTTACGACGAAATTTTATGACAGAATTCAAAATTTGCAACAGAAAGGTTAGCGACGGAATCACGACAATAACTATTTTCGTCGTTATATTTCACGACAGAAATATGCAACGGAATATGAGTTTTGCGACGAAATAGTTTTTCACGCGATAGCGACAGAAAGAAATATTTCCGTTGCCAAAATTGCGACGGACTCGCGACGTAATGACTTCCATCACCTACTTTGCGACGGACAATTCTGTCACCATTTTCCGTCGCCACCGCTCTCGACGGATTATTTCTGTCACGAGATGAAATACGACAAGCCTTGACACTACGGAATGGATTCCGTCGTGAAAATGTAAAATTCCGTCGCAAAACGCGATTTGCGACTGAATTTTGCGTTTTTGTGACGGAAATTTTCCGTCGCTAATCGCTATTTTTCTTGTAGTGGCTGCTAGGGTGTCAGCCAGAGCATTTTGCTCACAAGCAACAAAGTTGATTTACCAGTCCATGCAGTTACGCAAATCCTTTCTGCATGCAACCAAGATGTTATGCATTGCATTGCTGGTTCCGGAGTTATTGTGAAATGCTTCCACTACTTCTTTCGAATAACTCTCAATTCTAACATGCCTAAAGTCCATGAGGTTTGCGAGTTGAATTCCTTTTAAGAGGGCCCAAGCTTCAGCCTCCATGGGAGAGCATGTTCCTATGTTGTAAACAAAGCATTTTCCCCCATTTCTGGTACTATCTCTGACAACATCGTCGCAGTCTGCTTGGTTTGTTTGTAGATTGATCAAGCCATCTACGTTAATCTTCAGGAGGTTACCTTGTGGTTTCGTCCAGGAGAGGCAACTCCAGACTCTTGTTTCATTCTCGATCAAATTACCGTTAGCTCTTGCAAAGGCTACCCTTATTTCTTCCTGCTGTGCTTTGATCCAGGATATCTTGGCACTCAGAGGTAGCTCAAGTTTATTGAATATTGCCTCGTTTCTCCACTTCTAAATACACCATGTCGTAATGGCGAAAAGTGAGTTGTCCTCATTAGGGTGATTACGATTGCCTTTGCTTCTGACGTCATTATCAAGCCAGTCAAGGAAGGGAAGTGACCTGGCCCTTGTGTAATTACTGGGGAATAACGTCCTCCATACTGTATCTGCTTCCGGGCAGTTTCGAATCACATGGTCTGTGTTTTCAACCTTATCACTACATTTACAACACTTATCACATGTGGTAAGATCCCATCTGAATCTGGCTTCATTCGTCATTATTCTACCATGTCTAACAAGCCATATGAAGGCTCTCATGCGATTGGGTACCTTTAGTTTCCAAATGCTATTCCATTTTTCTACTTCTAGGGCTTCACCTTGGCTTGCTGCAAGCTGGTATGCTGAGTTAACCGTGAAGGTACCCGAGGCCTCTTCCCCCTACACAATAGTGTCATTCATATTATCATCATTGCAAATAATGAAAGCTGCCAATCTGCGAATGGCCTCTTAAGGAAGCAAGTGCTCCAAACGTTGCAGGTTCCAACCTCTGTCCTCTTCCCAATAATCTGAGACCATGTTACGACTCTCGTGTTTTGGGATTGGGGCAATGGCCATTTCCTTAAGGGGCCGGTTACACAACCATAAATCATGCCAGAAGCTAGTAGATTTTCCATTTCTAACTCCTTTCCTGGTTCCACTGGAGAGGATAGGGGCCGCCCTAATAATACCTCTCAATGCGTTTGAGCAATTGTTCTTGGGCCTCCATGAAAGAGGGTCCTGGCTGGTAATAGAGTACTTGGCTTTAAGAGTACGTACCCAGAGACTGTCTTCATTTTGCATGATTCTCCAGCCAAGCTTAGCAAGAAAAGCTTGATTCATAACACTTGCCTTACGAAGCACCAGGCCACCACATGACTTGTTCTGAGTTATGGTATCCCATTTGACCAAATGACATTTCCTATCTCCAACAGAACTTCCCCATCGGAAGTTCCGGACTGTGCGATCAATAGAGGAGGTCAGGCTAGCTGGGAGAAGCGTGGTTTGCATCATATAGTATGGTATAGACGAGATTAATGACTGAGCCCGCGTCTGCCTATCTGCAAATGAGTTCATTTTCAACCTCCTATGGATGGATGGAATGCCAAGGTATATTCCCAAATCTTCTACCTTTTGGCGTGCTTGTGAAATCTGCTATGGACTGTTGCAGTTCTGGGGGAGTATTCCTCGAGAAAAAGATGGATGACTTCAGATAGTTCACCTTCTGCCCCGAGCTCTTACAGAAGGTATCAAGACAACTTTTGATTACAACAGCTTGATCTAATGTGGCTTCACCAAACAGGACTGGATCATCTGCAAAAAAGAGATGAGATAGGTTAGGTCCCTGTCTAGTGATGCTGATTCCTATCCATGTCCCTGCATTAACCGAAATGTCAATAATGTGACTCAATCTTTCAATACATAAAACAAATAGAATATGGGAAATGGGATCTCCCTGTCCAATCCCTCGTCCCGGCTTGAACTAATCTAATCGTTCCTTATTCCATGTGATAGCCAATCTAGATGAATTGAATACACACAGTTTAAAATGTTCCTTCTCCAATTCTGGTTGAGTCCAATCTCTTGGAGTGTATCTTCGATGAATTCCCATGAAAGTCTGTCATAGGCTTTATCCAAGTCTACTTTCCATACCATCCAACCCATTGCACCCCTCTTGCGCCTCATGGAATTCAAAACCTCTTGATAGACTAATACATTATCTGAAATCTGCCTCTCTGGTACAAAATTGGTCTGGTGAGGACCAATAAGCTTCTTTGATACAGCCTTCAATCTCAAGGTTGTGATTTTAGTTAGAAGTTTATAAGAGACGTTACACAGCCCTGTGGGGCGTAATTGTTTTACAGATTCTGGAGAAGGAACCTTCAGAATAAGAGCAATAGTAGTATCATTACATCCCTCTGGCATTATGCCATCCTCAATGTACATTATTTGTTGCACTTTTAATATATTTTACTTGCACTTAGGTGCACTATATGAAAATGTTACTTGCACGTCAAAATTCAATATTTACAAAAAATACCATTGCGTTTTTAAAAAAAAAATAAAATAGTGTTTCTGATCCGTTAGATCTGGACACGTGGACGATTGCGATTAGTTCTTAGTTCTCTCTTGAGCAGTTGGTTCTCACCTAATCCATGTCATATATATATATATATATATATATATATATATATATATTCATATATATATATATATATATATATATATATATATATATATATATATATATATATATATATATGCGCACTTCCGTAAAAATTACTCATCATGAGAAAACTATTAACCAATAAGAATCCTCTATTTGAAATGATCTAATAAATATGAAGCAATTAAAAAATATAGTAGTATTTTTGTAAATAAATCAAATTTTAAAGTACAACTAATAAAACTATAGAGTGCAACAATCAACACTACATGGTATAACTAAGCAAAAGTAGAAAATGCATATGTTAAGGTAAAAATAACTCAAGCTTTAAAGTGCAATTATCAACATTATATAGTGCAATTAAGCAAAGTTACATAGTGTGCATATGTTCAATGCACTTATACATATGCGAGATGTACTTTATGATGTTATTAGTTACATTTATAGTATTGTTAATTGCACTTTAAAGTGTATATGTATGCCGCACGTGCAGTTTACTATCCTATAGTTATATCATGGATCATGCATGTATCAACATGCACCTAAGGCATCCAAATTTTTTTTTTTATCTTAAATTTATTTATATATATATATTTTTTGTATCTTTGTACAAATAAAATTAATGTATAAAAAATATATTAATTAAAAACTCTAATTGGGATCTTTTAAATACTACTCATATTAATTTTTTTTTTTAATTTTTAAAATGAATCTATAAGTACATAAAATTATTATTTTACCTATCTAAATCATTACATTACTATAGTTTATAAAGTCACAACTATAAGTATATAAATTTATTACTGAATGTGCATAAATGCATTACTACATATTCATAAGAGCACTATTGCATATTTATAAAATTACTACTGCATATCCATTAAGTCACTATTACAAGTACACAAAATTACTATTACATATTCATTCAATTATTACTATAAATTCATTAAGTTATTATTGCGTGTTTATAAAGTTATTGCTACAAATTCATTATATAACTATGCATGGTTGTTTAATAAAGTCACTATTACATATTCATAAAATTATTACTACAAGTTCATCACAAATTAAATTATTAAAATGATAATATTAAAAATAATATATCAATATAGGTGTCATTTTTAATATATCAACGATATCTTTTGATGAGATATTTTTTTATATATTGGTTTTTTTATACAAAACAAAATAGAAAATAATATATGTAACTGATAATTGATCAATATAATTGGTGCAATTTTTATCAACTTGTAATAATATTATTATGTACCTAAACTTTTTATTAACATAGCTATATTTTTTTATTTTTATTTTTATTTTATGTACATGGGTCCATGATGCAACATGAACCTTGGTCTATGGTATAATTTGTATCATCTATTATTTTAGATTTTTAGTTGAGATGAAATATATCATTCAATTGCTTCTTACAAAAAAGTTGTAAGAAAAATTTGGTTAAAATTATTTAAAATTATCAATGTAATACGAGTGTGGTTATCTTAATCTTTTTGGGTGTACTTAAAATTTTCACTATCGGACACAGTGACTAATCCCTTCGCCTAATTGATTATGATTAAGCATATTTACTCTATGTTATGTGATAATCTTTGGTAATGTAACATTTGTGTCCTGTAAGTTAATAAGATAATGTAACTCCATTTCTTAAATATTATAATATTACCTTCAAATGCTTCAATTTTACTTATGATATTGAACATTTTTTTAATTAAATGCTTCCTAGAGTTTATTCATAAAGAAAATGTCTCATATTTTATTGATGCAACTAGTCCGACCAATAGTTATACCATAGACCCGGGTTCACCTTGTAAGGTGAACACAAATCCATAATACACAATTTACATATTAAATGTTCGTAACTTGAATTGTGAACATTTAGTATGTAAACTGTGAACATTTAATATGTAAAATTGTGAATATTCAGTATGTAAATTGTGTATTTTTGAATCCAAATCTACCTTGCAAGCTGAACCAAGTCCACGGTATAATTTGTCAAGTCCTACCTAACACAGTGTTGTTTGATTAATCTAATTATTAAATTAAGTGATCTCTTGATTTAACACTTAACTAAAAAGTATATCAAGCAAATTTCAGATTTAAATATGCATATAGCATTATCTCAAACATTTATTAAATCAAAACACAAAACTTTATATATCAAGGAATGGAATATTCAAGGTCTAGGAATTCCAGTGCAAGGTAAGTACGTAAAAGAACACATCGTGCAAACTTTATTGCAAAAACGCGTTAATGATAATGATTATGATTAATCCATTCAACTACGTTGATGTGAACACCTTTCACTTTATTTATGTTGTTTATTTTGTCCAATATGTATGCGTATTCTCCCCTAAAACAAAATTGAGATATCCTTTCTGAGTCACGTTGGAAATTTGGGACTATTATCTTGTAGTTATTTAAGTTTAGGGGTGTAGCGTGTGCAAACTTAAAGTTCAGTTGGTCTATATATATAGTCCAGTTCAGGTGCGGCGAGACCCTCTCGTGAAATCGTGCGGCGGTTTTCAGCATACACCAATAGTTAAGCAAATATACACCATCAACGTTAGGAAATGTACTATGAAAACACACACAAATTAGATACGCATCACCAAAAATACACCATTAGGTATGACTAAAAGCACCACACAGTGTTCGAAAATACACCATTAGTGGTAGGGAGTTATATGGTGTATTTTTTTTTGGGTGTGTTGTGTCTTTTTTGGTGTATTTTTGCATTTCATTGTTGTGTGTTTCTCTTACACTATTGGTGCATATTGTTAACACGGTCGATGTATATTGAAAACCGCCGCATGACAACACAGGAGGGTCTCGCCGCATTTGAACTTTTTCCAATATATATATATATATATATATATATATATATATATATATATATATATATATATATATGGAGTGGATCAGGTACAAAGATAACTTCTCGTGCGGTGAACACATAAAGACGCACCTTAAGTACACAAACCACGATTTTTAAACACACAAACCACGCACCTTAAATACACAAACCACACACCTTAAGCACACAAACAAATCACCTTAAGAACACAAACCACGCACCTAAAGTTTTAAAATGGCGCACGTAGCCCATCTCATTATTCTTATTAACTCCTTATTCAAAATCAAAACAATTTAAAAAAGAATTCTTCCCAAGAAGTCTTGTGGTATATGTTTACGACGCGTGATTCAATTAAATAAACTGAACGGGGAAATGATTCCCCGTTCAGTTTATTTAATTGAAGGATTTACCAAAATCTAAAAAAAAAAAATTTACATAAACTTAGATCAATCAAGTAATGATGTTTCTTTGAATATGCATATGTAATGATTTTCTTTATACATCTGGTAATGATTCGGTTTTCAACAACTAATGCACTTTAAGAAAGAAAACAACGCACCTTAAATTTGACCTAGATGCAAAAAGATCAAATTGTCACCATTTTTTTAATCATAGTTATTAATCCTGGACGTTGAATTAGGCAAGACCAATGACTCATATTTAATCGCACCATACACACCCAACAACACGGGAACTGAATTATTATTATTATAATATATATATATATATATATATATATATATATATATATGAGAACTCATATGTGGTCATGTCATTAAGTGTGGCGATGTGGTCGTATCTGTGTCGTTGAATATAGTTTAATCTAACGACAATGGCTAATTTTGAGGATTTGAGGAATTTAACGCGTTTTGGTAAGTGGGGGTGTTATGGTAACTACAGTGGCCATTTATAGCGGCCAAGTTTCAGAAATACACCAACAGTGTTGACAACATGCACCAATAGTGTAATGAAACACACCACAAATGAAACACACCAATAGTGTATTTCCCAAACACTGTATGGTGTATTTATTCATATCTAATGGCGCGTTTTTGGTGTTGCGTACCTAATTTGTGTATGTTTTTTGCTGTGCATTTCATAACATGGATGATGTATATTTGTATAACAATGGTGCGGGCGCACTGACCACATGAGAAGGCGTTGCCGCACCTGAACTTAGCACCAATGAAAATCTACAAATACACCAGAGTAAGGCTAATAATGCACCCAATTACACAAATAAAACACACAACAATGTGATTTTTCCTATTCCGGTGTCCTATGACAAGTTTACCCTTGCAGTTCACTGGGTAGGAGAACGTGCGCGAAAATACTGGAAGAATCTTGATTAATGTGATTCATTGGATCTATCTAATCTAATGGCCTGTAATTGACCATATGACCACACCTAAAAATATATATAGGGAAGGGTTCAAGTGCGGTAAAACCTTCCCGTGTAGTTGTGCGGTTGACAGCTCAAATTACTGAAAATTAAAAAAAAAATGCGTGACTGGAAGAAAAGAGCTAAAAATGGCGTACATTAAGTGATAGACACACGCACCTTAAGTATTAGAACAACGCACCTTAAGTGTTATAGCAACGCACCTGAAGTGTTAAAATGACGCACATTAAGTTTTGTTCAAAAGTTTTGTTCTTGAGGGTCTGAACCATCCCTTAATTCAAAAGTTTTGTTCTTCTTGAGGGTTTGAACCACCCCTCAGTTCAAAAGTTTTGTTCTTCTTGAGGGTCTGAACTACCAACACGTGACTCACAGAGAATGGTGCGCGAAGAAGAAACATGACTCACCTTAAGTATTAGAACAACGCACCTTAAGTGTTATAACAACGCACCTTAAGTATTAGAACAACGCACCTTAAGTGTTATAACAACACACATTAAGTTTTGTTCTTGAGGGTCTGAACCATCCCTCAGTTCAAAAGTTTTATTCTTCTTGAGGGTCTGAACTACCCGTGACTCACAGAAAATGGTGTGCGAAGAAGAAACATAACGCACCTTAAGCACAAAACCCACGCAGTTTATTCACAAAACCTACGCACCTTAAGCACAAAACTCACACACCTTAAGTTTCAACTACTCACATTAAGCACAAAACACACGCACCTTAAACACAAAACTCACGCACCTTAAGTTTCAACAACTATACACATTAAGCACAAAACACATGCACCTTAAACACAAAACTCACGCACCTTAAGTTTCAACAACTATTCACATTAAGCACAAAACACACGCACCTTAAATTTGGCCTAGTTGCAAAAATTACAAATTGCCACCACATTTTTTTTTTTAAATTTTGGTAATCTTGAACGTTAATTTAAACCAAATCAATGGCTCTCCTCTCCCGGCCCGGCACAACCACACCTAGGGCTGCCACCCGCACCCGCACCAGAACCATATATATATATATATATATATATATATATATATATATATATATATATATATATATATATATATATATATGTGTGTGTGTCTTACGATGCGGCGATTTCTTACGGTGCGGCAACACCAATAGTTCAACAAATATGCACCATCAACGTTAGGAAAATACACCACAAAAAATAGAGTAAACAGAGCCCACACCACAAAAAACAGAGTAAACAGAGCCCTGCATCACCAAACACACACCATTAGGTGTGAGTAAAAACACCATACAATGTTCAGAAATACACCATTGGGGGTGGTGAGTTATATGGTGTATTATTTTGAGTCTGTTGTGTATTTTGTGATGTTTTATTGCATTTCATTGTGGTGTATTTTTGTTACACTGTTGGTGCATATTGTTAACACTGTTGGTGTATTCTGGAATTCCGCCGCACCGCCGCACGGGAAGACCCCGCCACATTTGAACTTTATATATATATATATATATATATATATATATATATATATATATATATATATATATATATATATATATATATATATATATATATATATATATATATATATATATACTAGTTTTTCTACGCGCTTTGCGCGAATAGGATAATGCCCAATACTTATTTTTAAATAAGTATTTCAAAGTATATCAATGCAAGATGTTTATGCATAAGTAAATAAATGTTGAATTTGTTTATTTAAATCGGTAATTTAAAGTATATAAATGCAAGATAATATATGAGAGATTGATTATATATAACTGTCACAAAAATAAATGTTTGCAACTTTGTAATAACATTAATCTAAGTACTAAGTCTAAAAGCGATAGTTTAACTAAATACTCTTTTTGGTTTAAATTTCTAATTCTCTTTTGGGTAGCATTGTTATTATTTTCATCTTCAGTACATGTCCTTTTTTTTTTTTTTTTTTTTTTTTTTTTTTTTTTTTTTTATTATTATTGGTAGTGTGTCATGTGCAATTGAGTTATTGGTGGTATCATAGAGGGATTCATCATGCAATGAGATTATGGTGTATGAAGTTTTAGATTTGTCTTGTTGTGTATATGACTGAGATCTTAGTTGTGATATGAACTATTTATCTTACAAGCACATGTTGATATTTGGTAGTAGTAGTTTTTCCTACATGTTTCATGTGTTGTGAGACATCAAATTATAAATTAATTAAATGCATATGTATTATTTTTTGTTGTAGCTACTAATTTATTTTTAAATTTAAGTAATTGTGAATATATACCTTTATAACCATAGAGATTCAATAATTATAAAGAAAGATTCAATAATAGCTACTAATTTATTTTTAAATTTATTATAGAGATTCAATAATTGTGAATATGAAGTTAAAAAATTATGAATATATACCTTTATAATTATGAACATATAATTCAGTAATTATGAACATAGAATTCTCTAATTGTGAATATAGAGTTCAATAATTGTAAATATAGAGTTCAATAATTATGAATATGATGTTCAAAAATTATAAATATATAGCTTTATAATTATAAACATATAATTCAGTAATTATGAACATAGAACCGTGTTCACATTGCAAGGTGGACACAGTTCCACAGCATAACGATTGAATAAAGTGGCGTACATACTTTTCATCAACAATAATGAAATTATTGATTTTTTTTTATTTCCATTCGTTGTTGAGACAAATTGTTTTGAGAGTTTGTCAATGACAATTGCTGTCAATAGATGATGATAATAAATAATTCAAAATATAATGTTACAATAGATATTATTATAATAATATAGTAAAAATTAACTTACAAATTTCTTTAAAAATTTTCATGCATTGATAAAAGCATAATTGAAATATTAAGTTTTGTTCTCAATAATCAAAAGAAGATTAATTAAACAAAAAAAAAAAATTAAACTCAATTTTATTATTTTTTAATTGAAAAAATCAAATGATTTTCAAAGTTCATGATTTATAATCATTGAATGCTATGTATTTAGTCAGGCTAATTATTTGACCAAAATTTATGTTAAATTTTATATTATATTTTTAATACATTTTAACATATTCGTAGTATATGTTTAACAATTATGTTAACTCTAATTGTAATGAGGTTCGAACTTAAGACATTTCTTATAGAAAATCAATAAGTAAGTTAAGAATAATAAATAGTGAACGGAATATTCCGTTAATAAAGTTTATACTAAGGGAATGTAAGGTTATTTAAGGAAAGAAAATAATATAATAAAGGGTAAATAAGAAAAATCATTAAAAATACTAAAATCAAAATGATATGAACCATTCATTTTAAGAAACAATTAGTACCGACATTTTTTTTATTCCAGTTAAGGGCCTAACATTATTCGCTCTTATTAGAATGGTATATATATATATATATATATATATATATATATATATATATATATATATATATATATATATATATATATATATATATATATAGAAGAGCGCTCATATGTGGTCATGTCATTAGGTGTGGTCGTGTGGTCATATCTGTGTCGTTGAATCAGTTTAATCTAACGGCAGTGATAATTCTGAGGATTTTCGCGTGTTTTGGTAAGTGGGGGTGTTATGGTAATTATAGTGGTCATTTATAGCGGGCGGGTTCCAGAATACACCAACAGTGTTGACAACATACACCAATAGTGTAATAAAACACACCACAGTGAAGCACACCAATGGTGTATTCCCGTGTTATGGTAATTACAATGGCCATTTATAGCGGCCGGGTTACAGAATACACCAACAGTGTTGACAACATGCACCAATAGTGTAATAAAACACACAAGAAAATCTTGATTAATATTCTGGTGTTTTATGACGAGTTTACCCTTGCAGTTCGCTGGGTAGGAGAATGTGCACGAAAATACTAAAAAAATCTTGATTAATATGATTCATTGGATCTATCTAATCTAATGGCCTATAATTGACCATATGACCACACCTAACAACATGGCCACATGTGATCACTCCTCTATATATATATATATATATATATATATATATATATATATATATATATATATATATATATATATATATATATATTCATTGGTTAACTATTATTTATACTTAACCGAATGCACACCCCTAACTAAGTCCGACTAATCTAATGCACACCCTTAACTAAGTCAGCATCTGATTAACTTGGTTAGTGTTATCTCCATAAAAATTGATAAATCCTACATAAATTCGACTAGAGTGTGGCTTTAAAACTATAGTACGACAATTAATAAAACTATAACAGCATGAAATGTTAAAATTAATTGAGTGTAAAAGCACACTAGATTAAGAGTGAGAGTTTTACAATATTACTCTAGAATAATAGTATACTATGTTGTTGATAATATCTCCACCATGAAATACTCATATTAAGGGTCACATTTGTTGAAAACGTCTCACCGATAAACGTGTTAATATGAAAATTTTAATATTTATATTGAAAAATGTAATACTAATTAGGAATAAAATGTTTGTTACTTATATCACTTTTGAGAACAAATATAATATTTTTTACATTTTGATGTAAAAATATACTTTTAAATTAAAATATAAAAGAATTATACTGTTTTTTAAAATATATTACACTTTTTTCATATAAGTAATAAACATTTTATTCATTATTAGTATAGTATTACATTTGATCTTGACGGACAAAGAAATATGAGACCAAACATAACTCCAGTTTAATTTAATAATCATAAAATTACAAGTTCATATATTGAGCTTCTTAGTTTGAAGTAGCAACAGAAGCTATTTTACCTTCTGACCTTTGCGATTAAAGTCACAAAATCAGATATACAGTGTACACACTCACAAATAATAATTGTAAATTTTGAAGAGTAAACAAAAATATATGCAATGAAGCAAATAAAAAGCTGCAAAACTCGTCATTTACCGTAATTCACATCCTCTTCGATCAGCGTCTTCAATGTCCTTGATCAACGATCCATTTGTGAGGTCTTTGAGGTACTAGCCGGCAGCCGGGACATTGAAAGAGCAAGAAGTCATTCGATGCTCTATAGCATGCAGAGGCTGATGAATTGAATTGGGGGTAGGTTTAGGGCTTGAGAGATTGCGGCGGGGAAGAGAAATTCGAATTGGAGAGGAAACCACTAACTATGCACTGCTTTCAATTCTTCCAACGTGAAAATGAGAGCGGAGAAGTCTGACACCCTAACCGCCAACTGGATGACCCAATTCGACTCGTATTTGGGAACGGCAATTTATATCCTACACCACGGCGCGCGTTGCATTATGCACCGATGCAAAACGACGTCGTTTTAATTTTTTTTTTTTTTGAAATTTCTCGCCCCAATGAATGGCAGTAGTTTTTTTCTTTAAAAAAAAACCCGCTGTTCAAGAATGTACATAATGTTATACTAGAATACACATAATGTTATACATGAATATACATAATTATATAACAAAATATACATACTCTTTTTAAAAGATAATACACATAATCTAACATAATACATAATAAACATAAACTTTTAACATAATACACATCAACTCTTAACATAATACACACAAATTTTCTGATTCGGATGTACATAATTGTATAAAAAGAATGTACATAATTGTATAAAAAATACACATAACTGTATGAACCAATACACATAACGTTGTGAACAAATACACATAACGTTGTAAACAAATACACATAATCTCAGCAACTTCCTACCGCGCCTCCCAACACTATCCCAAAACGACGTCGTTTTGGGAGGCGCGCGGCGCACAGTGCTATGTGCGCCGTGGTGTAGGATATAACGATTGTTTGGGAACAGAATCGCGTTCTTTTGATAGGATTTCGGGCCTACATTCTCTCATTTCTCCAATGGGCCGTGACTCTGTAATATCCATTTTTTTTTTAAATAGTGGTGACACTGCATGTTATACGACAAATTATTATTGTATGAACCATGACTATCAGGTACATTTTTAATATATTAAAAGTATATTTTTAATGTGTGTACTCTTAGTATATTAAAAATGTATTTTTTATTTATGGTCCACACAATTGTGTAGACCATAGTTCATGTAATAATGATTGTTGTTATATCATGGAATAGGTGGACTCTGGTCTTAAACGATGTATAAATTGTGTATTTTTAGTATTAGAATTGTGAACTTCTAAAATATAAGTTGTGTTTCTAAGTCAAAACACATAACAACTGTAGAAGGAAATTTGTGAAATTTTAATATGTTAATATTGTGTGACTGCAGTATTTGAAAGGAACTTGTGAATACAAAAACAAGGTAATCAATTACATATATATTAACATTATGTGTTCGTAGTATACAAATTGTAAATTTTAAAAGATAAATTGTGAATATTTGGATCCGGATCCACCTTGCAAGGTGGACCCAGGTCCACAGAATAATTTGCACGGCATGTCAGCTTTCAATTATAATATATTTAAATATTGTTATGAATTTAATGATAATAATAACAATAATAATGATGATGATAATAGCAATAAGAAGAACAACATAATGAAGCTGGAGGAGGAAGAGATGGAGCTATATTAATCATTCGTCTGTGAGTTACAAAAAGTGAGGGGGAATAAACAAATACATTCTTTGCATAGGGTGTACACAAAGCAAAGTTAGCCTAATTGGTAGACCTAGTGACTATGTACCTTTGTGGTATGTTGAGGACACGTGTTCGATTTCTACCTCATGAATCATCATGAGTCAACTCTTTTCTTTAGAACTTGGAATCTGATCATATTGAACATTTAGTTCAATACTCACTGCATGTATGTCATGATATGAAAGTGTTGATAGCTTGGTGGTAAGAAACTTAATTTCTATATAATGGTGGTCTTGAGTTTGAATCTCAACTTGGACATCCACATTTATTTTGCTTTATTTCATAACACTCCCCCTTGGATGTCCAAAAGAGAACATTTTATTGCCTCATTAAAAACCTTTACCAAAGAAAAACCCAATGGAAAAAAACTTTTGGTTAAAGGAAAATAGTACAATAATCTGCTCCCCCTGATAATGATAACACTGAAGAAGTGTGTTATGTTCCATCTTCTTTACTTCTATTCCATCTCTCATAACGTATCATTTCTCCAATTGGACAATACATATCGTATTGTCTTCATACTCATGCCTCGTTAAAAATCTCACTAGAAAAACCCTGTGGGAAAAACCTAGTCAAGGGAAAAAGAGTACATGATGTATGTTCAATTATGTGTTGCACCGGTTGCCTCATTAAAAACCTTAGGCTAAGAAAACCCAGTGGGAAAAAATTAAACTTAGCTAAAGGAAAAAAGAGTACAACCATAACCCCAACATAAACTTCAGGGCATAATATTCATGATCATTATACTCCCCCTGAAGATAGTATTCTTTAAATCCCTTATAAACTTCCAAAATATAGAAGAGGGGTTTTGTGAACAAACATGTTCAACTATCACTGGGATAAATATATTATAATGATCTCGTGACTCTTTTAGAGCTCACATGGATATAATATTGACATCTTTATGTCTAGCCAAAATTTCTCATAAATACCCATTTCTCATTGGTGCAACACAATCTTTATTGTCCCCTTATAGAACAATGAGGGAAAGATATAATACACCCAGTTTTGGTACTTTGGCATTCATTGGGATAATATTAGCCAGTACCCAAGTAGCCCATTATTATTGGCTTGTCTAAATAGCCAATCAAAATCATATTTTGGCTAACTGGTGTATGGATTCCCTTTAAGGAAATACTCGATCTTCAAGTCGAGATAATGCTTATTTTTTCAAGCTTTTCATTTCAATATCCCCGTCTTTAGACATGAGCTAACATCATTAAGCTCTTTATGTATTTCATTGATGTTCACACCATCAATATTTCAGGTCATATAAAGACCATAATACTTTTCATGTTGCGATTTTCGCATTTTTCTCATTTTAAGAACTTTCAAATCCATTCCGGATTTTCAAATATATTGTCCAATGACTCATTATCATTTGGTCATGACATTTGTCATATTTTATCCAATGACCCAAGTGGTCATGACTTTTCTCAACTGCATATTTATGCACTGCCAATGATATTAATCAGCGGAACTTATTGCCATCCATTTTGGGAGAGTATATCATATCAATTATGGGTACCTTTGTAAATCCATAAGCTCCAAGCCTCGCCTTTTATCATATCATTATTCTCTTTCGTACCAACACCTATTCAATGGTGTGTACATAATTTAGAGAATAGCGAGCTGAGCTATGCCTTAATTGCTCTTTTATATATCAGATTTTCAAGGCACATTTTGTGCCAAGCTCTGGATCCAGATTGAGCAATTATTGAGGCAATTGTGTTGTCGATAACATTTTCATAATTTTCTCCCATATGGCCATATCCATAATAATTCATGGCAATTTCTTTTAAAATCAACCAGATTATGGTTATTTTTCCCATATTCAGATCTGGTCGTTCCGCATCCCAGTATTATAATTCTTTGGTGCACCACTGTATTTCGTCTTTTTAGACGAATGTCTCTTCAAGACATAATTAATCAACATATATATCAATCGATATATATTTGGCAGATAGCGTGTTCCCAATGGTCAATTTTGTCATATATACTTTCGTTTTGGGATAATTTTCACGCTTTTCCTCGTCGTGTACTAGCATTTTCGATGGTAACTTTTACTTTTGAAGTTATAACCACCATAACAATTTTGACCACGACCAGAATTTTTACCACGGTATCTTTTATGACCGTGACCACGGCTACAACCCTTTGTATTTTCACTATAATACAATGCCTTATTCACTTCGGGGAATGGGATTGACCCAGTAGGGCGTGCCTCGTGGTTTTTCAACAGCAGATCATTTTTTGTTCAGCCACTAGAAGGCATGAAATCAATTGAGAGTATTTGGTAAAACCTTTTCTCTCTATGTTGCTGTTGTAACACAATATTTGATGCATGAAATTTTTCAAGCATATCCTCATCAGTAACAAGTAATAACAACAACTGAGAGCTAATTTTGAGCATAGCAAGATTATATTTGCTTACAGTAAAATCATTGCATTTGCTTGATATTAAAAATCTACTGAACCTTCAGTTCAGTTAATCTAGTATGTGGATTTTTGAAGATCCTTTCATATCATGAAATTTCACGGCATTCAAATTTTCAAATCCTCAAAATAATTTTGGGGTCATATCTCCCCCTAATGCCGTGAAGTGATCTTCATAAATTATGCAATCAGTGTATCTACTGATCCTCATTTAATAGACTCTAGGTATTTATAATCAACATGTATACCTAATTTTATTTGATAACCCGTAAAGATACGCAATAATGATGTGATGATAAATAGATTGCATATTAATAAAACACAGATTTTGTGAAATGTTCAATTTTACCACGTACTAGATGTAAGGAGGTCATATTCAAGATATGCAGTATGTCATATTTTGATAAAAATAGTAGTATATCAAATTAGATCTCCCAATATATAATTTTGAAATTTTCATTTACACATGCTTCATAAGGGAGACTACTGTTTGACATATATATACTATGTTCAATAATAGCATTTCAAATCTGACTTATCAATATTTGGTCCAAAATGAACCAATCGTCACATATCAAGTGCTCAAATGTATATGCAATCATATAATGTATATGATCAAATTAACAAAGCATATACATAATTTAAGAGCACAAATTTGGCAAACCAAAGTGGAATTAAAATTCAGGCATATACAATTCTACATTGACTCATAAATTGCCAAAATAGCTTTAATAACAACTAAAGCAATTAAATCCGATTAAAGTGACTCTATGGCCATCAAAGATTATTTAGTAATTTGCCAGTCATATTACCAAAGGCCAAACAATTTAGTTGGTAATGCATATATATATTCTTATATGTATTATAATGCTTACTCAAATAATCATATAGACATTAAATGCCAAATAAATTGTGGATGGTGAGATCTTTCATGATTTCTAAAATCCATTTTCTTAATTTGTGAGAAATCGTCATCATCATTATGATCATATAACCAGGATGATCTAATCGATTGTGCCAAATCTTAAAATTATTCAATTCAGTAAACTTTTTAGTTTACTATAAGATTGACTTCAATTGCACTTATTTTTGTGCAACATAAACATGAGGAAAACATGGAATTTTCTAATACACATTTCTTCCCTGATATTGCCTTTTAAAGGAATTTTTTTATTCCTTTCCTTTTATAGTCTCAACATGATATTCGTCACTACGAACACAAATTTCTATGAGACTTCGGAGAGAACAATGCATTTCAATTTTCAATGCATTATAAATTTTGTTCCTCCAGGCAATAATATATTGGCTCTACCGGAGCTCAATTATTTTTGTACTACCAAATTTTGTAGTAACGAATTCATCATTCTTTTCAATGTGCATAAATAATTTACACATCAATTGTATGTGTTGTCACATTATCCACAACACATACATGTTTCTCATTTTTCTTGAATTCAATCAAGAGTGATGATGTATTCATTTGCTTCTTTCAAGCATATAGCCTTTCAAAATAGGCATCACATGAAAAATCATGACTCACGTCAAATCCATATGATATTTGAAAATAGCATATACCAACATAAGCATAACTATTTATATTTATCCCATGATTTTGATAAGCATATCAAAATAACTTTCATTTATAATATATGAGATAAATTCATCATTTATAGCAAATACTTATTATGCCACCTTTTATCTCATGATGATTTATAGGACCATATTGTATACGAGAGGAAATTGTGACACAAAAGAAATAATTGTCACATAATGTTCATAGCACTTAGCATATAATACATGAACGGGTGATTTTTAAAGTGCTTGTCACAATATTTTATGTTCCAACTTTCTAAAATGTAAGCATCAATAAAATGCAATTAAAGACATGACATAATTCATCTAGCACAATTATTATCCGACAATGATAATCTTAACAGAATATAATCAATGTCCAAATAAATAACTAGTGCTCAGAATAACTATTTGCACATAGTAATCATTATCACATTAATATATATGTATCATATTGAAATATGAAAGAGCAATACCTCAAAGTACCGTCAAAATTTCGACCGATATGAATCCACTAGTCATTTTCCGTTCTGGTCCGATCCCTTACTTAGATGTTACCGAAGTATGGACAAAAACTCCATAATATTTCAATAAACTGATTCGGTTGTATTTCCATGCCTTATTGGTTCCTTGCTGCCATCAAATAAGCAAATATATTAAATATATATGTATATATACGTGGCTTAATTAGGCTTAAGCAGTAATGCTGGCAGCCATTTTTTTTTCTCTTCTATCCTTTCACTACAAGAAAAATGCACATAGACAACACTAGAAAGACAACAATTTTTAAGAAAAGTGTTGTCTTTTGTATAAAAGACAACAGTTTGAACCAAAACCGTTGTCTTTGATGCAACACTTTTGTCAAAGACAACGGTTTTTACTTAACCGTTGTTATAAGTGTGTTGTCTTTGTGCATTTTGTGAAAAGACAACACCACAACGACAACGGTTTTTTTAAAACCGTTGTCTATGTGCGTTTTTTTTTTTTTTTTTAAAATAAGACAACGGTTTTTTTAACTGTTATCATTGGTGTGTTGTCTTTAAGCGCACTGGAATACACAACACTAGAAAGACAACGGTTGTTTAAAACCGTTGTCTTTGTGCGCTCTTTTTTTAAAAAAAGACAACGGTTTTATTTAACCGTTGTCGTTGGTGTGTTGTCGTTAAGCGCACTCGAATACACAACACTAAAACGACAACGGTTTTATATAATCGTTGTCGTTGCACGTTCTTTATTTGTTTAAGACAACGGTTTTATTTAACCGTTGTCTTTGGTATGTTGTCTTTAAGCGTATTTGAATACACAACACTACAAAAAACCGTTGTCTTTGCGCATCATTATTTAACTGGTATATAAAATAAAAACAAGGATGTTAACAACAAGAATCAAACCTATAACCTCAAACTTAACAATTAAACGAATTAACCAACTAAGCAACACAAACTCTTATGTTTAAAGGTGCAACATCTGGTATATAACTTGATTGCTTCTGTGTTGTTTGTGAAAACCAAGACAACAATTTTAGAAAATAGTTGAAAAATTCCCCCCAAGAAGAATAGAACCTAAAACCTCTAACATAATAAACTAAGTTTATTTAAACCCACCAAGCCACACCAACACTAGTATACTTAAATGCAACATCTAGTATATTACCAATTTGCTTATGTGCTGTCTTTAAGAACCAAGACAATGATTGTATAAAATAGGTTAAAAATGCAACCACAAAAGATAGAACCCAAGACCTTTATAATATAACAAACAAAGCTAAATCCACCAAGCCACACCAACTCTTGTGTACTAAAGTGTTACACCTTATCTTTTACCTATACTTTAACAAAGAAAGAATACAATTCAAAAGTTAATTTAATCGTTCTATTTTCGTTCATATTTAAATATAAAATTATTCACCAAAATTTCAAAGTCAATTCATTAAAGTTTTATTTTCAATTATATTACAATTAAGACCAATCTATGAATTCAAAAAAATAATAATAATTATCAAGTATAAAAAGCAATAGATTATATGTATGATATTTTTTTGGGGGCCCTGTGCGATCGCGCCAGTTCGACATGGCCTAGAACGGCCCTGCGCGGTGCGGTGTGGTGTTCATAATGGTACGGTATGATGTGTAGGGGTTAAGGGCGGTATGATAGGGGCCGGGGTTGGTAATCGACCATTCCGGCTAGCGCATGACTAACAAGGTTAGCTATATGTTGGTAATCGACCATTCCGGCTAGCGCATGACTAACAAGGTTAGCTATATGTTGGTAATCGACCCTTCCGGGACTAACAAGGTTAGCTATATGTTGGTAATCGACCCTTCCGGCTAGCGCATGACTAACAAGGTTAGCTATATGTTGGTAATCAACCCTTCCGGCTAGCGCATGACTAACAAGGTTAGCTATATGTTGGTAATCGACCCTTCATGGTGCACATTGTTCTCTGTATTCACAAATCACATAACTATATGTTCATAATTTGATAACTATACAATTTAGAAATTATGAATCAACAATAAAGAAATTATGAATCTACAGTCCAAATATTATGAATCTGCAGTGTAGAAATTATGAATCTACTGTATAGAAATCATGAATCTACTATATTTAAATTATGAATCTACGGTTTAGAAATTATGAATCTACCGTAAAGATTTTATGAATCTACAGTATAAAAATTATGAATCTATAGTATAAAAATTATGAATCTATAGTATAGAAATTATGAGCCTATAGTATAGAAATTCATAATCTATAGTATAGAAATTATGAACTATTTTGGACCTAGCACCCCAGGTAATAAAACTACTATTTTCTTACCTCCCGTTCTGTACCTATATACCCGGTACACCTCGGGTAATAAAACTACTATTTTCTTATCTCGCGTTCTATACCTATATACCCGGTACTATTTTGGGTCTAGCGCACTGGGTAATAAAACTAATATTTTTTTACCCCAGATCTATACCTATATACCTGGTTTATGGTGGACTCGGTCCCTATAAAATCATGAATATACTTATTTAATTTGAAAAAAAAAATGAAGGTTTTATTATAAAATTAAAATAAAATTTCGTCATTTTTGTTATTACGGAGTATATTAGTACATAATATATTGTATATAGTATATGTTATGTTATTTCCCTCTTTGCAAAATAAAAATAATTCCTTCAATTCTTTCAATTCCCTCTTTTCGCAAATTTTTACTTAGCGCGAATTTTTCCCTCTTTGCAAATTTTCACTTCGACAGTTCACTAACACCGTCGTTCCCAACTCTCCATTGCAAATTTTCCATTTCCTCAATCAGTGCTCGCGCCGCTCAGTGTTCTCTGCCGAGAGCGTCGTCTCGCCGCCTCCAACCTCCGACGCCATCGCTGCCTCCAACCTCTGCCGCCATCGTCGCCTCCAACCTCCGACGCCGTCGCTGCCTCCAACCTCTGCCGCCATCGCCGCCTCCCTCATCTGCCGCCGTCGCTCCAACCGCCGCCGCCATGAAGAAGTCAGTAAACTAGTGTGAAAAATTGAAGGTTAGTTTTTCTCTTGAAATGTAATAAGCTGTGAAATTCATCCAAATATTATCTGGTTGTATCAATGTGTGTGTTTATGTTAAACAATTTTGGATTGAAGTTAGGGTTGGGGAATTGGGGTTTGACGATTTGAAAATTTTATGGGAAATTTCTGCCTCAATGTTGTTACATTTATGCTAAAAATCTGAGTTCTTAGTCACTCAATTGCTGGTGGAACAGGCTCATGGAAGTGATAGTCTTGAGGGTTTTGTTCTCTGTCACTCAATTGCTGGTGGAACAGGCTCAGGTTTTGTCTCTTTGTCAATTTGGATCAAGTTGTTATTCTTCTTTGTATTTTTGTCATTTAAGTAATAAAAAAGTTTTAGTTGAAACCCATTTTGTCTTGCACTGGTTGCTGAATCAAATGTGTTGTGTTTGTTCTAAATTTATTTTGTGTCAAAATGAGACAAGTGATGTAGTTGTTCAGCCATACAACTCCCTTCTCACACTCAAGAGACTGACACTTAATGCTAATTGTGTTGTTGTTCTTGATAATACTGCACTCAATAGAATAGCTGTGGAGCGCCTTCATATAACGACTCCTACTTTTGCTCAAACAAATTCTTTAGTTTCTACTGTCATGTCAGCAAGCACAACAACGTTGCACTATCTAGGGTATATGAATAATGGCTTGGTTGGCCTCCTTGCTTCTCTAATACCAACACCAAAGGTGCCACTTTCTGATGGCTCCCATACACCACTCACAGTGGAGCGTCAAGTAAGATTTCTAGTCATGATCTAATTATTACCTAATTCATGTTTGATGCATTAAGGACAACAGATAAGTGAGAAGCCAATTGATGGTAAGCCCTTTAATTAACTATATAAATATTCCATCATACATTCATACTGTCTTCTTAATATGAAATGCACATATCTATATCTGTGTTTGAATATTTAAACTTCAAGACTAGAAAGTTAACAAAGTATAATGAAAAGGCCTGATGTCAGCGATGCACTGATGCATTTTGTTCAGGAAGAAAGAAAAGAGAAAACCCTGTATTCTAATGCAGATAATCCTTTTTACAGGTTAATGTAATACGCAAGACAACTGTTCTTGATGTGATGAGAAGTCTTCTTCAGGTGGGACTGAATCAAGCAAATAGTGAAATGCAAATATACTTAAAGCTTTCTGCTGTGCAGACTAAGAACATCATGGTTTCCTCTTACGCTCGGACAAAGGAAGCTAGTCAAGCAAAGTATATATCAATATTAAACATTATTCAAGGAGAAGTAGATCCAACACAGGTATTCTTGATGCTATGCTCATTAAGTATTTGACCTTTGTGCTAAAGTTACAAGTGTACTTTGATCATGTCGTTACTGTAGGTTCAATGAATCATAAAACATCTTATCTTATCTATAGTGCTACTTATTGAAGGCCTTTCTAAATTTTATCAGTGAAAGTAATGAGTTTATTTCACTTTCTCAACTATAGTTAAATTTCCACTTTTGCTTCTCAATTTTGATTTGTTCCACTTTTTAGTTTACAATTTTAGATAACATTCTACTTTGTCCAAAATATCCGAACTGCCATCACAAAGAGTTGTTTCCATAAATCAAAGTCGAGGACCAAATGTGGAATTCTCACTATAGTCAAGGATTAAAAGTAGGATAATCTCTTAAAGTAATCTATAGATGGTTGAGTTTGGTGTAGAACCAAGTGTTAGCCCGGTGACTATTAGATTTGGCCCCTGGAAACAACCTCTTTGAAGACAAAGTTAGGTACATCTCCCTTCCAAAATCTTGCATGGTTTGGACACATCTCATATTGGCAATGATATTTTAAGAAATGAGTTCTATAGCTTTCTCAGCAATTTTTCTCATCTTAATTATTAGTACCACTTTGACTATATCTCATCCATATAATGGCATAAGATATATATATTTAGTTTGTGGTTCCAGAAGCATGCAAATTTTCATTAAACATTCTAGATCCCATTAAGATTCATTGTAAAATATTTGGACTTTCCAAATTCAGGTCCATGAAAGCCTGCAGAGAATTCGTGAGAGGAAGCTTGTAAATTTTATTGAGTGGGGCCCTGCTAGTATCCAGGTAAGCCTTTTAGCAATATATTACTCGCATTAATATGTGAGATTCAGTTTGTTTTACTCACATTGGTCCGTAACGTGACAAAAATTAATCTTTCTTGGTAAGTTGCTTTATCTAGAAAGTCACCATACGTCCAAGCTGCTCACAGGGTAAGATTTCCTTGTTTAAATGGTCAATCCTTACTAAGGAACTGATTGCATGATTTGTCAGAATTACTGTGGATCATATTATCGAAAAATTAGCAGTAAGCTAATCTAGCCCATATAACTGTTGGAATACGTCTAGATTTTCAATATTTTCATGTCTTCCATTTCACTGAATTTTAGTGGTATAATTACTTGTAAGCACAAGAGTTGGTAAATGTGTTCAAAATTAGTCTTGTGTGAATTTTAATAGTAATATATTATTCTTAAATATGCTAGGTTAGCGGCCTTATGCTTGCAAGCCACACAGTTTGTGTGTGGGACCCTCTTAATCATCGCATTCGTGATGATGATTGGAAGCGTGTTGTAGAAATGTAAGTTTTTATTATTTATTTATTTTTTATTTTCATTCTTTCGATTTATTATTACATAAACTGAATATTCAAATATATATATATATATATATATATATATATATATATATATATATATATATATATATATATATGAAGGGCTATTAAAATGGTTCATGCATCCACTACGAATGCAAAGAAAGGACGCAGTAAAACTGCTTGGGAAATTGTCAAGGTAATTTCATATTTTTAACTATATAAGTGTTTGTATATAGCTAAATTGTAATGCAAATATTATTTAACATTTGTAGGCTCCTCGTCAACCGGATAGTAACCAATGCGGTTTCTTTGTCATGGCGTACATGAAAACTTTAATTGAGAATATGCCAGACTTCGATGATAAAAATTCTGTTCAAGCACTGGTATTACATTCCATTTCTACTCTTTCTTCCTTGTTTCTCGCTGTTATTTAATTGCAGAATGGTTCTAGGTTTTTAATGCTTTGTTAGCTTGGGTTTAAGCCTCTCCCTTTTTCACTTGATTTGGACAGTTATTGAAGATAAATTTGATTTTTATTTTTTATTTTTTAGAATAAGTTTGTTGCTCTGAAATTTGGGTGTAGAATGCGTGTGAAAGCTCGAAATTTTGGGCATTTTAGTTCTTGATGTTTTGTAATTAATAAAGGATTTCTTTGTCGTTTGTGTTTAAGTTTCATGCATTATATTCTCATGAGATTTTATCTGAATTGTTTATCAAATTTGGGTGTCTAGTAATCTCCCAAAGACTTGAAGGCTAAGACAAGAACCTGAATCATGTGTATCTGATCTGTTAACATTTTTTTTGGGGAGTGCATTTGTATTGCTTTTTGAAGTGTGTTTCTTTACTTGTTGGCTACCCTTGTTATGATTCTCTTTAGGGAACTCATTATCTTGTTATGAACAGCTTGAGTATGAATGTGGTGAGAGTAAGAGGGCAGTTTCATTTCATTGCAAATTATTTATATCTATACTAATTTATTTTCTTACTTTTTACATGTAGTTTCAACAAGTTGATTATGACAAAGAGGTTATTGATCTGGTGCGATCTGAATGGGCCGATATTCTATCAAGTCATATAGAGTAGGTATGATTTGGTCATTCGAACGTTGTGATCATCTGGACTTGAATTGGTTCGGGGAATTGTTGTAGTAGTATTATGACTTGGATGATAATTAGAATTGGTCATGTGTTGTCTTTTGACTTGTTATTTTGAACCTTATTAGCTTGTGCACAATTATGTAACTACACTTTGCAACATATGGTGAATGGATAAATTGTTTTTTTATACGATTATAATTTAAGCAGGTGAAAATGGTTAAAAACCGTTGTCTATTTTACAATAGACAACAGTTAGAAACCGTTGACTTTTCTACAAAAGACAACAGTTTATGGGTGTTTCAACAACACCCAATAGACAACGGTTTATAACTGTTGTCTTTTAAAAAAAAAGACAACAGTTAAAAACCGTTGTCTATGTACGTGACTTTTAACAACACTGGTTTCAACAACGCTTAATAGACAACGGTTAAAAAACTGTTGTCGTTGGTAGAAAAGACAACGGTTAAAAACCGTTGTCTATTGCGTGACTTTTAACAACACCGGTTTCAACAACACTTAATAGACAACGGTTAAAAAACCGTGTCGTTGGTAGAAAAGACAACGATTAATAACCGTTGTCTATTGCGTGACTTTTAACAACACCGGTTTCAACAACACTTAATAGACAACGGTTAAAAAACCATTGTCGTTGGTAGAAAAGACAACGGTTAATAACCGTTGTCTATTGCGTGACTTTTAACAACACCGGTTTCAACAACACTTAATAGACAACGGTTAAAAAACCATTGTCGTTGGTAGAAAAGACAACGGTTAATAATCGTTGTCTATTGGGTGACTTTTAACAACACCGATTCAACAACACTTAATAGACAACGGTTAAAAAACCGTTGTCGTTGGTAGAAAAGACAACGGTTAATAACCGTTGTCTATGCGCAGGACCTACAACAACACCGGCTTCAACAACACTTAATAGACAACGGTTAAAAAACCGTTGTCGTTGGTAGAAAAGACAACGGTTAAAAAACCGTTGTCTATGCGCATGACCTACAACAACACCGGCTTCAACAACAGAAAGTATACCCCTACGACAACGATTAATAACCGTTGTCTATGTGCATTTTTCTTGTAGTGTTTCTTTTCATTTTGTTTTTGTTTGAACGAAAGAACAACAGCAAAGGAGAGAGCTTCGCCTTAAATGAAGAAGACGAGAAGTTGGCAATGTCGGCGTTGGGAACCAGCTCTGCTGTCGTATAGACCCAACTCCATCATCTGCCGGATCTCTCTGTCTTCGATCTCTTTCAGTCCGTCGCCGGCGTCATCCTTTTCCAACGAGGAGCCAAGCCGGTTAGTGAAATCAGAGGTTTCCTCCGTTATAGCCAGCGCCATCAACGGCGTCGCTGGAAAAATCGATCGCCACCTTGCTTTGCCGGTTGCATGGCTTTCATCTCGTTCATGGTGAAATATTGCTACGAAAAATAAATAAACAAACAGAGTTTTGCCGGCCGAGAAAGACAATTTATAAAAGAGCACTATCATGCTGATAACGTGTTATGAATTTAATGATAATAATAACAATAATAATAATGATGATAATAGCAATAAGAAGAACAACATAATGAAGCTAGAGGAGGAAGAGATGGAGCTATATTAATCATTCATCTGTGAGTTACAAAGAGTGAGGGGGAATTTATAGTATTAGAGATGGAATAAACAAATACATTCTTTGCATAAGGTGTACACAAAGCAAAGTTAGCCTAATTGGTAGACCTAGTGACTATGTACCTTTGTGGTATGTTGAGGACGCGTGTTTGACTTCTACCTCATGAATCAGCTTCTTCCATCATGCTTTTCTTTAGTTCAATACTCACTGAATGTATGTCATGACACGAAAGTGCTGATAGCTTGGTGGTAAGAAACTTAATCTCTATATAATGGTGATCTTGAATTTGAATCTCAACTTGGACATCCACATCTATTTTGCTTTATTTCATAACAAATATTTAATTATTTCATATATTTTTAGAAAGACTAATTCATTAATTCATATCAAAGTACATATCGTTAACGATAAATGACGGATGGACAAACTTCCACTCCTACGGTACAGACATAGAACATGCTTCCCTAGCTAGAACATGTGTTACCATATTCGTAGTGCAATTGACATGAGAAATAGTTACAAAAGTAAATGACCCTAACATATCTTTAACATCTAGAAGAATTAAGTCCATGAAAGTCACTTCCTCTGCATGTTTCAAACTTTGTACTAGTTGGAGTGCGTCTGATTCCACTTGTACCATATCAATATTTTGCTTCTTGATCCAATTCAGTGCTTCTCTTAAAACCAACCGAATCCCATCACGCCTTTGAGGTAGTCAACAGTGGCATTCGTATTGAGTTCGAGGTATCTTGGTTCTGACTTTTCCCATTTTTTGAGGTGCATGATTTCTCTTGTTATTTAATTAGGCTACTATCTCCTTCCACAATCTTGTGCCATTCTGCGAGGTAGTGCTTGCCGCCCTCAATAAGACTTCTGGTTGGAGTAAATCTTGTTGGGAGCATTTAAAAGGAAAGGCTTCCTTTTGCCTATCCATGTTGTCCCACATTGGAAGTTTAGCCTCTTATACTCAATTGGGATGGTCTATGTTGAGATAGACCTAAAGAGATCCCTAACTTGAGTGGAAAAGGGCTACCATGGTCCATGTTGAGATAGACCTAAAGAGATCCCTAACTTGAGTAGAAAAGGGCTAACCGCCTCTTATGAAAGATAATGGGGTTATCCCAAGAAGCTGAGTGGCTAAGAAACATGGTGATAACCGTGTAATTGTGGGGGTGTCAAACACCTTCACCACCTTGTGATTCACGAACTATCATTTGCATTGCAAATAACAGTGCCTTTGATAGAAAGGAAAGTCTTACCACTGATTTATGTCTTTAACTACTCTATAAGCCTTTAATGGTAGTCTATACTAAGATAGACTTGATAGAGTTAACAGTCTATATTGAGATAGACTTGATAAGACATAAAATTTGTAATGCGGTAAGACTTGTCAGAGTTAAAAGTCTATTTTGTGATAGACTTTGACAGGGTAGAAGTCCATATTTGAGACAGACGTAACATTCTTTAATACTAAGGGTGTTCATAAGAAGTCAAAGAGTTTGACTTTTGTAGAACCTGCTTTTTGAGTTGGTGTGTGCATTCGAGTTCAAAATTTATCTAACCGGTGAGTTCAAGATTCACATCACTCCCGAGAAGAAAATTACTCACTGTCACTACGTGTCAGTTCAAGTTCTCAAACACTGACATTAAGATCAGCTCATTTGTATTGCTCATACTTTATCCTTGCCAACCCTCAAGAATTTGTGGGGGATTGTTGGAAAAATTCTTAACTGTTGGTCCACATCATACTTTGTCCAAGCTTCCATTTTATGTGGCTGCCTTTTTTCCCAAAATGAGTGAATCTCATTTTGTTGAGAATGAGGCGTGCAGCTTATTTTTTGGACATTAGTGGATAAGGAGTGAAGCCTATATTACTATATATAGCATACTTCCTTTGTTCATTAAAAACAAACCTTCGATTCATCTATTCTATTCTTCACCTTTCTCCTTGAGTCTGAGCTTTGCCGATTTGCTTTGTGGAGCATTATAGAAGCTTCGTACTCTGCCTGATACATGCTCAACAGTTGAATATATTTCAACAAACTTGGTTATCTCAATTGATCACAATTACCCTTTAACTAGGAATTACAGGTATTTCAATATGACTCAACCAAGAGTTTAAATAATATATATACAAATGCTCATTGTTAGTAAGCCATAGAAATAATGTTGTCCACATGCTACATCAAGTTGAACAACATAATCACAAATTTCACATCATATTCTTATAAGAAATTAATCTCATACAAAAGGAATATGTTTGAGTTCATATTTATTCAGAATATCTTTCAACAATGAGACTTCACAGTTGCCACTAGCACAATTTTTCCTTCCCTTAAGGAATTTAAAACTCATATAAAGCATTCATGCAGATCAATATTACTATTGCAGTACTTCAACAACTTCTATTGCAAGGCTTTGATTGTAGTAGCAACATATGAAAGTCAACCTCATTTCAGGTAAAGATCAAGTGGCGCTCTAACTAGCCTGCATGATCAACACCCTACTTCTTAAAACTCCCAGGTCGAGTGGTGAAACCGAAGTTTGCTTAAAAACCATCTTCCTAGACAGAGTGTTCAAGAATGATGACTTTTCCATGTTCTCACTAAATTACAATTGAAGCCTATGATATATGCTCTTATTTTTATATAAATAATTTTAGTAAAAAGTTTGAGCAATATCTATGCACGAATTATTTCAATAAATGTCATTAGTATTCAAAATACTAAAGAAATAAGTACTACTAAGTAATCAAAATCTAGACAGCTCAACTAGAATTCAGTACTAAGATAACCATACTTCATGCGAACCCTTAGAACTAGAGCAAACATAGTTACTCAAAATAACTATTTATTTAAAGAGACTCAATACTCATCTTGCTCTGTCAGATTGACACTACAAGAAAAATGCACATAGACAACGGTTAATAACCGTTGTCGTAGGGGTATAATTTCTGTTGTTGAAGCCGGTGTTGTTGTAAGTCCCGCGCATAGACAACGGTTTTTTAACTGTTGTCTTTTCTAGAAACAACAACGGTTTTTTAACTGTTGTCTATTAAGTGTTGTTGAAGCCGGTGTTGTTGTAAGTCACGCACATAGACAACGGTTAATAACCGTTGTCTTTTCTAGAAACGACAACGGGTTTTTAACCGTTGTCTATTAAGTGTTGTTGAAGCTGGTGTTGTTGTAAGTCACGCACATAGACAACGGTTAATAACCGTTGTCTTTTCTAGAAACGACAACGGTTTTTTAACCGTTGTCTATTAAGTGTTGTTGAAACCGGTGTTGTTAAAAGTCACGCACATAGACAACGGTTAATAACCGTTGTCTTTTCTAGAAACGACAACGGTTTTTTAACCGTTGTCTATTAAGTGTTGTTGAAACCGGTGTTGTTAAAAGTCACGCACATAGACAACGGTTTTTAACTGTTGTCTTTTCTATAAACGACAACGGTGTTTTAACCGTTGTCTATTAAGTGTTGTTGAAATCGGTGTTGTTAAAAGTCACGAACATAGACAACGATTTTTAACCGTTGTCTTTTCTAGAAAAGACAACAGTTTTTGACCCGTTGTCTATTCAATGTTGTTGAAACCGGTGTTGTTAAAAGTGATGCACATAGACAACGATTTTTAACTGTTGTCTTTTCTTTAAAAGACAACAGTTATAAACTGTTGTCTATTGTGTGTTGTTGAAATCGCTGTTGTTAAAAATCACGCTCATAAACTGTTGTCTTTTGTAGAAAAGACAACAGTTTCAAACTGTTGTCTATTGTAAAATAGACAACGGTTTTTAACCGTTGTCTCAACCCATTTTTAACCTGCTTAAATTTTAATCATATAAAAAAAATCAATTTATCCATTCACCATGGCCAAGTATAGTTACATAATTTTGAAGAAGCTAAGCAAGGTTCAAAATAACAAGTCAAAATACTTTCATTACCAATTCTAATCGAATCATCATCCAAGTCATAATACTACAAAAAACAATTCTACGAACAAAGTCTAAATGATTACAACGTCAAATCATACCTACTCTATATAACTTGATAGAATATCGGCTCATTCTGAACGCACCAGATCAATAACCGCTTTATCATAATCAACTTGTTGGAACTACATGTAAAAAGTGAGTAAATAAATTAGTATAGATATAATAAATTTGTAATGAAATGCGAAATAAGTTAGGAGTAATTCAGAAAGCATAAAAGTAGAGTTATAGTTGGGTATCATATAAAACAATATAAAAACAATACAGTGATCCAACTTATAATTTTCAAGGAGAAACTCTACCTATTTGCTGCACTCAAAAGAAGCTAATAGAATAAATAGTTTTAAGTTAATGCATAAGCCTTCTACTGCAATTATAGGATTAACTTATCATTGTACCAAATACTCATTAAGACAAAGCAACTGGTAAACTAAACTTACAAATTAAGATACTTATGAGTTGAGACAAAATTTAACCACTGTATAGAGCTGTAATATGTGTCCATATGAAACTGTTCTAAACTAAATTAAAGAAATAATTATTGTCGGGTGGTCGCGATGCTAATATATTTATATTCACATATATTATCATAACTTTCAAAATAATGATTATGCAACAAAAAAAGCAACAAAGAAGCATTCAAATATTGACTACATTCTGTCCAAAATCCCTTAACTCACATATAATAACACCTCACACTTCCACCTAAATTCATTTTTACTCTTTATACTCTTATTAAGTCAGTCCATCATCCAATTAAATTACAAAGTTAATTAATTTAAACCAAAATTTGTCAAATAAAAAATCTGTAGCTTTGGATTTTTGGGTGTATAATACTGGACTTTTTTTGTTATTCCAAATGCCACTCATACCAACTTATAATTTTTCTTACATTTTTGAATTCTATATTTAACCAAAAGGGTTGTGTGGTTTCCTCATATCCAAAAAAAAAAAGAATATTCTGATGAAAATTTGCATTTAATTAACTGGTTTGATGTTCCTTTATGTACCTAAGGAATTAAAAATCAATCCACCCATCACCACATAAAACTAACAACAATAAAACCAACAACAAGAAAGTATGATAGTACCAAGAATACAAGAATCTAAAAAGCTATCTGCAGAACATTATCACCCAACTTGCAGCTTTTCTATATCCAGATAACTCTCATTTGCAAGCTAATGATGAAGAGCCCACAAATAAAATCAGTACAGCCTTATGAAAATGACTTGGTATTCATGATCGAGATTTAGAACTGAAGATTTTTCACATACCCATAAATCCCATGGGAGGGGGAAGAGGAAAGAGGAGAAAATTACCTGTTTGAGCTTTAACTGGGTATCAGTACAGTCTTTACCTGTTTGAGCTTTAACGGCTAAATAAAACCGTTGTCTTTTATAAAATAATAATGCACAAAGACAACGGTTTTAAAAAACCGTTGTCTTTGTAGTGTTGTGTATTCTAGTGCGCTTAAAGACAACACATCAACGACAACGGTTAAATAAAACCGTTGTCTTTTTATAAAAAAGAGCGCACAAAGTCAACGGTTTTAAACAACCGTTGTCTTTCTAGTGTTGTGTATTCTAGTGCGCTTAAAGACAACACACCAACGACAACGGTTAAAAAAACCGTTGTCTTTTAAAAAAAAAAAACGCACATAGACAACGGTTTTAAAAAACCGTTGTCGTTGTGGTGTTGTCTTATCACAAAATGCACAAAGACAACACACTTATAACAACGGTTAAGTAAAAACTGTTGTCTTTGACAAAAGTGTTGCATAAAAGACAACGGTTTTGGACCAAACTGTTGTCTTTGATACAAAAGACAACACTTTTCTTAAAAACTGTTGTCTTTCTAGTGTTGTCTATGTGCATTTTTCTTGTAGTGTGACTTTTGCTAGTTTTGCCCTTGTGATGGTAGCACTGGTGTGCTCGGTGTCCTTGCTTTCTGCACGCAAAACACCTTCCTTTAAACTTCTTGATTTTTCTACTCCTTTCGTTGTAGACGGTTCTGACACTTTGATTTTCAGTTCCATTGGCACCGTACTTTTCTGACAGTGATTCCCAAATGACTTTTGCCGAATCTTGTTTGACATAGATGTCGAACAAATCGTCATTCATTTGTGACAGCAGGTATCCTCTGGCTGCCGCATTGTCATTTCTAAATTGAATCAGAGTTACACCCGGTTCTTGACCCAGAATGTAATCTATTTCAGGACTGCTTTCTCTCGATTCTTCACCCGGAGTGTAATCAGGTTCATGATTACATTTTGTAGCACCAAACGGAGAGAACACTAATGGAGTAGGTTCAGGTGCAACTGAATATAGCACGTAAGCCAACTTTAATTGCTCAAAAAGAATAAGCATTCTTTGAGCCCACCTACTGTAATTTTTCCCATCAAGGGCGGTGATTTTTGATAGATCCGGTATGACAGTAGGTGTCATAATGCTGAAGGTTGACTGTTGCAGAATAACGCTTTTAACTGTTGTTTGCCGATTTGCTTTGTGGAGCATTATAGAAGCTTCGCACTCTGCCTGAAATATATTCAACTGTTGAGCATGTATCAGGCAGAGTGCGAAGCTTCTATAATGCTCCACAAAGCAAATCGGCAAAGCTCAGACTCAAGGAGAAAGGTGAAGAATAGAATAGATGAATCGAAGGTTTGTTTTTAATGAACAAAGGAAGTATGCTATATATAGTAATATAGGCTTCACTCCTTATCCACTAATGTCCAAAAAATAAGCTGCACGCCTCATTCTCAACAAAATGAGATTCACTCATTTTGGGAAAAAAGGCAGCCACATAAAATGGAAGCTTGGACAAAGTATGATGTGGACCAACAGTTAAGAATTTTTCCAACAATTCCGTTCCAAATCCTGTCATTGCGTGCGTACCAGATTTTCCAGCACAACAATAAACTTTTCCTAATTTATGGACATGAAAGTCTACAAAGGAGAACACATGATCTGTATCAATCGTGAGTCCCGAAGAGTTCCAACATTCCTTTGCAAATTAAATTTGCACTCTATCAGTAGGTGGATAGTAGATTCATCCTCTTCCAATTTTCCAAACACATTTGACACTCTCTTTGGGAGTTGACCTTCTTTCTCCTCAAGCAGTCCACCGTGGGTAGGCAGCCTGAGTAGGCTTGCCAGACGAATGTTTTAATCTTCCGAGGTAAGTTGAGTTTCCACATCTCCGTCCATTTTTTCCTTGCCGTTTGGTCCAGTTGGCTGGGTAGAAATGGCTTTGTACTTTCTTTTTACAGTGAACACTCCATTCTGATCATCATTCCAGATTAACTTGTCACTCATTTGAGCTAAGGGTAATGGGATGCTTAAAATCAAATTTGTATCGCGCTCTTCAAATATTTCACAAATCGTGGCCTCGTCCCAACTGGCACTGTCCTCTTGAATCAGTGCAGATACTGGTGCATTCTCAAGGAAGGAAAATGGGGAGTTTAAATCTCCAGATTGTCCTGGTTTGGTAGCAATTTATCTCCCTAGATGCGGATTTACTTCTCGTCACCTATCCTCCACCTGCTATGCTTTTGGATCACTTCTTGTGATTCGATAATGCTACTCCATATATACCAAGGGTTGCTTCCTTTTTTAGCTTCCAATATAGAGCTGTTTAGGACGTACTCTAACACCTCCGTTTTCTAACACTAAAGCCTAGATAAATTTACAAGCTTACACAGCGGAATAAACAAAAGAATTCTATTAAAACAGGATGAAATTAGAATCCTTAAACACTAAACGGAGAATGCTACCGCCGCAGCCACCCATACTAGGATAACTACCCGGCTGAACTACTAAGCTACCAACTACCACAAACTAAACAAAAAGGATTAGGCAAACCCAAACATCAACTCATTAAATAACCCACAACTCAACAATAAGTTAAACTCAGAAATCCTTAACCCTTCTACTTTCACAAGCAATCTAAAATGTTAACTTCAATAACATTTATTCAAGTCTATAAACATAAGACTTAAAAGTCACAACATTGACAACATAATTCCAACCTCAAAAAATTAATAACTAAGGTCAAACTAAATCAAGATATACTATCAATTTGAAAGCCTCTAATTGTACTCTCGACATACATCAATCCAAACCTGAAAAGGGTTATCAAGAAAACAAGGAAAAGAACCCGTTAGCATAAAATGCTAAGTATAAACCACTCAATCCTGTAAAGTAGATATAAGTTTGAAAAATAGTAGTTTTGGCATTTACACATATCATCACAAAGGATCATAGAGGTTCAGCAAGTATAGATATAGATAGGTTGACATATATATATATATATATATATATATATATATATATATATATATATATATATAACCCACCAAACATAACTATGCATAGATGCAAATATAAATGAGGATAAGTAAATAAGGGTAGTGTATACTGAAAAGCATTAGTGTAGAAATAAGTATAATACTGACTTTATATTACCGCAATGGGTAAACCTGAAAGGTTAAGTAATAACTACATTTCAATATGTGTAAAGGAGTTGTCAAAGTAAGGCGACGTTTAATATAGGTACTCTCACCCTCAAGAAAATATTATTTCTTTTATAATACTAGAGGAAACATATTCATTCCCATATGTGTCATAAATCTCATCTATATCATAATGGTGGGGAGTTAGGATTTCACCATATGTGAATGAACCTATCCGGGCACGGTAGCACATGACCAACCTAATCTCATGTGGCTTACAAAATCACTCATCTTTGTAATCAGGACCGTACCTTCAGTGTGCACACCTCCTAACTAGGACTTCAAGCCTAACGAGTAGTATCGAAGCGCTTGAAGTAAACCAAGGATTTTTCGACCAGGCCACTTCATATAAAGCCAAGATTTTTTGACCGGATTTCTTTTCATCATGTGTCTCATCATTTCTTTTCATTATTTCCTTCATCATTCCTCCCGAAGGGACCATAGCCCAATCGGGTCCTCCAAAAATATACATTTTCCTCACTTCTTTGAAGATAGGGTTAGTATAGTATTTAAAACCTTTATTGCTAAAATAATTTCCATATATGATGCACATACTAGGAATAGGGTATAGGTGTAGTACTTTAAAATAAGGGAATGCATGGGATATGTGATGGAAGCATAGACTTTATTTGAAAAAAGGATTGGTAACCATATATATACAATTATATATATATATATATATATATATATATATATATATATATATAAAATTTGAAAAGGGGATAATTATATAAGGGTAGTGGCAGAGTAATGGTGCTAGCACCCGACCCTGATCACCAACAGGCATCTAATCCGACATCGCGTGGAATTCCAACAGGCAGAACTTCAACGGACAGAATACCAACGGGTGGAAACATTATGGCCATTCATTACATTGAAGGGAGAGAATTAAAGCCTCAACGCCTCATTCATGAATCTTCATGTTATTGCCGTCAGCCTTAGCTTCCCAATTATGGTTCTTCATGTTGTTGCCGTTAGGACCTAGCATAAATAGAACTCCCCTCAGCTAGCAAGGGACACGTTCAAGATTCTGTACTAAGACACACGGTCACTACTTTGTACTGAAACACTTGCAATACAACAATTCATTATTCTGCTACTATAATATTTTTATCCGGTAACATATTTACCGCCAGGTAGGTATCTAAAATAGGTGATATTTATAAGTATACTAGTATGGATTTTCAAAATAGAGACGTATAAATAATCGGGTAACCAAGCATAGTTGAAAGGGTACTACACACTTTAAATAAATGAAATATTCTTAAATAATGATTCATGAATTCACATTGCACATTTCAAAACATACTTTCTAAATTTGGTTTAGGTTGAATTTGGTGAAATTTTCATATTTATTCTATTGAGTTTTTATATAGCTCATATAAGGATTGTCAGCACACGAGTACAAGTTTTTTTTTATTTATGTTGTGTTAAAAGTTTTTATTTCTAGTCAAGTGTGTATACATTCTTTGAGTTGACACTAACCTTGCATCGTTGACAATAAAATTTAAAGTTTATTCGGGTGAAGCTCAGTTTAATGTTTGGTTTTATTTTAATTTCTTTCTGATTCTTTTTAATAATGTATTTGCTTGAGGACAAACACATAAATAAGTGTGGGGAAATTTGATAAACATTATTATTATTATTATTATTATTATTATTATTATTATTATTATTATTATTATTATTATTATTATTATTATTATTATTATTATTATTATTATTATTATTATTATTATTGATGGGGTATGGACCCCGGCCCAAGAAGGATAGAGAAAGTCCAATGGAGAAGCCCAAAGAAAAAGGGAAGCCCAAGAAGAACAAAATATGGCCCAAGGAGTGGGAGTCCAAGAAGTAACAAGGCCTGAAAGAGACTCGGACCGAGTCCGGAAGTCGGGCCGACCCCGAGGTCGGGACGAGGACTCAGCTAAGAGGGCAGAGAGCCGTTGGAAGATATTAAAGAGCGCATTGAAGAGCCCAACCAAGGAGCCGTTGGGAGGCCCAGTAACGGCAGCCCAACGGCCCTGCGATATAATTGGCATTCACGACCCCTTAATGTACTTTGAAATCGAATTAAAGGAGGACCTACTATATAAAGGCCCCTCGAAAGATGTAAAACAGGCGTGTCCATGCCTAGAGAATAGAGAAATACTTTTTACTACTCTTATTCATTCCTTTCTATTTTTCTAGCTTTATTGAAAGGTGAATCCACCAACCAAGGTTTTGTTGGACCTCCCTGAGCCCAAAAACCCTAAAACCAACACTGGCGCCGTCTGTGGGGACCGAACGAAGGGTCACGTTTGCTCCTGAGCAACAGAGTTCATAAAGGAAGAGAGACGAGCGAGGGAGAGAATGTCTGAAGGACGAAGCTGTGCCTCCGACCGTAACCGCTAGCTGGAAGCCGACTTGAGAGATCAGCTGAAGCAGTGAAATGCGCAAAGTCAGGAAAATGATTTGGTGCCCCGAAACCGACACTCGCCGATGATACCTCTCACCCCGCAGCAGATTCGGGCCATCAGACGAGCAATCGCTGCCGAGAATCAGGAAAGAGGAAAACCGTCGATTTCACGACCACCGCCGCGCAATCAGCAACCGCCCCAAAGGTCGGATGGGTATAGACGAGGAGATCGACGAGCGGAGGATCCGCCGACGCGATCAGTCCATTCAAGGCTACCTATGGTGGCCTCCCCAGTTGGCAGAAGACCACATTTCACCATGGCCTGTACCCGGGACCAACGTTTGACGGAATAGGGCCCCATGCCCTTCAAGAACTCGGCGCCCTGGATCGCGTCCGGGGTGAAGACAGTGCGCCGGGAGCAGGGTTTGAAGGGAGCAGCCGGCTACATGGTGGGGAAGGTGAAGGTAGAAGAGGAAGGACAAACGAAAAAGAAATAGGGCTTCTAGTCCTTTATGGAATCTGGAAGGCCCTCGAAGAGTTGACGCCCGAGTCGGGCAGAGACTTGGACAAACCCTGGAGAATGCGACCCGACCTTGTTCACCGTGAATAAACACCTGAAGAGATCCAGGTCGGGCTCGCAAAGCCACCAGTGACACAGAGTGATGAAGCAAACGAGAAGGCGGTGCGAGTTGGGCACAAGTTGACCCGGGACCAAGTTGTAATGGCGAAAGAGAGAGAGAAAGGGAGAAGGTGGCACTCGGAAGCCAAAGGCCATCGAGTGTAGGTGAATGCCAACGCAACCCTCCGGCGGGTTGTAAATCGACTGGCCTTCCGGTGGAAGGACGGTGGCCGAAGGACCAAGAAGGAAGCAGGCCATATCGAGGTCCGCCTCGGTGATTAGCGACGGAGACCCCGCCGGCCGGGATATGGGGTCAAACTTACCCCTCGGCCGTTGAGAACCATCGGGAAGAGCCGCCTCCGTCGTAAGGGGGGCCGGGCTCAGAGGAGTAAATGCCCCCGAAGAAGAGGGAGCCGGTTGAGATGAATACGCCGATGGATGGCTGGACGGAATCTCCATACGACGAGGAGAAGAAGAAGATGATGAAGTTGAGGAGGAGGAGGTGGAAGTAGAAGACCCCGCCGAGTGGCGGGAAGAAGAAGAAGAGAAAGAAGAAGACATAGTCGGAGGCACCAACCTGGGAAGTCTCCGGCTAAGGGAAGAAGGAAGGAAGAGTTGAGAATCTTCGAGGAAAGTTTTGGGTGAAGTGCGTGGAAGAAGGGTGAGGAAGTATTTAAACTTGGGAGAATCCCAAGGGGTTGCCACGTGTCGATCATCTACTAGAGAAGAGAGAGGGTCGATGGGATGTGATGGGACGGCTGTAATAAATGCCCTCGAAAGGCGGAACGACGGTTGAGCCTAGGGTTGGCCTAAAACGGCGCGTCTGTAAACCCTAGGCCTAGGACGGATCAAAGTGACCCGACCTACCGACCTAAGGCCCATCCTGGGCCACGGCCCCTAGGCTGCCCGGGTACAAGCCAAGTCATCTAAAGAATGATCGCTGGGCCGGGCCCATCAGTCGGCATGAACAACTCTGGGCGACTAAAGGACCAGGCCGAGTCCATCGGTCGACATAGGAGTCGACACCGACCTCACGTCGCAACAAAAAAAAAGATGAAAACCAAGTCGACTAAAAGCATAGTTTGGTGACAGTGTAAGTCAAGTAAGAAATGAAGCAAGACAGTTTATTGATCATGGATGGATAAAGGCCTACGACTCGGCTACATTACAAGATGTGAAGAACATGAAAAGATGAGTCAGGAGCTAGTCTTCTCTTCCGCCGGGCGAACAGGAGGCGGACGCTCTAGGAACAGCTTGGAGCGGAAAGGAGGCGGAGTCGGATTCGGTTCCGGCACGTCGTCCAAATAAACTGTTGGCTTCCCATCGTCGATCATTTGGAGGGGCCTCTCAAGGGTGCTGGGAGACATGGACACCCCAAAAAGAGGAGGAACCTCTCACACTTCTTCCTCGTCCAGCGCCGGCTCCTCCACTATTGGCTCCACTCGCCGCTCAGACGGGTCCATAGGAACTAAGTCCAACATGTCCGGCGGCACAGCAATGGGATCTGAGGTAGAGTCGCCCACCAAACGACCACCATTGGCCAGCCTCTGCTGCCTTAACTTTTCTAGTCGAGCATGCTCCTTCTGGCGGATGGAGAAACGACGATCGCCGATTCAATAACTCATGATCAAAGTTGCTGGATTGAAAAGTGGTGAAGAGCATGAATGGAAGGGAGCCCCTTTATATAGCCTAAAAGGGGGCGAATATCCAGGCGAAAATCATGGAAGGAAATCATAACTGCCATCCTTGGGCAGGATTGGACAATATTCGGGAATCTTTGTCAGAGAAGGGTTCCATCGAATCCACTTGGAAAGAACAAGATTTGCACTTTAAACTGGAAAAGTAAGATCTTTCAGGGATGCTAGGAGATTACGATTGTTAGACATCGGGATAAGACACCAAGCCGACTCGGAGACCAGATGACTGACGAGCATAGTCGGGGGGGGGGGGGGGGAAGAAAGACGGTCGGAGAGCAAAAATTTTATGATTTATTATTATTATTATTATTCGGAAATGCGGTACATCAAGAAAGGAACTTATTACACACCAATGGATAAATATCTATATAAATGTTCCTTTTTGCAGCTCCCCCTTAAAAACTTCACTCGGCGCTACTGGCAGACCCTGGATGGCACAATCACTCATCGGGTGAAGAAGGCTCGTCTTGAAAGAACATCTCCTACGATGGTCCGGTAAGAGAAGGGCAGAACGAATCCCAGAAGGCCGGCATAAGAGGCAGAACGATGGGCGACTCGTCATCCGGATACAACTCAAGGTAGCGGGCGAAGTCGGCATCAGTCATCAGATCAGCCGCTGGCCCGTCCAAGTCGTCGAGGGGAATGGTGAAAGTCATCTTGAAGGCCAGTTGCTCTGGGACTGCCACCTCCACGAATGATCCTTCCTGTGCAGTGACTCGAGCCACAGTCGGAGGTGGGGGGTCGGCCAAGGATGGAGTGTTTGCCACAGAGGACGGAGCCTCAGTCAACGGCCGGGAAACAGAGGAGGTGGCGCCGACATGATGCCTTCTGGAGGAAGGACGATAGGCGTTCTTCTTGCCCTCTTTCTCCAGTCTCGACCACTTAGAAGGAAGAGGACGATGCGGCGACCCGAAGTCAATCTTCTTCCCTTTCATAGGGGAGCGACCCATGGTTGATCGAAAGGAGTGGGAAAGGACATAAGGAGTAGGGCGCTATTTATAGGGTTTCGAGGGAGAAGGAAGGAATATGAACGGCCTTGGCGAATCAGGAAAATAACGAGAGATCTGGGCGTTACTCGTCCATTAAGGGCAATGTAGAGAGAGATTTGCGGACCAAGGAAATAAAGCTGTTACTTTCCGATATCCGAGTTAGAGGACCGGATATTGGAAAGTGAGGGACTAGTTGATGGGGTATGGACCCCGGCCCAAGAAGGATAGAGAAAGTCCAATGGAGAAGCTCAAAGAAAAAGGGAAGCCCAAGAAGAACGAAATACGACCCAAGGAGTGGGAGTCCGAGAAGTAACAAGGCCTGAAAGAGACTCGGACCGAGTCCGGAAGTCGGGCCGACCCCGAGGTCGGGACAAGGACTCGGCCAAGAGGGTAGAGAGCCATTGGAAGGTATTAAAGAGAGCATTGAAGAGCCCAGCCAAGGAGCCGTTGGGAGGCCCAGTAACGGCAGCCCAACGGCCCTGCGATATAATTGACATTCACGACCCCTTAATGTACTTTAAAATCGAATTAAAGGAGGGCCTACTATATAAAGGCCCCTCCAAAGATGTAAAACAGGCGAGTCCATGCCCAGAGAATAGATAAACACTTTTTACTACTCTTATTCATTCGTTTCTATTTTTCTAGCTTTATTGAAAGGTAAATCCACCAACCAAAGTTGTGTTGGACCTCCATGGGCCCAAAAACCCTAAAACCAACAATTATTATTATTATTATTATTATTATTATTATTATTATTATTATTATTATTATTATTATTATTATTATTGTTATTATTATTATTATTATTATTATTATTACTATTACTATTATTTATAATTTTTTATAGTTAATTTGAAATAATTAATTAATTTATATATATTTTATATATTATTGCTATAAGTTGTTTTTAAGAAACATTGTTTAATTTTAGGTTGTTTTAATTATTAAATTTGTTTTATTATTTGAATTCTGACAGTCCAATAATTTCTTCTTAATAATAATAATTGTAAGAACAACAACAACAAAAACAACAACAACAACAGTAGTTTAGTTATACTTGATTAGTAGGAGTTTAATAATTGCTAGATTAGTTATATATGAAGTCTACTTTATTTGAGCTTTTAACTGTAATTTATTTAAGTTATTTAATAAAAGATAAAAGATTTAGTCTGGTCTTGGTCGATTTGTATGGCATACAAAGTCCCAGATTGTCTAATCAACACATCGCGAGAAAGGAGATCGTCCAGAGGCCATGGCGAGCGCATTTCAGGGCATTCAAATGACTCTCTGATCTAAAGCTATATAAATAGAAGATATTGCGGTTGAGGGGATCATCATATTGAACACTGGACATCAATTCCGTCAGGAGGTAATTTTCCAGTAGGCGACGATGATTTCCAGTCTGCAACAGCTCTTGGTCGGTGGTAGCTTGAAGCCTGAGCAGTGTTAATTCCTTGGTGACTGCAGTGAATTTCGTTCGTTGGCTCATCGAAGCATTAATTTGGTTTGGCAGCAACAATTTTGTTCGGTAACAACCATTCGTGCAGAGCTATCACTGCTTTTATTTCCTTCAATTCAAATTACAATTTCATTCGTTAATTTCCCATATTTTAGTTTGTTAGTTAATTTCCAAGCTACTGCTAAGATTTTAAGATTTATTACTTTTGTTTTTAGTGGTTGATGTTAAAATGCTAGGTTTTCGAGCCAACTCGAGGAAACGTTTGTGGTACTCCACCACCGTTGATACCCCTTGTTGAAGGTGAAGGAACTCTTCGCACATGGCCACCCTCACGTGAGACAGGTAGAACCTCTCTCGCAACTTATCCTTCAACGCCAACCAATCAAACCCTGGTTCCTCTAGGCACGCCGGGCCTTCATGCACCCACCAAAGGTCCGCCTCGTGGCTAAATTAGAAAGTAGCAAACTCAAAACGGCGGTCTTCCGGGCAACCAACCACCGTGAAAATCTTATCCAAAGACATGATCCACTCCTCAAGCAGAACGGGGTCTTCTTCCCCAGCGAAGACGGGCGGCCTATGACCCGAAACTAGACGGCCCATGTCCCGATTCCCGACAGGCGGCGACGGAGGGTTGTTGTTGTTGTGCAAAAGGGCGTTGCTTAACGTCTGCATCGTCTGAGTCAGGTGCTGCAGGTTCTGAGCCAGATGCTCATTTGTAGGCGTCTCAGGTTTACGAGCACGGTGGCGAAGCAGAGCCATCAAAAGATTCTACAGAAACAACACGATTACGACAAAACACGAGGAAACTGTACACCCTTACCCGGCGCTTAAAACGAGGAAGCTAAGACTAAACAAGAACAACAAGATAAACACAACAAACGGTAAGCAAAATCACATCTCACCGCGCATCCTAAACATCTTAAGTCCTAACACTTAGGTACTTAAAGGTCAACTTAGAGTCTTAAATCACACTTAGCTTCTTAAAGTTCAATTCTTAACATCCTAGGCTCAAACCTAGGCTCTGATACCAACTGTAACACCCCCGTTTTCACCAACATTTTAAAACTTAATTTAAAGAGAATAAACAATCTAATCATCCATTAAACCATAAGCGGAAGCAAGTCTAAAACGGGGACATTATGCCACACCTAAACAACGTAGGTGCACAGGCTACACAAAGTCTAAGTCAGAGTTCAACATCTAAGGCTTACAGGCCCAAAACATAACGACTAACGAAAGGTAAAGCTACACTAGCTAAGAGTCTCCACTAGCGCGCTTGTCATCTACTCAAAACCTGTAAAAGATAAGGGATGACACCCGGTCAGCGAATAAAGCTGGTAACCCATCAATACGCGTTAAATAGCATAATATATAAGTATAATAAAAAATGTTTGAGACTGAGGAATACAATATATAGTCATTTTAAAACCAAACGAAGATCAACATCAAAGACTCATCACACTCTCAATAAAGAATGAGGATCATCAACCTCAATAAGACAACAAACCACAAACAACAAGGGACAACACAACTCTAGATGCAACCTACCATTCACAAGGTAGAGTTCATCAAAGACATGCATATAAGCAAGGAAATACACAATCACATAATGACAAATTCACGTTCTAACCTTATACCTTAGTACCACCCTTATGGCTACCCCCTGCCTTATCACAGTTCCAACCTGTACCTCCGAGTGCCACCATGTACTTCTGAGTTCTGAGTCCAACATTTTCCCGGTCTGGGACCGTCGTCCCCCACCAATCAGAATACCATTGATCTCAAGTACACGAGGGTACTGTTCAATTCATAGTCACATACCACCGATCTCATGAGCAAAGCTCGAGTAACAAAACCACCAATCTCATTCATATTCACACATAGTCATCATCATCAAGAAGACTAAGGCTCATCAATAGCCCCAATCAAGCATCAACAAAGGTTACACCGATTGGTACAAGATAACACCATAAGAATCAATCAAGAGATTTCAACAAAGTCATGAGACAATACTCAACAACAAGGACTACAATCCACATCAAAATGATTGACAACGTGAGTTGCCAACCCCAATAAGAAGGAACAAACCACACATACTAGCATAACAACATCAAACTAGCATGATCATCAAACGGGTAAACCAAAATGGTCCCAACGAACCTTCAAGACTCATATTAGCCCAACGAATCACAAGGTTGGACCCTTAGCACGATTCAAAACACCAAATCCTAAGATGGATTCCTAACTCATCGTTCTAGACATATGAAACATCAAGAAGACTCACAAAGAGCTCAATAATTTAACAACAGGAAGTTAAAGCATCAATACCAAGAAGAAAAGGATCACGGGGAACAAATTCCCGCAACCCACATAAGTGTTCTCCGCGGGTGGGGCCACGGGTAGGCCCCCACCCGTGGGCCTGCCCGCGGGGTACAAGCCAAACGCCCCACGTTCCCCGCGGGTAGGGTGGCGGGTAAGCCATTGCCCGTTGTTCCGCCCGCGGGTACAGTCCTGTACACCAAAAATTCCCTTCGAGGAAATTCATCAACAAAGCCAAGTTCAAGTCCAAAACACCCAAAATCTCACACACAACAAAGATATGACTTGAACCCAAGAATAAGCCAAGCAATGGCATTCAAGAAACCTAAATACAAGCTCTAAACATGCAGCATCACAAGATCATGCATCAAATCTCACAAATCATATCAAGAACATCAACAGAAGCCAAGAAATATCAATAGCAAGCATAAAATAGGTTTTGTATAGCATGAGTTACCTTTGTAGTCTACAACTTCTTCCTTAACACTCTCTTAAACCTCATCTTGGAGTTTTTCTTCTCCACCAACTTCTTACACAAGCCAAAACACAAGAAAGATTCTATCTTAGATAAAGACACCCAAAAGATGGCTAAAAACACTATATAGCTATGAATCTTACCCTTTCATATGCTGGGAAAGTAGAAAGTAGGAATCTTGGGATGGGATTTTGCAAAGCTAGAAGATCCTCCTTTTGGCTTGAAGAATAAGGTTTCTTTTTAGAGAGATGATGGAGTGTTTGGAACTTAGGCTAGTATGAGAAATGAATGGAATGACTTACTAAGGATAGCTTGATCAACAAAACATGGGTGAAAGGTCAATATTACCCTTACTAAGGTTGGAAGGGCAAAAAGGTAGAGGTACAACACATAAGGCAAATGGTACACTTGGTTGACTAAAGAAACTAGTCAAATTCTAGTCCCCCGACTATTAAATTTCAGGACTTTTAGGAAGAAATTACCAAGAAAGGCTAGAATTAATTTCTCAATTAATCCCAATTAGAATTTAGATTTGCGGGGTGTCACATCTGTAGCCGATTATATGACACCGAAGTTCTCAATGCACAACTCCACTTGTGTTCCACCCTTGAAGAACATAAACTTCCACATCCATCCGGCGGTACTTAGTTTAGTGCAAAGCAATCCATTTGGATGATCAATTTCGGAGGATCTACATACTCACATCACCAGTTTCATAAGAGCTTGCAGAATGTTTAGACAAGGAGTCCCGGATGAGATAGTCGTAAACATATTATTTTGTTTAATATTATTTTAAATATAGTTTTAAACAAATAAATTTCATATACTAATACTAAATTAAATATTACAAAAAAAATAGACTATAAATAAGTTGGCCCAAATATTATTAATTGAACAAAATACATAAATAATAAAAATAAAAATAAAAACATCGCCTGAGAGATTTGAACTCTCGTAGGGAAACCCCATGTACTTAGCAGGCACACGCCTTAACCACTCAGCCAAAGCAACAATTAATACTAAATAATTTCGTTGGAAATATATATAAATTAAGAGCCCATTGTGTTAGCTAGATCATAGGAAATTAAGTTTGTTGACCTCTTAATAAAAAGATAAACTACCCAGGATAACAAGTAACATCTTCAACCTAGCTCCAAGAAATGACTCAACCAGACCTGGCTCAGCGCTCACCAGAAGAGCAAGTTTTTCTGGAACGCAGTACCAAGAAACCTAAGCAAGATGGGTCGCCGCCAGCCCCGTGCCTGCCATCTCCGATGGTCAGCGTCGTCTATGAAAATCCCCTTGAAGGTGATGCAGGCTTTTTAATGCCACAATCTGGAGGATCTTTGCCGGTTACCTTCAAACAGACCTTACGAGGTGAGACCAGCATTGGGAAGACAAATGAATACTCTGATGATGATCTTGTGTCTAAAGACAACGAACCTAAGGATGACCGTGAAGATGCAGACTGCCCAACAATAGTAGTTACCAAGACGGAGAAGATGAGACTTAGAAGGCCCTGTCATTGATCACTGATTATAAGAGTTCTTGGTCGACTGATTGGATATGCATATCTTCTTCGACACCTCCATGCGATGTGGAGACCGGAAGCACATTTGGAACTAATCCCCCTAGAGCATGACTTCTTCTTGGCTAAGTTTGAATCATGACATGATTACAAATACGCCAAGTGATAAGTGCTTATTTGTCTATTTTTCCCCCCTTTCACTAAGCCATTTTGTATATAAATCTTTCCAAATTTCATGAGATTAGGACTAAATTGTGTTATTTTTCAAGGAGTTTGATTTGGAAAGCATTGGAAGAAAAGATGAGTAATATCATGCATTATTTTGGTGGATATTGGAATCAAGTGGAGCATTAAGGATACATTTAGAGTCCATGGGAGCCAAGGAAAAGCTAAGAGGATGGGCAAAACACTTCCAAGGAAGCCTAAGGGTGGTTCTTTGAATGGTCTTGGTCATTTGAGCAAACCAAAGCAAAAGAGAAGCAAAAGATCAATGCATTGCAATTCCCGACCTGCACATCGATGTCATAGTCTTTGGATCATATCTCGAGCTAAAAATGTCCAATTGAAGTGATTCTTATGTCACTGGAAATCTAAATTGAAGGGCTACAACTTTGATTCAAGCACCAAAGACTAATTCAAACTTTTTGAGGGTGGAAAATGACCTAGAAGACAGACTCAGTGCACAAGCAGTGCACACTGCCTTGTGGCCACGGGTCTGGCCACGCCCGTGGCCACTAGGCAGTGTAAACTGCATTTCTGGCCACGGGTGAAGCCACGCCCATGGCCAGCCCTCTACAACTCATATCATCTCGTTTTTGCTCTTTTAAAAGGGGATTTTTGACCCCAAAAACACATCTTTCATTTCCCTTTCATTCCTTAGTTAGGTTTAGCTCTAGTATAGCTTAGATTAGTGTAGATTTAGGTTCTTTTTCATATTTCAAGCTTGTAATCAAGGATTCAACACTTGGATTCCAAGATTTGCCATCCATTTCTTAGTGAAGTTTTCTTCCTTTTATCTCTTTCTTTTGCAAGATTTATGTTTGTTACTTATGCTTTTGTGTTCTTTATGCTAATTAATCATGAGTAGTTAGTTTATGGGCTTGAGTTAGGGTTGTATTATCTATCTTGATGCTTGATTTGTGATTATTGCAAAAAAAGGGGGAAGAACTCCAACCTAGGGTTCATGTGTTTGTGAAGGTTTTGTATTTATATCTTGTTAATGTTTGATGTACACTTTCATTAGCTTGTTTTTGGTGGATTCCTTGCCTCAACGAGAGTCGGGTGATGAATCCTCCACCCATTGCATAGACCCAATTTCTTCTTACAAAAATAGGGGAAATTGGGGGCTTTAGATGCTTTCTGTGATTGATGGGCTTGGAATTGATTCACCACGAAAGTGGGGCAATTCCTTGTTCTAATCCTTGTTTATTAATCACGAGAATGGTTCGTAGACTAGGATACCTACGTGCATTCCCGCTTGATTCTTTGGTTACTTGTTCTCCCTAATCCCTTAAGTTGTTAAAGCATCTAGATGATAATGCTCCCTAGCTTGAGTTCTATTTCTTTATTTTGTGTTTATCTTTGCGTATATGTGTTAGTCTTACCATTTCCTTAAATTTGTAATTTGCTTAGCTTCTTGTTGATCTCCTTATGCTAGTGCCTAGTTTATTGTGATTGCATATTGCGTGCCATAACCCCCTGTAACACCCCATGTTACGGCCTTCAATCCCAGATTAATTATTTAATTAATTCCATTAATAATAATTAAAAAGAGTTTAATTTGGTTAGGATTCCCTTTAATTAATTAATACGATCCACCATGGATCGTGGACCCTTGCCTAAACTAGAGTCTTAAGCCTATTAGGAATAAAGAGAGTAAACCTTTTACTAGTCAGATTCTAATTAGGAATCCTAGATCTATATATCTATTAGGAATAAAGAAAGTAGGCCTTTACTATTCAGATTAGGATTAGGATTCCTGATTCTATAAATAGGGGATTAGAAAGCAATTAGAACCCTTACCACCCATAGTTATATTACACCAAAATATTCCCGGGAGATTCACCACCACCAAGCCTAGGGAGATCAATCGGATGGAAATCTTAGAGAAGAACCTTAATAACCAAGGGAGGATTAATTAAGGCTAAAAGGTAACCCATGTCTCAACAAAACCTATTTTCCTTGCTATAATCTTCTTCTTTGGCTCCTTCTCTATGCTTGTGTCTTGATAAATCTTTTATAATGATGATGATATGATCTTGATGATTGATGAGATGATCTTATGTGTTGATCTTGATAATCTTGATGATTATAAGATGATCTTGATAATTGTGTGATGTTCTTGATAAATCTTGATGTTCTTGATTTTAAAGATAAACTATGATTTTGATGATTTGAATATGATTAGAGCCCTAGGTTAAATGGGGGATTTCGTATTGTGATATTCTTGATATATTTGGGTGGGATTTCGCATACTCGGGAGTTAATTATGTTTAGAAGTCATGTTAGGATGGGTTCAATATGATTCTTGGTTTTGATCCATTATTTGACTACGTGGTGTCATCGTTTATGTTCAAAAGTGTGTAAACATGGTTTTGAGTTCCACTAAAGATCCCGGGACCAATATATTGAAAAAGAGTCAGTGAGGGGTAGGGGAACCCGCCACCTACCCGCTGCCCCAATTGGGCGTTGCCGGCAGCGGGCAGGCGACTGCCCGCTGGTCACCCGCTGCCCGGTACTTCGCCACCGGCGGGTGGTCCTCCACTCACCGGCCACCCGCTGGATTTTCCCACTTCGGGATGGTGGTTTCCCCGACCCTCGTGGTGTCCCAACGAACTCCGTTTATCGTGCCTAAGTCTAGTTTGATGTTTCGGGTACCATTCGTAGGATAACGGAGTCTTATGTATTGCATGCTAGTTGAATCGGTACCCCTTTGACTTAGGTGAAAGGAGTATGAACCCCTTAGGATTATTCCTAGTATGTGGATGACCACGCATAGGTTTCATTATACGTTTTCTCCCCCTTCCCAATGTGTTGATGTGGGTTGAATGTGCTTGCTATGTGTTATGTGTGCATGATTCCCCAATATTTGCTGCGGTCAAATTGGTTATACATGAGCTGCGGTTCATAAGCTGGCTGCAATCAGAAATACACTTTTGGGTTGCGGTCCAACGTTTGGCTCGCAAACGTTTTACATGAGCTGCGACTCATAGCCTGGCTGCGGTTAGAGATATACTTTTGGGTTGCGGTCCACCGTTTGGCTCGCAAATGGTTTGATGAGCTGCGGTTCATCGGTTGGCTGCGGTCAACCCCTTCATGCTACAGTATGAGGTAGGGTGCTACGGGGCCGTGTTAGCGCTATATGCGCTGACCCTCATGTATGGGCATGCGAATGGTCCTGTGGCGCCACCAAAGTGTTCTTATGTGATAAGATAATGTTTGAATGATGATATTAATGATGTGAAATATGCTTGTGACTTTAGGATATATGGTAGTGTCTTTATATGCTTGATTATAACTGTGGAATGTGCTTGTCACTACTTGTCGAGTCTATTCCTGGTTTTAAAACTAGAGTCTCCTAAGTATATATCTTCCTGTTTCAAAATGGTTTTCCTATATCTATATACATATATATACCTATATTGTATTATAACGCGTTGGAGTGGGTTACCAGCATTATTCGTTGAACAGATATATTTGGCTTTCAGGCACAGATGAGTAGACTCCAGAGCGCGTTAGAGGACCGAAGCTTAGATAGATAGTTTTCCTTTCGGCCTGCGTGCCATGATGATATATTGACAATGCTTTAAAGATATTTTGTTAGTATAACCTGTGCATCTGAGTTCTCCAGCTCAGATGTGGCAGAGCACCCCAAACTCTGATGTTTAGTAGGATGGGTTCAATATGATTCTTGGTTTTGATCCATTATTTGACTACGTGGTGTTATCGTTTATGTTCAAAAGTGTCTAAACATCGTTTCGGGTTCCACGAAAGATCCCGGGACCAATATATTGAAAAAGAGTCAGTGGGGGGTAGGGGAACCCGCCACCTACCCGCAGCCCCAATTGGGCGTTGCCGGCAGCGGGCAGCGGGCGGGCAAGCGACTGCCCGCCGGGCACCCGCTGCCCGGTACTTCGCCGCCGGCGGGTGGTCCTCCACCCGCTGGATTTTCCCACTTCGGGATGGTGGTTCCCCCGACCCTCGTGGTGTCCCAACGGACTCCGTTTATCGTGCCTAAGTCTAGTTTGATGTTTCGGGTACCATTCGTAGGATAATGGAGTCTTATGTATTGCATGCTAGTTGAATCGGTACCCCTTTGGCCTATGTGAAAGGAGTATGAACCCCTTAGGATTATTCCTAGTATGTGGATGACCACGCATAGGTTTAATTATACGTTTTCTCCCCCTTCCCAATGTGCTAATGTGGGTTGCATGTGCTTGCTATGTGTTATGTGTAACACCCCGTGTTACGACCCCTAAAACCGATTAATCATTTAATCAATTACCCAAAAGAAAGAATTAAATTACAGAAATTAATTAGGAAAAGGCCCACCATAGTCCGTGGGCCCTCATCTCTAAACCCAACCCCTAGTCCTAGAAGGAATAGACCCCAAGTAAGACTCTTAGATATATAAATAGGGAACTTAGAAGGCACCTAGAACCCCCACCACAATAATCTCTTACCACCCAAAGAGTTCCAAGAATTCCCTTAGGAAGAATCAAGAAAGCAAGAAAGCGTAAAGAAAGACCCTTCATAGCCAAGGAATTAATTAAGGCTAAGAGGTAACCCATGTCTCAACAAAACCTATTTTCATAGCTATGTTTCCCCTCTTAGGATTTCCCCCATGTTCTTGTGAGATTGATGATTCGTTATAATGATCTTGATAATTGGTATTATGATTCCATGGGTGATCTTGATGTTCTTGAGAAGTTCTTTATGATTAAAAGGTGTTCTTGATGTTCTTGATGATTATGTGATGTTCTTGATGATTATATGATGTTCTTGATGCTTATGTGTTGTTCCCTACCGAATCTTGATATTAAAAGATGAATCGTGTTCTTGTTGATTTAAAAAGTAATTAAGAACCCTAGGTTATATCGTGAGATTTGTGTGGTATTATTCTTGGTGTATTGGGCGGGAATTCGCATGATTGGGTGTTGTTTATATTCAGAAAAGCATGTTAGGATATGTGCCGTATGTTTCTTGATTTCGATCCGTTAATTGTCTACGTGTTGTTGTCAATTGCGTTGAAAGTGTCTAAGCATGGCTTCGGGTTCCACAAAGGTTTCCGGGGCGGTATTGATGAAAAAGAGTCAGTGGGGGGTAGGTGGGGGTAGGGGACCCGCCACCTACCCGCCGGGCACCCGCTGCCCGGAACAGTAACGCCGGCGGGCAGCCGGCGGGTGAACCCTCACCCACCGGCTACCCGCTGGAAAGTATCCCAACCCGGGATTCCGGCTTCCCCGTTTGATGTTCCCCCGACCCCCGTGGCGTCCCAACGGACCCCTCCTATGGTGCCTATGTCTAGTTTGATGTTCGGATACCGTTCGTAGGTCGAATGAGTCTTGTATATTGCATACTAGTTGAATTGGTATCCCGTTGACCTAGGTATAAGAAGTATGAACCCCTTAGGAGTATTCTTAGTTGTGGATGACCATGCATAGATTTCGTTATGCGTTTCCTCCTTCCCAATGTGTTAATGTGGGTTGCATGTGCTTGCTATGTGTTATGTGTGCATGTTACCCCGATTTGGTTGAGATCAATCGGGCTATACGGGCAGTCGGATGGGCTGAGAACCATACCGGCTGTTAACCAGGCTGGTAGAGACCGGTCAGGTATATAAATATTATATAGGACTGAGGTCCACTATACGGGCAGTTGAATGGGTTGAGAACCATCCCAACTGTTAACCAGGCTGGTAGAGACCGGTCAGGTATATAAATAATATATAGGACAGAGGTCCACTATATGGGCAGTTGAATGGGTTGAGAACCATCCCAACTTTTAACCAGGCTGGTAAAGACCGATCAGGTATATAAATATTATATAGAGCTGCGGTTCATCGGTCGGTTGCGATCGACCCCTCCGTGCTGTGAGACGGGGCAGGGTGCTGCGGGGCCGTGTCAGAGCTATATGCGCTGACCCTCATGTATGGGCATGCGATTGGTCCTGTGGCGCCAACAAAGTGTGCTATATGATGAGATGAGAAGGATTGATGATATGACTGTTATGGAAACGTGACCATAGGGTTCTTGCTAGTAATGCTTAATTGTGATTATTGGTTGTGCTTATCTATAACTGTTTCCTATGTGAGAATTGTATATGCCTGATTATGATTGTTGATTGGGTGTACCCCTATTTGTCGAGTCGGTTCCCTGATTTGAAAGCTAGAGTCTCTTAGGATATATCTTCATGCTTCGAAATGGCTTTTCGTATATCTATGTATATATCTATATGTATTGTATTTCAACGCGTTGGAGTGGGTTACCAGTATCTCTCGCTGAACAGATATATTTGGCTTTCAGGCACGGAAGAATAAGTCACGGGAGCGCGCTAGAACTTGGAGCTCAGAAGTAGATAGTTTCCCTTTCGGCCTGCGTGCCATGTTATGCATTTGCTTTATCAAGGATATTAGTTAGTTGGCCTGTGCACCTGAGTTCTCTAGCTCAGGTGTGGCATAGCACCCCGTACTCTTTATGTTACATTTCTGGGAATTAATGAGATTTCACCCTTATTTTGTAAGTTTTAAATGTCTCGAAAATCTGGGGTGTTACATTATGTGTGCATGATTCTCCAATATTGGCTGCGATCAAATTGGTTATACATGAGCTGCGGTTCATAAGCTGGCTGCGATTAGAAATACACTTTTGGGCTGTGGTCCAACGTTTGGCTCGCAAACGTTTTACATGAGCTGCAGTTCAGAGCCTGGCTGCGGTCAGAGATATACTTTTGGGCTGCGGTCCACCGTTTGGCTCGCAAACGGTTTGATGAGCTGCGGTTCATCGGTGGATGCGGTCAACCCCTTCATGCTACGGTATGAGGCAGGGTGCTGCGGGGCCGTGTTAGAGCTATATGCGCTGACCCTCATGTATGGTCATGCGATTGGTCCTGTGGCGCCACCAAAGTGTGTTTATGTGATAAAATAATGTTTGAATGGTGATATGAATGATGTGAAATATGCTTGTGACCTTAGGATATATGCTAGTGTCTTTATATGATTGATTATAACTATCGAATGTGCTTGTCACTACTTGTCGAGTCTATTCCTGGTTTTAAAACTAGAGTCTCCTAAGTATATATCTTCCTGCTTCAAAATGGTTTTCCTATATCTATATACATATATATACCTATATTGTATTTTAACGCGTTGGAGTGGGTTACCAGCATTATTCGCTGAATTGATGTATTTGGCTTTCAGGCACAGATGAGTAGACTCCAGAGCGTGCTAGAGGACCGAAGCTTAGATAGATAGTTTTCCTTTCGGTCTGAAGGATATTTAGTTAGTATCGCCTGTGCATCTGCGTTCTCCAGCTCAGATGTGGCATAACACCCCAAACTCTGATGTTTAGTATGCTCTATTGCGATATTAATAATAGTATTACCTTTATTATATAAGTTTTAAAAGTTTCAAAAAAACTGGGGTGTTACACCCCCAATCCCTTGAGGACGACATTTAACATCCGTACACTCACCACATCTTATTTTTGCTACATCACCAAGTACGAAGGTCCCTGGATGATATTGGAGCACTATTTGATCGTAAAGGAATGGTCTCCAAATTTCGATCCACTGGCCGATAAGACAGAGAATCTACTAGTCTGGCTGCGCTTCCCAAACTATTTGAATAGAGTTAATTACCGATTTGGTCCCTCGACTATGAGGATTTCACCACTTTGGTTCTCGACTTTCAAAATTGACTAATTTAGTCCCCAACTATACAATTTTTACCCGAAATGGTCCAAGGTTCAAATTGTCGTTAGTTAGACGTTAAAACTAAGGACAGAAATGCAATTTCACTTTATTTTCCTTCTCGGATGTAGCTGGTTTAATCTCAACTCTATGGCTATGTTTGTTGAGCGAAAATAACCCCTCCAAAATCTAACCCTAATCACAAAATCCATAAACTAAAAACTTGAGACATGCGGAGCCCTAGCAGGCCAAGTACAACACCCAAAGCCAAGGGAGATGGGGACGGCGATGGCGATGGCGATGCCGAGTGATCTAAGGCCACGTTTGGCTTTTTGTCACTTTGTTCTGGCGGTGCCGTTCATCTCTGTTATCTCTTGGGGGGTTGTAAGTTGTTTTCTTTCTTCTACAGTTGTTGTTCTGTGTTTGAGTTGTTCGGTTTCCATGGAGATGATAATAGGCTTGTGGTACAATGGACGAGAGGGCGAAAGAATCGGAGGAGCTAAGAGGAGCAAGTGAGGAAAGGAATCTTCCCGCCGCTTCCACTGCCACCACCTGTACTACCTTCTCCGACGATAGTTCGGATTTTGCCATCCAACGCAAGCGGAACTAGATAAGGACTCAATTTCAATTGAGTTGGAACTATCTTGGATCCACAAAACCCAAGACCCTCAATCCGACCCAAATCTCAAATCGGAACTGGATAAGGTTTCAACTTCAATCGCTGCTCTCGAAAAGCAAGTTAACAGCGAATAGAACCCAGTAGAGCGTTTCGGCGGTCTCTCTCTCTCTCCTCGGCAAACTGCAGCGCGCGACGGCGTAGGCAGAGCAGCTACGACGGTGGGTGGCAGTGAGGTTCTTCCTCCCCTCCGTTTTCTTATAGTCTCAGTGATCTGGGCAGTACGACAGCAGATTCCTTCCGACAGTACAACCTCTCTCTCTCGTTCGTCGACTTGAAGATGAAGAATATTGGAATTTTCTATTTTACCCTTGCATTTTGACGGTAAAATAGACTGGGGACCATTTTGGTTAACGTTTTCATAGTTGGGGACTAAATTGGTCAATTTTAAAAATTGAGGACCAAAATGGTGAAATCCTCATAGTCGAGGGACCAAATCGGTAATTAACTCATTTGAATACTTCCACGAAGCATTCCTAATGAAAATAGGAGAACAGATTAGACGGCCTATCAAAGTGGATTCTGCGACAAGTCTCATTTCGAAGTGTAAATTCGCTCGTCTTTATGTGGAGGTGGATATCACAAAACTCCTACTATCAAAATTTAAGCTCCAACGAAGAACCAGGACGATAGAATATGAAGGTATTCACCTTAGCTTGTGTGCTTCAAGTGTGGCATTTGTGGACATCGTCAAGAGTAATGTGGACACAGCTAGAAATGCAGATGCAAAAGCAGGGAACAAAAACTAGATGGCGATCTTCAAGAACCTCCGCCAAGGTCTAAGCAGATGGCAGTTGAGCTGTTAGTTAGGAAGGAGAACCAGTGAGACCAGAAGCTGTGAAACAATATGGGCCATGGATGCTTGTTACCCGCAAATTAAAGAAAGAAGGAACCCAAGGAGGAACGAACTAAGGGGGAGATGAGAATAATAGGAATCTGGGAATGCATGAGCAGACTAAGTTGCAGAAGAATGGGAGCACCTCTGGTTTCGCCGGCCATTCTTGATAACGTGGATGAAGAAAGTCAAGAATTTGATATACCGGAGCAACGAGCAGTTACAAACCATGCCCTCAGAGACGAGAACATGGCTGAGCCTCCTCAAACAAAGACGTACTAGATGGATAGAAAGAGAGGAAAGAAATTGGCCTCGCCAAACGACTTACTCAATATGGCTAGGAAATCCAGTACAAAGCAGCAGTAGAGGAACGGAAGATGAAGTAGGGGTGAGCTCTGGAGGAAATTAAAGCGGTTGCTAAGGCCGAACATATTGTGGTTTGCGGTACGAAGAATGGAAAACAAATCACAACAACGAGGTGCAACATATAGAGATGTCCACTGAACCACCACCGGCGAATGTGTTTGATGTCTCTACTCGCAATGACCCAGGCCACCAGACAAGAATTTCAGCAATCCTCTTAAAATTAAACTAGATAAAAAGGTCGGTCATAAAAGAATTAGATGACATCCTTAATTTATCAAGAAGAACTCCCCTGGATCCAGAGAAGAGTGGATCACGTACGTTTGGAGATTGCAATAGTACTAGGTATTACCATGCAGCTACAATTGCTGCGAGCAGAATCCTGAGAGAGGATCAAATTAAAGTCGTGAGCATGTCAGGAACTTTTTTATACAACTATACACAAGCTAATTAAGAGACACCCAGACCAACCTTGACTATGCCCTACATGGCTACTTCCTGCCCTTAGCTTGCAGACATCATATTGGCATGTAATGTTGAGGAGGCGGTGGATGACATACATTTGCTAGCTGGGATTGTGAATATGTTTACCAACAAGCCCATACTTATCGTCTGGAACAACATATTGAAATTAAAGGTCCCAATCGCATTTACTACTTTCTATGGCTGCTAAGACATGACAAAATCATGTCAAATAAAAATAAGGTGGTTAAGAGATGATTTACAAGCTAAGTAATGATAAATGTTGGGCATGCGATGATCTAGTGGAAAACACAAGCTAAGTCACATTTTATGCGACTGCCCTAAGGCCATGGAAGTATTAACCATTAACCTTATAGTCAGTTAATGATATAGCTAGAATCCCAGGTTGGCGTTAGATGACAAGTTATTAGCATTAAGCATCCTTGGGTGTCCCATTCCCGTAAATCCAAAAAAAAAAACCAAAATGTTGATATAATCAAAAGATCTAAAATGTATTTATTTAGTAAAATAGTAATGTGACATTATCTAAATTCTAAAGCAATATTGTATGTTGTTATTTCATTTCAGAAACGCGAGACACTCATTAGTAACATGAGATTTTTTACAATAGTTTTATAGTTCGTATTTTTGCTATATTGTCAAAAATTGCATTGCTTCCACTGATTTCTAAATAATGTGAGATTTCAAAATCATTGAAATAGTAAATTAAGTATCTTGAACCAAATAGCGGCATAGTAAATTTAGAATAGCTGCATAATTTTGAAGATAAAGTGCACACATGGGTATTCTTAGTATATGTATTTTTAAATTTTAATCAGTTCACTAACAACCACATTTCTTCCTTGCATGTAGCCGTTACCTGAATCACGTAAGTGTGTCCACACATACCATACCGCCAAACTTACTTTACCAGAAATCTTTTCTTACGAACAAACACAACCCTTACACACACCTAGGAGCACGGAGCACCCATTCCTGCATATCCATACAAGACCTAAGTAGGCGAGTTGAGATGATATGAATATATGATAGGGAGTATACGATGACCGATCAGATCCTGATGTATTGGGGTGCCCTCACCAGTTCCCAATCAAGTCCAGCCACATAAATCGAACTGGTTAGTGTGTTATAGCACAAAAGACTGTTTACCTTCCCTTGACCCTCACTGGAGAACCCTGCTACTAAAAAACAGGTCAGTCATATCTAAACACTTGGTTCACTCTATCTTGTCGCCAAAACCTCAAAGGACATGTTGGCTCGCCGGCATGTGTGCCTTGCGCCTCCCATATATATAACGCATTAATTACCCTTAGGAAAGGACTTTGTTTTTCTCAAAAAACTACTTAATTCCTCAAATTCTCAGTCTACTAGCTTATAATTGTAATTAGAACACTCAATGTGAGTCCACACTTTCTACGTATAATAATAATAAAAAAAAAACATTTTATTTGCTTTGCTATTCTACATTTACATTATCAAGGTCCTATGTGGTACCCACTACTCGAAGTACCCTCCCAAAAGAAAATAGATATGTCCACCAGCTTCAATTCTTTTTAGTTAGATTGGGCAAATACAACTAGAAATGTTATGCAAAACTAATCATGTTCATACAAACTTAATTATTTTAATTAAATTACAAGAGACTCCTACCATCTTATCTAGGCTCTGCGAATAAGATGTACACATTGGGTAACGGACATTAAGATAAGTGGATGAAATGTTGTTTTCATTTTGGTTGTGGGCATAGCCGGACCGACGAGGGAGGGCGGTGGGTGACAACTGACAACAAGCGTGTGGAGATGTGAAGCAAGAAAACGACGTCCCAGTTTTTATAAGACGCCATTTATGAAATGAATTTGCCATGATGTTTACGGTGAACTAACCCTCCACTCCCCTGGCCCCACCCCATTTCAAATCTACTCTCCACATTTTTTCTTGAGTAAATACCCAAAATGGTCCCTCGACTATAGTTAAATTCACAAATTGGTCCTCAACTTTCAATTTCACTCAATTAAGTCCTTAACTTTGCAATTTTGACACGATTTGGTCCTCCATCAAATTGACCGTTTGTTGACCGTGATCGACGATCTCCAGAAGAACCTTCAGCTCTCGTCGGAGCACGTGGAGGCCTCCAGGATGACGTTGCACCGGTTCGGAAACACGTCGTCTTCTTCGCTCTGGTACGAATTCAACTACATTGAATCCAAAGGGAGGATGAAAAAAGGTAACCGGGTTTGGTAGATTGCTTTCGACAGTGGATTCAAATGTAACAGTGCGGTCTGAAAATGCAACCGGAACCTTAAAAAACCGACGATGGACCATGAAATTACATATATATCCTCAAAAATCACAGTCAACAAACGGTCAAATAGACAGAGGACCAAATTGTGTTAAAATTACAAAGTTAAGGACTTAATTGGGTGAAATTGAAAGTTGAGGACCAATTTGTGAATTTAGCTATAGTCAAGGGACCATTTTGGGTATTTACTCTTTTTTCTTTTTATCCATTTTTGTTATTTTAATAACTCCCTGATTCATCGTCCATGAATATCGCCATTAAACTTGGGACGATACATAATGAATTTTTTTTTTTTAAAAAAAAAAAAAAAAAAAAAAACCTCGAAATTTACCAATGACATTGGGTGATAATAAATTTTTGGAAAAATGATGAACTTAGCTATCAAATTAAGCACATAAATTTTTCTTTAAAAAAAATTAATTCCTAAATAAAATTCTATATATCAAATTATGTGCGACAAGTTTGACAGAAAAGGTGTTATCGAGCTCGTAATATTCTAATACAATATTTATGCACACCCACTTAACAACCCTTTTGTACATTTCAACATTTTCATGTTCTCGAGTAAACTAGATTATAGTAATTCTAAAGGTAATATTTTATATAAGTTCTGCAATCGAGAAATTGTCAAACCACTGCACATTCTAGTCTCGTCTCCCACATTTTTATTTCAATTTGGGGTTTTGATTTTTACCAAGTTTAACTTAGATTCTAGATATGATTATAAGTACCAGCTGAATTATTATGTGTAATTTTTAAAATTTCTTTAGGATTGAAATTATATGTTTGAAATTGTTTATTAAATTAAATAAAAATGAGTGTCACAAAAAAAAAAAAAAGTTTGAAATTGTCATTTTCGTAAGTGTAATAATACACACACACACACACCAGGTGCAGGCATAGCTTCCCGTGCGGTTGTGCGATTAGATCTGAGCCGTTGATAAAATCTAGATCAACGGCTCAAATCAATGAAAATTAAAATATAACAAAAAAAAAACGCGTGTCTGAAAGAAAGAAGCATAAGCTAAAAATGGCGCACCTTAAGTGATAGAAACACGCACCTTAAGTGTTAGATCTTAAGCACAAACTCACGCACATTAAGTACAAAACTCACGCACATTAAGCACAACCTCACGCACATTAAGCACAAAACGCACGCACTTTAAGTATTAACTCACAGACCTTAAGTTTCAAAAACTACTGACATTAAGCACAAACTCACGCACATTAAGTACAAAACCCACGCACATTAAGCACAACCTCACTCACATTAAGCACAAAGCCCACGCACATTAAGTATTAACTCACAGACTTTAAGTTTTAACAACTACTGACATTAATCACTAACCTCACACACATTAAGCACAAACCCTATGCACATTAAGCACAAACTTCACTCACATTAAGAACAAATCTCACGCACCTTAAGCACAAAAACCACACTTTAAGTTTTAATAACTATTCACATTAAGCACAACCCCACGCACATTAAACATAAAACTCACGCACCTTACGCACAAGACTCACGCATCTTATATACAAAAGTCACGCACATTAATCACAGAACCGCTCACCTTAATTTTGACCTAGATACAAAAATTACAAAATTGCCACCGCGTTTTTTTTTTTTTTTTTTTTTTTTAAATTTTAGTAATCATGGACGTTGATTTAAGCAAGATGAATAACCCAGATTAAACCGCACAATCGCACTTGGGCACCCTAACCGCACCAGAACCTAATTATATATATATATACATATATATATATATATATATATATATATATATATATATATATATATATATATATATATATATATATGGGATGGTTCACGTGCGAAGGGTCTCTCTGGTAAAAAATAGGATGAGATCTAAACCGTTGATCTAGATTAAATCAACGGCTCAAAATGAAGGAATTTATTTATTTTTTTTTTAAAAACGCGCTTCCTGGCAACATGGATGCAAATGATCTTAAGTGTCTCGAACTGATGCACCTTAAGTTCTGAACTGATGCACCTTAAGTTCTAAACTGATGCACCTTAAGTGTCGAACTTATGCACCTAAAGTTTTAAACTGATGCACCTTAAGTCTCGAACTTATGCACATTAAGTCTCGAATTGATTCACCTTAAGTCGAACTTATATATGCACCATAAGTCTCGAACTGATGCACCTTAAGTGTCGAAATTATGCACCTTAAGTACTGAACTGATGCACCTTAAGTTTCGAAGTTGTGCACCTTAAGTACTGAACTGATACACCTTAAGTTTCAAATTGATGCACCTTAAACTGGAAAATAATGCACCTTAAACTTTAAATTTATGCGCTTATAGTATTGAAGTTGATATTCCTAATGAATCAAAGTTGTGCACCTTAAGAGTTAAAATTAATGCACCTTAAGCTGGAAATTGGTGCACCTTAAGCTTGAAATTTTTGCACCTAGAGTCTGTAAGTCGTGCACCTTAAGAGTTAAACTGATGCACCTTAAGCTTTAAACATACGCACCTTAAGATATAAACTTACGCACCTTAAGCTATAAACTTGCGCACCTTAAGCTTTAAACTTTAAACTTATGCACCTTAAGCTATAAACTTACATACCTTAAACTTTAAACTTAAGCATCTTGAACTTACGCAAAATTACCATAATGCCACCGCATTTTTGTAAATAAATTTTTTCTTCATTCCATGTTGATGTTGGAAAAAAAAAGCATAAAATGGCATTGTAAGTGACTATTTTGTGGTACAAATATATGTAGAGTCCACTTCCGATTTGGGTCAGGCCAAAGTGTATTCGGGTTCTTCGTAATGAGATGATGATATCGATATATTGTATGCTCAAAATGGATAATGGGTGATTGAGAAATTGATTCTCAAAGTAAACCCATTTGAGTTGGAAAATGAATGTGGAAAAACTTTTAAGTAGCATTTGTCCCACATTGTTAAAAGAAGTGGATTTGCATAACCATATATACAAAAGTCTTTTAGGAAAAGGTTGAATTGTATAGCATAGATGTTTTCTCTTGCACATAATGCAATACAAATCCCAAAATGAACCTAAAAAGGCTAGACACGAGTTATGCTAACTTTTCGAAAATATTTTTCTAACATTTTTAACCACTTTTTCTAACATTTTTAGCCACTATCCGAGTTCTAAATTGGCTTGACTGCTCGAATAGTTGTACCCTTCAGTTACTGCTCGGTTTGAGGTACTCGGTCAAGATGGGTTTGACCGAATAGTTAACTCGTCAAATGTGACCTTCCTGGTACCGTTCGTACTGCTTGAAATACTCTTCATTTGTACTGTTCGAAGTACAATTCTGGACTATTAATTCTGATGCTACGAAATTAATTTTTAATTAATTTCAATTTTACTTTTTAGAATTAATTTTTGTCTGTTATAAAGGTTACACAGATTGATTTTAAATATCAGTGTAAATGCCATGATTAATGCAATTTAATCCTTCATCTCCTATCTCCTATATAAGCATGGTTGAGCAACAAATTTTAGATACAACATTTGCCTACGTTTTGCTCTCAGAAAACTCTCCTCAACTTCCTCCTCAAATTTTTGTGTTCAAACCTTGTTCTAGTTTGCTGGGTTTAACCGTTTGAGTGCTCAAACATTAAACCATAGATCGTTTTATCCTAGAAAACCTAGGCTACAACGCTTCTAACAAATTTATGAGGAGAAATTGAGCAAATAAGGTTTTAAGGAAAGAGTGTTTTGTTCGACTCGAACTAAACCTTAACTTTTAGTTTCTTGTGCTTGTATTTTTCAGAAATAATATTTTCGTAGTATTATTTCGCTACAAAATTTTCATCAAGAAACTTGGAGTTTGGTCTCAAGCATAACAAACAAGGGAAAGAATATAGCAAGGCTTCAAGGACGACCAATCACTAAATTTGTTATTTCTCCCTCAATTTCCTTGTTGCAATTGAGATGTTTACTTTTAACCTTCATGATATCTTTACCATCATGAATGACTAATTTTCTTCAAGGATTTGAATTCTTGCGAAGATTTGTTCATGTAATTTGTTATTAACAGTGGTGTTATCTTAGGTATCACAAACACACTAGAAGACACAGTATTAGAGTGACTAATTTTCTATGGGACGTTAATTGATTGATTTTGTGGGTTACTATAAGAGTAGAATTTACTTAGTTTAATCAAATACTTGAGTATAAGAGTAACAGTTACATTAGATAGCAATATATCACACTTAAGAAATATATATTAGAAGTATATATTTTTAAGTTAACTACTGAATAAACCTTTAACTAGGATTCAATCTCAGTTTTTCTTAATATTATTTCTTATAATTTATTTGTCTTTGCTTTAGTTGATTATTGTTGTTAATAGATATATGTGGATATTATTATAGGTATTATACTATGATAATAACTCTTCATCCTTTGTAGTGTTGTAGTTATACTAGAATTATGTATATCTTCTCCCAAAACTATATATATCTTGTAAATAGTATACTCAAACATGATTAATAAATCATTGATCGATATGATGATTCTTTCTGTATCTCGTCTTCTCTTTACTTTACTTTATTCGTACTACCTCCTTGCAATCCGGATACATCCAATTTTACAATAATTATGATATTCTCATTTCTCTTAAAATTGTAAAGAACTAGATTTATATAACTCTTATTAACTAGTGCTTGTCATCACCATCTGGAATGCACTTACTCAGCCAACCCTCAGAGGAGCTCTGGGGCGCCCTGGAAGACGACGTAGCTGGAATCCCTGTGTGGCGTCAAATGGCGAGTCAAGCCATGTAGTTTGGGGTGTCTCCCTTCCCATAGATCCAAAAAAAAAACTAGTGCTTGATTGGAGGCAAATTATTATGTGGACCATGATCCACACAGTGTTGTGTGAACCATGATCTACACCGTGTTATTTAGACCATAACATAAAATACATTTTTATTATATTAAAAGTATATTATTCGTGTACTAAATGTACATTGTACAAAATAATGTACTTTTTTAATATAATGCATATTTTTAATATACTAAAAGTATATTATTTGTGTACTGAAAATTATATTATTTGATAATATGATCCAATGATCCAATAATGATGTTGATTGGATTAATCAAAATATTTAATTTCGTGTGGGCTTGACACCCTCGTAAGTCGTAATCACAATAGAATTTTAATATTAAACTAGTATTTGTCCCGTGCGATGCACGAAAAATATGTTATAAAAATATACCCTATATGAGGTTTATTCATATATAAAATTTTTGTTATTTAATAATTATAATGTGCGAATTCCTATGATAAAATTATGAACATAAATATATTTACAATTAAAATAATATTTAAGGTGGGTGATTAGTACAAATTTTAAACTATATTAAAAATTTAGTACATAGTATTTAATATTACAAATTTTTAAGAACTTAGTAAACTACAATAGTAATTGAATTACAATTTTAGAGTCACCACGGATCAAAATTTTTAGACCTTTGAGATTTCTAACTTTAGATGTAGCAACATACAATTGACCTTTAAAGACCAAAATCACAATCTTAGTTCGAACATTGATTTTTTCTTCCAAATACTATCGAATTAAGTGTGTAATCAATAAAAGATGAGAACTAATAATTCGAGAATATAATCTTAATGTTACTAAGCCTACTTCACGTCAATTAAGTTGGAGAGTGTTGGATAGTATCCGATGAATCCACGAATAACGCATCTTTGTCTCCGTAGTCCTCAAATGCACATCAACAATCTTAAATATTAGGCCGCCTAGCTATGCCATATATTAATTTCAAACTTATGAACTTTGAGGTTGCATGAATAAAAAGTATATTTTAAATATACTAAGGGTACATTATATATGTATGTAAGGTACTTTCAATATAAAAATAATGTATTTTTAATATATTAAAAATGTATTTGATATTCATGATCCATACAATTATGTGGACCATCGTTCACACAATAATTTGTCACTTGAAATTTAAATTTAAATAAATAAATAAATAAATAAATAAATAAATAAATAAATAAATAAATAAATAAATATATATATATATATATATATATATATATATATATATATATTAGAAACCGTAAGTGGAAATTATTATCATTATTATTATTGCAATTATTAGTATTATTGTTATTGATATTATAATTAACAATATTATTATGGTCTTGTGAAAATTAAATGTTGATTATCACCATTTAATTTTCACAAGACCATATGACTTTATTATATATAGGATTATAACAATTATGTACACTTATGAAATTTGTCAACTACTACTTAAATTACTGGACTAAGTTAACTGTCGCAAATTATGCTGTGCAACCGAATGCACCATGCGCATGGTGCATTCAGTCCAAAACAACGTCGTTTTAGTCAAAAAAACATGCGTCCCACTTAAAAAAGAAATCAGGTTCGATTCCCGGCAAAAACATTTTTATATATCCATAAATTCATAATTATATATCCATAAATTCATAACTATATATCATAACTATATATCCACAAATTCATAACTATATATCCACAGTGAATGAATGAAGTAAAAATCCACAACTATATATCCATAGTGAATGAATGAAGTAAAAATCCACAATGAATGCCCTAAATATCCACAATGATTAAACTAAATATCCACAATGAATGAACTAAATATCCAGAAATTCATAACTATATATCCAGAAATTCATAACTATATATCCACAGTGAATGAATGAAGTAAATATCTACAATGAATGAACTAAATATCCACAATCAATGAACTAAATATCCATAAATTCATAACTATATATCTAGAAATTCATAATTATATATCCACAATAATGCTATTGCCGAGAATCGAACTTTTTTTTTTTTTAAAGTGAGACGCGCGTTTTTAGTTAAACAACGTCGTTTTGGACAGTATGCACCATGCGCATGCATGGTGCATTCGGTTGCAGAGCATAACTATTGGTTAACTGTCCTATAACTTTATCTGTCAAAATTTTTATTTCTATACTTATCACTTAATTAGTACGTACAAGTATGTATATTTTATTCCTTTTGGCGTTTGTTTGCACGATGAGTACAAAATGACAACATAGGCCTTGAAGTTTTGTCACTAGTCACTGGAGTTAAATGGCCATTTTTAAAAGACCTGATTACTTTGAACAAGTAAAATATATAAATTGGTAAGATACGGATGGCACTACTAATGCATCATATATATATATATATATATATATATATATATATATATATATACACACACACACACATACACTACAAGAATTTTCACATTTAGTGACAACAGAAGTTGTCACTGAAACTATAAATTTTGGTCACTATTGAAATTAGTGACCATTTTTTGAAGTCGTCACCTGTCGTCACTATATCCTCCGTCACTATTGTAGTAGTGACGACTTTTGAAAAGTTGTCACAATTACTCACTATTTGTGACAATATTTACTTTCACTACAAGTAGTATTTGAGTGATAACGATAGTTGTCACAATAAATGTATAATTTGCGACCAAATATGTTATTACAAAATATTGTTCTAGTGACAACTAAAATCGTGGCAATTAATTATTTTATTGTGACAACACTTTAGTCACAGTAGTTGTACTTATTTGTGAGAATTGTTCTTGACGCAAAAACGATTATCAGTGACCAAAAAAGTGGTATCAATAATTACTTTGTTGTGACAACAATCATGGTAACAAATATTGTATTTATTTGTGACAATAGAAGTTAACTCTAAAACACTCATTAGTGGTAACTAAAGTCGTAGAACAATTCAATTTCTTGTAACCATCATCTTTGTCACTAATATCTTTGAAAATAGTGGCAACATATTTGTCACTAAAATACTGAAAATTAGTTGCGAAATTTGTGTCACTAAAATTAGTTGAAATAGTGTCACTATTGTGAATCTTAATGTTTTTATAAGTGACCATTACTTGGTCACAATTATTTTTCCAAATAATACTAGTCAAATGCACAAAATATAAAATTATTTATTTCAAAATCTTGTCATAATTAAATGTTTTTAATTTAGTTATTATTTGGAATAAAATAATGCATTCAACAAATGTTACTCGTTAAATTAAAAAAAATATATATAAAGACATCATTGTCTAACAAATATACTTTATAAGAAATACAACTGAATTCAAATAAAAACGTTTTAAAATAAAATATCTTGATTATTCTTCACTTGAGGTAGTTGATGGAGATGCATTGCTTAGCATATTTTGAAGTCCTTGATTGCTTGCTAAGTGAGCAAAAATTTGCTTGATTTCAACCGCTTGTTTGTCTAAAGCTGTTTGTGCGATTTCTTTAAATTTTGCAACTTCTTCCTCTAAATTCTTTTCACGTTTCTTTGAAGCTTCTATTTCTGCTTGAAGAAGAATCTTCTCTTGGGCTTTTGAAGTTATACCCTTAAGATCTAAACCACGGGCATAGCTTGACTTTCTTTTTATTACCAAATCAAAATGCTCAACAAGTGGTAGAGGTGCAGCTGAAATCTTTTCTTTATTCTTCTCTCCCTCTTCTTGAAGTTTATTCTACAATTAAGATAAATATTAATAATTGAGTAAATTAATTTAAGAAAAGTCACAACATTTATATGACTATAATTTTCATACCATGATTTCTTCTCCATTTGGAACGGACCAAGTTCCATTAGATTTTTGTCTTGATGCCTTCCAAACTTCAACAGCATCTGGCCATTCATTAGAATCTTTGTCTTTCTGTAAAATAGAGAATAAAGATAACAAAAAGAAATAATTAACTACAAATTTTATTCATAAAAAACATGACTTCAATTTTTATTAAAAATAATTTACTTTACCATCTCATATGCAATTTGTACAATTGACTTTGTACCACTAACTGATTTGATCTCTTGATTTCCTCTATTATTTTTGTTTCTTTCGCTTTGGTCCTATATATATATAAAAAGTTATTATCAATAAAAAAAATTAAGTAGAAGAGAATCAAGAGACATACAACACCACAAATTGGGACAACAATATCTACCAATTAAAATTATAATATAAAATAATTATAAATTCAAATTACCTTAAACTTTTGAGTCTCCCATTTGTTTTCAATTATCCATCTCCAATCATCTTCATTGACATCATTTGGTCAATCTTTATATTTTAGATAGCTCTTACGTAAAAGATAATGTCTACTTTTATATTGTAATTGGACTTGGTTCATGACATGAAGTTGCACATCATTCGGCAAATTAAATGTGTCCTGCAAGTCATATATAAAAGCATATAAATTCATTAATATGAACAAGTAATTCTAACTTTATTCCAAACCAAATATAATATTTAAATTTTTTAAAGTTTTAGTCTTACCTTTAAAGATATCCACATTGTATTGATATCGTCGTTAGGAATCTCTTTCCAACTAGAGACTCGAAGCGGTGCAAATTGCCGAATGCACATAGTCACTTCAGCTTTGAACAAATTAGCATCTTTACCACACACCTTATGGTATGGTGGAGGAAATAGAATACATATTTCTTCGCCTCTACCTTTTTTCTTGGCAAGTCCTGCATTGATTGTTCTCCCTCGACCACGTTTTTTAATTGTTTCGTTTCCTACAGTGAAATTAAAAAAAAAAACAATATATAAGTATACAATATTATATATAAAAAGAAGATTAAATTTTAAACAAAAAAAAAATTAAACAATCACATCACCTGGGCCACCAATAACATGTTCTTCTATTCAACTATTCCATTGAGTTGTTGATTAGAAACTTCATTGTTTTGAGGCTCGTCCACCACATTAGTAATATGCTTATCATTTAAAATTTTCTTGATCTCAATCTTTTAAGATTGACCATTCTACATATATAAAAAAAAATTGAGTTATTAACAAATCACGATTAATATATATATAAATTGAAATAAGATTATTACTATATTATAGAAATTTATCTACCAAAACTCATAACTCAAAACCTTCACAGACTCTATCAAAGTGTATTTATAATGGATTTTGAAAAGTGTTATTAAACTACAAATTTCTCTACCAAAAAAATTGAGTTTGAAATAAGATTATTACTATATTATAGAAATTTGTCTCCTTGGGGAGAAAAAAAAAAAAACTCGTTGGAGTCGCTAGTTGCAGTACACAAATTAGAATGGATTTTGTTCCCTGTTTTTAGAATAAGAAAAGTCTGAGATCTTGATATTTTGCTTCAAAAAAAAAAAAACATTCCCAGATATCATCAAATCTACAAGGTTCATCAATTATATATACATCTAAGAACAAAAACAAGTATGTAGTGCAGATAAAAAATAAATCTAAATATATACAATCGAAGAAGAAAACCAAGTATGTTCCACATATCAAGAACAAATCTGAATATATATCTAGCTCGAAGAACAAAAACATGTTTTGCAATCAAGAATGATGAATATGTGGACAAAAACTAAAGCATGTAAATATATATGTTTTAAATTAAAAAAAAAATACCTTGATGATGATGTAGGAGATGAAATTCTCTAGACCAGTTTTTTGCTTTGAGTGGTGAACTATGAATGTTTTGGTGGAATTCTGAAGTTTATATATACAAAGAAATAAACATTCTAATAAAAACCTAGTAGATGAGCGCCAATTATCTCTGAAACCAAATAAAAAGGGCGCCATCATCTTTTTTATCATTTACTTTCAAAATTTATTAAATAATTACTAAAAAAACAATAGTTAACAATAAGAAATATTTGGCAATGCTTAATATTTTAAATAATTAAGTTTTTGGTAATATAAATAAATAACAAAAAAGACTAAACTTGTTCAACAATTTGATTAATTTTAAATTAAATATAATTACCGTGTGGGTGATATAAAATCTTAATAGTGTTGTGTATTTGTTGGTGTATTGTTGTGTGTTTTCTTACACTATTGATGCATATTGTTAACACTGTCGGTGTATTCTGAAAATCGCCGTACGACCGTACGGGAGGGTCTCACCGCATTTGAACTTTTTTCAATATATAAAATAATAATAATAATAATAATAATAATGATTTATGGACCATAAATGATTTTCCAGCCTACGGTAATTTATCGGGATGGAGCACTAAAGGAAAATTCGCATGTCCTACTTGCAATCTTGAAACATCTTCTCGTAGGCTTCAGAATGGGCGTAAAACATTCTATCTTGGTCATCGTCGTTTTTTACCAACTAAGCATTCTTGGAGAAAAAAATGGTAAAGCATTTGATGGTACCAAAGAAAATCGTAGTGCACCAAAACAACTCTCAGGTGATGATATTCTTGCACAGTACAATCAATTTTCTCAGGTGAAGTTTAGTTTATTTTACGCATTCATGTGTTATTTGTATTATGCTTGTTAATTTTTGATCACTTACATTAAAATTTTTGTTAAACAGGTGGCTTTCGGTAAAAATTCAAAGAAGAGGAAACGCGAAGATGTTATTTTACTTGGAAATTGGAGAAAAAAAGTATTTTTTTCCAACTCCCATATTGGAGAACACTTGAACTACGGCATAATCTAGATGTCATGCATATTGAGAAAAATATGTGTGATAACATAATTGGAACTTTATTGAACATTGAGGGGAAAACAAAGGATACTATACACACTCGTTTGGATTTAGAATTAATGAATATACGTCCTGAGCTTCATGCAACTCCCACAGGTAATGACAAGTATGTGTTTCACCCTGCATGTTATACACTATCTAAAGAAGAAAAACAAAGATTTTGTCAATTCTTAAATGATCTAAAGGTTCCAGATGGCTATTCATCCAATATATCTCGATGTGTGAAAATCACTGAATGTAAAATTTTTGGATTGAAATGTCATGATTGTCATGTGATTTTACATAGATATCTCCCTTTGGCTATACGTGGTTTGCTAGGTAAAGAGGTATGTGAAGCTTTAATTGAGTTGTGCACATATTTTAGAGAGTTATGTGCTAAAGTTTTGCGTATTGATGATTTGGAGAGACTTGAAAAATCAATTCCTTTTACACTTTGTAAGTTAGAAAAGATATTTCCTCCCTCATTTTTTGACATAATGGTGCATTTAACAATTCATCTTGTGACTGAGGCTAAACTTGGTGTGCCCGTACAATTTCGATGGATGTATCCAACAGAGCGATATTTGCGTACACTGAAGTCATATGTGAGAAACAAGGCACGACCAGAAGGATCAATTGCTGAGGCTTATATTGTGCAAGAATGCATGCATTTTTGTTCTAGATATTTGCATGGATCTAAAACTACATTGAATCGTGTTGAGAGAAACTATGAGGGAAGTGATGTCTCCTCTCATTTTGGGTTACAAGTTTTTTCACAAGTTAGTAAGACTTTGCTTGGAAGAAAATATGATGAGTTGACCTTAACTGAATTGGCCGAAGCAAGAATGTATGTGCTAGAAAATTGTAAAGAAGTTAGAGAGTTTGCCATGTAAGTTTCCTTAATTTCCAAGTTAGTCATATATATATCGTACAACTTTTTACTATTTTTTATTTTTTTATTTTTATTTTTATTTTTTTTTTACATGTAAAGAAAGCATAAGGAAATACTAATGAGTGATGATCCAAGAAATGTAGAAAAAAGACACAAAATCGAATTTTATTTATGGTTCAAGAAATATGTAAGTAATTTAATATACATTTATATTCTTTCAACTAACTTGATTTAAAATTTTATTAACAATTACTCATGATAGGCCAATGAATTACGCAATGAAGGAAGTGAAATAATCACTAATCAATTGTTGTATTTAGCTTATGGGCCAGACATGCGTATTTATCACTATAAAAGCATACTTATCAACGGCTGGAGGTTTAATACAAAACACAGGGATTTGCAACTAAAATCGCAAAATAGTGGAATTCTTGTGAAAGGTGATGCAGATACTGGCAACTTGGATTATTTGGGTGTATTAGGAGATATCCTACAGTTAAATTACCATGGAGGAAATAATGTTATTTTATTTAAGGCTGATTGGTGGGATGTTTATCATAAAACTGGATTCAAAGTTGACAATTTTGGGTTTCCTATGGTCAATATTACACGGAAGTTGCAAACTGATGAACCATATGTTTTAGCTTCTCAAGCTGAGCAGGTTTACTATGTAAGCTATATTAAGGAACCTAATTGGCAAGTTGTAATTTTGCATTTTCTCTTTTTAAATAGATTAACTGGATTAATCGACTGACGTAATGGACTGACTGATTCAGCGATGAAGTCAGTCAGTAATAACAAATCATAGAGAAGATTAAAGAAAAGATAACAGCACAAAGCCAACGACACAGAATGTTTACCCAGTTCGATACAGTGTGTATCTACGTCTGGGAGACGATCACATAGGCGTCCAATCCACTAAATCATAATCCAATGTTCAAAGGTAGATATACAATAATCTTACCCAAGTGCCCCACACAAGGTACATACCTAGTCTACACAGGTTTAGTGGATTGTTGAAGATGGAGAGCCATGCATACAGAAGTCCAATGAAATCCCTTCACTTGGAGCCCACTCTGATGCAGTCCACTTCAATGACGTTCTTTACAGTTGTTCCCACAACAGTGTGATCACAGTGTCCTTTTGTTTAAGCAGCAGTGATTCTTCTCGAGTTCGTCATCTTAATCACCATGAACATGTTGTATTGAGAAGAGGCAAGGTAATCAAAGATCTGATCTCATAAAACTGATGTGGAGTGTTTCTTCTCTCTCAAGGCGTAACCCTAATTCTCTTAGAATGATGATACTTATAGATCCGTCGATAGAACACTCCTTCGATAGGTGCCTTTGATTGTAGATGGTAGGACAATATTTGAAGAATGTAATCTTAAAGATTCGGTCCATACCTTTCCAAAGCAGATACGCTGATCTTCCTTCCAAAACTGTCTTCTGTAAACCGCGTACAACTTTTAAGTAAACAACTTCTTAAATCAGATCTTCAGTGTCAGTTCTTCTGTTGTTGCTTCTGATTGATCAGTCTTCTGTAAAGCTAAACGGACACTAAGCTAAACCTATCTTAGTATGCCATAATAATATTGCCAATTATAAGATGGGGTTTTTGAACAATTAAAAACACTAACAAACTCCCCCTTTGGCTATTATTTGACAAAACAACTCGACTATGTAGATAGACATAAACATAAAGAACTAAGATAGGTTATCATAAAGAAACAACCCATGAGTTTGATCTGATTACATAGCAGAACGAAAACAAAACACAACATAGATATCATGCTGGATTAAAACACAGTCTAAGAGCATTCTTCAAATAAGAAAAAGGTGCCGTAAAAAACAACGCCCAGCCAGGGCCAGAAGGTACTCAAAAAAATAAGAACTCCCCCTGAGTTCATACTACTCCCCCTTTTTGCCAATGAGAGCCAAAGGTCAAGCATTGGAGGGAGTGTCACTGTGGGACTTCGCAGGTTTAGTAGCAGCAGCAGATTCAGATAGGCTTAAACGAAGAAGAACGGTTGCCAGCTCAGTACCGGCCCCAGTGTAACACCCCAGATTTTCAAGACTTTTAAAACTTATATAATAAAGATAGAATCTCATTAAATCCCAAAATACGATACAAAGAGTACGGGGTGCTATGCCACACCCGAGCTAGAGAACTCGAGTGCACAGGCTAAATTCTAAAACCTCAATTAGTATCAATACAAAATCATGGCACGCAGGCTGAAAGAGAAAACTATCTAAGCTATGCCCCAACCTTCTAGCGCGCTCCAGTGATCTACTCGTCTGTGCCTGAAAGCCAAATATATCTATTCAGCGAGAGATGCTGGTAACCCACTCCAACGTGTTGAAATACAATACATATAGACATATATATATAGATATACGAAAACCATTTTGAAGCATGAAGATATATCCTACGAGACTCTAGCTTTTAAAACAGGGATAGACTCGACAGATAGGGCTAAGCACAGACAACAGTTATACCAAGCATATACAGTTTACAACAGGCAAGACAGATAAGATAAGCACAATTAATAATCATAACCCAACATATACGATCCCCAGTATAAATCCCATAGTCTCATCCCCAAGATACTCATAACAACAACTCATCCATACTTCATCACATACCACACTTTGTTGGCGCCACATGACCAATCGCATGCCCATACATGAGGGTCAGCGCATATAGCTCTGACACGGCCCCGCAGCACCCTGCCCCGTATCGCAACACGGAGGGGTCGATCGCAACCGACCGATGAACCGCAGCTCATCATAGTTTGATCGCAACCAAACAGTGGACCGCAGCCCAAGAGTATGTCATCTGACCGCAGCCAGGAAATATGAACTGCAGCTCATGTAGAAACGTTTGATCGCAACCAAACGGTGGACCGCAGCCCAAGAGTGTAAATCTGACCGCAGCCAGCTTCTGAACCGCAGCTCAGGAATAACCAATCCGATCGCAACCGAATTGGGGTAACATGCACACATAACACATAGCAAGCACATGCAACCCACATTAACACATTGGGAAGGGGGAGAAAACGTATAACAAAACCTATGCGTGATCCTTCACATACTAAGAATGATCCTAAGGGGTTCATGCTTTCTTCACCTAGGTCAACGGGATACCAATTCAACTAGCATGCAATATGTAAGACTCACACAACCTACGAACGGTACCCGAAATATCAAACTAGACATAGGCACGATGGACGAAGTCCGTTGGGACACCACGGGGGTCGGGGGAACATCAAACGGGGAAGCCAAAATCCCAAGGTGGGGTACAAACCAGCGGGTAGCCGGTGGGTGAGGGGTCACCCGCCGGCGGCACTGTTCCGGGCAGCTGCCCGCCCGCCGGCGTTGCCCAAATAGGCCGCGGGTAGGTGGCGGGTTCCCTACCCCCACCTACCCCCCACTGACTCTTTTTCACCAAAAACTCCCCAGGAACCTTTGTGGAACCGGAAACCATGCTTAGACACTTTCAAACGCAATTGATAACACACGTAGACAATTAACGGATCAAAATCAAGAAACATATGGCACATAACCTATCATGCTTTTCTAAACATAATCAACACCCAATCATGCGAATTCCCACCCAATATACCAAGAATAATACCATACGAATTCCACGATATAACCTAGGGTTCTAATTATTTTAAAATCACAAGAACACAATTCATCTTCCAAAATCAAGATTCGGTAGGAATATCATATAACTATCAAGAACCTCATATAATCATTAAGAACATCAAGAACACCATATAATTATCAAGAACGTCATATAATCGTCAAGAACACCATAATTATCAAGAACCTCTCATCATCAAGATCACCCATGGAATCATCCCACCAATCATCAATAATAATATTACAAATCATCAATACACAATAATATGGGGAAATCCTAAGAGGGGAATCATAGCTATGAAAATAGGTTTTGTTGAGACATGGGTTACCTTTTAGCCTTAATTAATTCCTTGGCTATGAAGGGTCTTTCTTGAAGCTTTCTTCTTTCTTGATTTCTCCTAGGGGAATTCTTGGAACTTCTTGTGTGGTGAGGGAATATTGTGGTGGGAGTTCTAGGTGCCTCCTTATGTTCCCTATGTATATATCTAAGAGTCTTACTTAGGGCCTAATTACTATAGGTTTGCTAACTCTATTCCTTTTAGGACTAAGGATTGGGTTTAGGGATAAGGGCCCATGGACTATGGTGGGCCTTTCCTAATTAATTATTGTGATTTAATTCTTTCTTTTGGGAAATTGGTTAAATGATTAATTGGTTTTAGGGATCGTAACACGGGGTGTTACAATCTCCCCCCCTTACGAGGGGCTTCGTCCCCGAAGCCCGGTGTGTTAATCCATTCTTTCACCCCTAGGCATCCCGCATCTTGGCCTCCCGGTTAGGAATGCGGCCCCACGTTTTGCCTTAGCTAGGGTAGACTGGATTTCTGGTGGTGTTGTGATAGAAAGGTTTTGGGTCAACCTCGGTCTCCTGCTCCTGAGCTGGACGCCCCGCGAGTGCCCAAGGTGGCCTCGATTGCTGCCACCCTCTGATCTAGTGCGCGTGTCGTACGGATTAATGACGAGAACCCTTCCTCCATGATTTGGTTTTGCCGGTTGAGCTGTGCGAGTATCCGTTCATTGATTGAGCCCTCGTTTTGCTCCCTTGGGTTCCCTCCTGATCGTGGGTGCACCGATGGGTTAGGTTCGTCATCCTCCTCCTGACCCTCATTTCCCTCCAGGGCTCCACAATCTTGCATGGCCCGTTTGAGTTTCTTGTTGGAGATGTCTAATTGGTCGACTAACTCTCTTCGCTCTTCCTCGGGTTTGAGGCAAATTTCTTCGAGGGTGAGGTAATGTCCTCCCTCAGTGTAGTAGATATCATTGCGGCGTAGGTTCTGGGCATTAAAGACCATGCCATTTGCGGTTTTGACCTTGGTGTGGCTTAGGTCCACCCCCTTTTTCTCCATGATCCAACTTAGGATCATCCCGTAGGGTAGGCTAAGTCGGTTGCTTGTTTTGCAAAACTCCATGTGTTTTAGCATGAGGGCCGGCAGGTTGAACTTGATTTTGTGTTTCAAGAAGTAGGCAAAGGTGCACTCTAAACTCCCCACGTCCTTGCTTTTATTGTTCGTGGGCAAGAGGCTATCGGTTACAATCATAACCAATATCTTTTGTTCCGCCGATAGCCACTTTCTATTTGGTTGTGTGGCCGAGGTGAATCCTTCCTCTTTCCCGAGTAGGTACCCGAGGTAGTCTTTATACCCCGTGTTTTGGTTATCAATCCACCCCTTTCGGTCATAGTCTGACACACCCGTGGTGGTCAATTTCAAAAGCTTGGCCAACCGGCCTTCGGAGAGTATAATTTCCTTGCCGCGGACCTTGGTGGTGATTTCTAGCTTATCACCCCGTTTGGTGGCTATAAGATGTTGATAGAATTCTTTCACCAATTCGGGGTACGTATCCCCCTTGATGGTGAGGTACGTATCCAAAAGCCCTTGGTGTTTAAGCATATCAACCAATTCCGGAGAAAATTGGTCGGGTTCAAGGGCTTTACCTCCGATTACGGTGTAATCGGTGTTGCTCCATTCCAGGGTACGGGTCCCGAGGGGTTTCTTTGGCATTGTGATGCTTCGCTCGATGGTGACATTTTTCGGCGAGTTTTTCCGGCGGGGCTGCGGCGGGGCTCCGACGCGTTTTTCCGGCGGTCTTTGGCGGTGCGGCTCTGTTGCAAGGGAGGCAGCGGCGACTGGGCTCTGGTGTTGGCTTGGCGAGGTGGGGCGGTGGTTTTCGGTGGCGTCGGGCAGTGGTGGCAGCGGGTGGAGCTCGGGCAGGTGGCGGGCGGCGCTGGCGTCGCGGGCGTCCTCTGGCGGTGAGGTCGGCGTGCGGTGGGGCGCCGTCTGGGTGGTCGATGGCGGCTCCGGCCGTGGGCGGCGATCGAATGGGGCTGCTGGTTCGGTGTTTGGGGTGGCGGGGAGGTGTGTAGGAGAGGGAAGGGGAGAAAGTGAGAGAGAAGAAGAAGAAGAAGAGGAAGAAGAAGGGTTTTTGATTTGGGGATTTTGTGGGTTTTAGGGATTTGTAGGGGCTTTAACAAGGGAGTGTTCCCCTAAGGTTTCAAGAAACACCCTTAGTCTAGTGGTCAAGACCTTGGTTTTGTGAGTGGGAGGTCAAGGGCAATTCTCATTGGTAACAGTAGGCCTTTCTTGATGGTGTGGTCTTTGTCTTTTTTTCCTCTTTCGTCTTCTAGTGATGGGAGACTTGGCTTATAATTTTTGGTTTCATCTTTATAAGCAGGATCGAATTTCGATCGAATCTTTTATTTATAATAATTCCGAAGTAATCGCTAAATAAGTAGTTTCACTATGAAGGTGATTACAAGGAATTGCTGGTTTATCCTAAACAGAATTCGTCTTCTTGGTTTTCTCCCGCGGGGTTTGCGTGGTCCTCGTCTTCTGGGGTTAAGTTCCCCTCCTCGCGGTTGCTCTCGCTCCCGAGGTAGGCTTGAGTGCGGCTCATGACGAATATTTTCCCGGGAGCGCCGTAGTTCCCTTGGTGGGTGGTGCCTCCGTGTTGACCCGTGATGGTGGGGCGTGGCCTTTGGGGTTGAGTGCACTGGAAGGCCTTGTGCCCTTCTTCTCCGCAGTTGAAGCATCGCCAGGGATTGCCCATGCAATCTTTTCCTCTATGGCTTTTGTTGCATTTTGGGCAAGGGAAGCTTCTTGGGTTTGCTTCATTGTTCCCTAGGGACGGTCTTTGGTTGGTCAGGTTACTTGGTCTTGTGTTGGTGTCGTTCCTCGTTCTTTTTACCGGTGGTGCTCCCCCTCTGGTGTTCCTTTTTCGTATCTGTTCCTGAACCCCGCGCTGGAGTAGTTGGATTCGATAGAGATTGGCGACTGGAGTAAGCCTCGTTGAGTGTCCGAGGTCTGCTTACCACTAGTGCTTTTCGGGCTTCGAAGTTGAGGCCCGAGACGAATCTTTCTATTTTGGCTACTTCGGTGGGGACTAGCTCTGGTGCGAAGCGCGCTAGTTCGAGGAATCGCTTGTGGTATTCCATGACGGTGGCTGTCCCTTGCTTTAGATGGAGGAACTCTTCGTACATGGATGCCTTTACGTGTGTTGGGTAGAATCGTTCTCGTAGTCGTGTTTTGAGATTTTCCCAATTGAACCCTGGTTCTTGTTGGTAAGCGAGACCCTCGTGGATCCACCAAAGATCGGCCTCGTGTCCGAAGTAGAATGAGGCTATCGCCACGCGACGTTCTTCTGGGCATTCCACTAACCCGAGAATTTTGTCGAGGGTCCGGATCCATTCCTCCAGGATCACGGGGTCCTCTTTTCCTGAGAACGTGGGTGGTCAATGATTTGAAACTTGTCGGGCGACGTCTGAGTTCGTGTTTGATGGAGGAAGCGGGGGCCTGTTGTTGCGAATAGCTACGTCGCTTAGTGCCTCGGCGACTTGCATTAGTTGTTGTAGCGTTTAGGTCAGGGGGTCGTGAGTGGCGGGTTCTGGAGTCCTTGATTGTCTTCTGTTTGGCGCCATGCTGTCGTCTTTCTGGGTCAATGTTTATAGGAATGTTAAGTTAGAGCTTGGTGCTCTTTGATGCGATAAGCGGGGGAAAAAATTTTCTTTAGATGGGGGAGGGATAAAGTGAGGGGAGGTTATGTGTAGGTCTCACAATCTCACTGCGCATCCTAGGATTCCCGAATCCTATGTCCCTAAGTACCTAAAGTTCAAGTCTATGTCCTAAGGTCTGTCTTAATAGTCTTATCCTAGGGTCAAACTTAGGCTCTGATACCAACTATAACACCCCAGATTTTCAAGACTTTTAAAACTTATATAATAAAGATAGAATATCATTAAATCCCAAAATACGATACAAAGAGTACGGGGTGCTATGCCACACCCGAGCTAGAGAACTCGGGTGCACAGGCTAAATTCTAAAACCTCAATCAGTATCAATACTAAATCATGGCACGCAGGCCGAAAGGAAAAACTATCTAAGCTATGACCCAAGCTTCTAGCGCGCTCCAGTGATCTACTCGTCTGTGCCTAAAAGCCAAATATATCTGTTCAGCGAGAGATGCTGGTAACCCACTCCAACGCGTTGAAATACAATACATATAGACATATATATATAGATATACGAAAACCATTTTGAAGCATGAAGATATATCCTACGAGACTCTAGCTTTTAAAACAGGGATAGACTCGACAGATAGGGCTAAGCACAGATAACAGTTATACCAAGCATATACACTTTACAACTGGCAAGACAGATAATATAAGCACAATTAATAATCATAACCCAACATATACGATCCCCAGTATAAATCCCATAGTCTCATCCCCAAGATACTCATAACAACAACTCATCCATACTTCATCACATAGCACACTTTGTTGGCGCCATAGGACCAATCGCATGCCCATACATGAGGGTCAGCGCATATAGCTCTGACACGGCCTCGCAGCACCCTGCCCTGTATCGGAACACGGAGGGATCGATCGCAACCGACCGATGAACCGCAGCTCATCATAGTTTGATCGCAACCAAACAGTGGACCGCAGCCCAAGAGTATGTCATCTGACCGCAGCCAGGAAATATGAACCGCAGCTCATGTAGAAACGTTTGATCGCAACCAAACGGTGGACCGCAGCCCAAGAGTGTAAATCTGACCGCAGCCAGCTTCTGAACCGCAGCTCAGGAATAACCAATCCGATCGCAACCGAATTGGGGTAACATGCACATATAACACATAGCAAGCACATGCAACCCACATTAACACATTGGGAAGGGGGAGAAAACGTATAACAAAACCTATGCGTGATCCTTCACATACTAAGAATGATCCTAAGGGGTTCATGCTTCCTTCACCTAGGTCAACGGGATACCAATTCAACTAGCATCCAATATGTAAGACTCACACAACCTACGAACGGTACCCGAAATTTCAAACTAGACATAGGCACGATGGACGGAGTCCGTTGGGACACCACGGGGGTCGGGGGAACATCAAACGAGGAAGCCAAAATCCCAAGGTGGGGTACAAACCAGCGGGTAGCCGGTGGGTGAGGGGTCACCCGCCGGCGGGCAGCTGCCCGCCCGCCGGCGTTGCCCAAATAGGCCGCGGGTAGGTGGCGGGTCCCCTAGCCCCACCTACCCCCCACTGACTCTTTTTCACCAAAAACTCCCCGGGAACCTTTGTGGAACCCGAAACCATGCTTAGACACTTTCAAACGCAATTGATAACACACGTAGACAATTAACGGATCAAAATCAAGAAACATATGGCACATAACCTATCATGCTTTTCTAAACATAATCAACACCCAATCATGCGAATTCCCACCCAATATACCAAGAATAATACCATACGAATTCCACGATATAACCTAGGGTTCTAATTATTTTAAAATCACAAGAACACAATTCATCTTCCAAAATCAAGATTCGGTAGGAATATCATATAACTATCAAGAACCTCATATAATCATTAAGAACATCAAGAACGCCATATAATTATCAAGAACGTCATATAATCGTCAAGAACACCATAATTATCAAGAACCTCTCATCATCAAGATCACCCATGGAATCATCCCACCAATCATCAATAATAATATCACAAATCATCAATACACAATAATATGGGGAAATCCTAAGAGGGGAATCATAGCTATGAAAATAGGTTTTGTTGAGACATGGGTTACCTTTTAGCCTTACTTAATTCCTTGGCTATGAAGGGTCTTTCTTGAAGCTTTCTTCTTTCTTGATTTCTCCTAGGGGAATTCTTGGAACTTCTTGTGTGGTGAGGGAATATTGTGGTGGGAGTTCTAGGTGCCTCCTTATGTTCCCTATTTATATATCTAAGAGTCTTACTTAGGGCCTAATTACTATAGGTTTGCTAACTCTATTCCTTTTAGGACTAAGGATTGGGTTTAGGGATAAGGGCCCATGGACTATGGTGGGCCTTTCCTAATTAATTATTGTGATTTAATTCTTTCTTTTGGGAAATTGGTTAAATGATTAATTGGTTTTAAGGATCGTAACACGGGGTGTTACACCCAGTCAGTTGTTTAGCAATTATACCGTGAACTGTCTCAAGCTCACAGACCCGTGCCTTTAACTGAATGGAGAGATGAAGATCCTTGGCATGGGGCGAGTCATCAGCCACAGTATCAGCTTCAGAATTGGAGGGGGCAGTCACCGGTATAACATCTCGAATGTGATCTCTAGTCAAAAGACGTCGATCAACAGTATAGAGCAAAGTTGGACTTATCACTTCACTCGGCATAGGCTCAAGACCCTGAGTTGTAAGAATGCCATAAATCAGATTCGGAAAGGGTAGCCTTACCTTCTGCTCTCGTGGATGGATCATGGTGAGGATGTGGTTGTAAATCCTGTTTCCTAGATCAATCGGCATCTTTGTTCCAATTCGGTACAAGAAACTAGCCAGGTGCTTACCAACCGTGTGAAAGTGAGCTGATGGGAGCCAGTTATGAAGAGCCAGACGATGCAGAATAACATATCTAGATGTGAGTTGAGAGCTCTACAGATAATCCTTGTCACTCGTAGCCCAAGAGTCAATCTGTCCACCCGTTAGAGTCTTGGCCACCAAGTTCCAGTCTGTAATTGCCTCTTCTTGCACAGCAGTCAGTCCATAGTATTGGTTGATCATGTCAGGCCCAATGATGTACCACTTCCCTCTAATGAAAATCTGCATTGGTCGTGGCCCGGTTAAGATGTCAATCTCGTAATTGAGATTACAGAAGAATTCATACGTGAGGAGCTTTGAGTATGGGCAGATGGCTGTGACAGTCTTCAGCAGCCATACTTCATTCAGCAGTGGTAGAATATCACATACAGAATTCAGCTGATTCTCATCAACAGATCGTAGAACAATAAAATCTCGTCTGACCATAGTGGACCATTTTCCCTAAGCAGCTGGAGAAACAAACTGAGGCTTGTAAACAGATGTGTCAGACCCTTCAACAGGTTAAACTTCAGGAGTTATGCTTCGACCTCTGGAACGTGTGGATGGTTTACCCTTTCTAGCAGATGATGTAGGTACAACAGCAGGTTGAACAACCGTAGGGCCCTTTTGTTTAACAGAAGACCGTAGAGTCTTAAACACTTGTTGAATAGGAGGATTTGTCTCAGGTTTTGCAGGCTCACTAGACTTCCTTTTCTTCTCTGGTTGATCTACATCACCAGTGTCCTCACCAGAGTCAACCACAACCTTCACAGGAACATTCTTCCTTTTCGACCTTCATGTATCCTTGGATGGAGAGTGGACAGGAGACACAGAGTGACTAGAATCAGACACATGCGCCGATGAACCACCAAGGAGATTAGTGACCTCTCGTATTTTGAACATGGTGGAATCAGGATGAGCAGTAGCTTCAACAGATGGAACCTGAGATGTAGGGGCTTGGGAGCCATAGACTTCAGCCAGTATTTTTTCATCTTCACTTGAGGATTCAGAAGGGTGAATCACTCTGTAGGGTTCTGGAATGGAGGCAGCAGGAAGACCAGCAAAATGCCTAACATGATCAAGACTCTCCGCCAAAGAGGAGGAGGTGTAGACTGGAATGCCAACCATTTTCTTGGGTTCACGGGGGCTTGAGGATTGCACATTCTCAATAGCAGCAGGCATATTAGAGGGATTAACAGAGGAGTCGACTTCTTGTGGGACATTAGTAACAACAGCAGGAGACAGAGAAATATTATCAGACTCAAACACAACCAAACTCAGATTGTTGGGCTCATCAATTGGTTTGTCTTCCTCTACAGATGCTTTAAGCGACTCACTATTCAAGGGATCAGACTTCTCAACAAGTAAGCAAGGAGGATCAACAAATACAGATGATTTCTCAGAGACTAAAGCAGGCACATTCTCAGAATCAACATGAACAATAGATGGGGTAGCATTAGACACTAGATTCTCAGGTTTATCAGGTGAAATTTCTATAGGAGAGTCAGAGGAATTTGACCTGTTTCGCAGAATCTCAATACGATGCCTGGCCTCATTCTGAGCGGCCTGAAGATATACGGGTTGAGCAATTTCTCGACGACGGGAGATTTCTTCAGACTCAACGGCTCTTTGAGCAAAGTAATGGAGGAACAGCCCAGCGCGATTTCCATCCGAGGGTTTTGGAATAGATGCCGGATAAGTGTCATCACCTGCTTCGGAGGCCAGCAGCAATAGTTCACTGGTGTCGTCATCTGACCAGTCTGCATAAAACTCTGGATAATCGGACAGTACAGTGACAATGATTTCATCTCTGAGAATGGGATCAAGCACATATGCAAGGTTTTGACGTGTTTGGTGGCTGTTTCTTGTGAATGCACCTTTCTTCCAAGCTTGATGATCATATTACGAACTGCATCCGCCATTGATGAGAGATTCGAGAAGACAGAGAAGTAAACCCTAGATAGGAGATTAAGGAGAATACAGTCTGTGTGCAGAGAGAGTCTCTTGTTTGTTCTCTCAAGTCTTCCTCGATACTCGATTATAAGCCCAAGGGAGAAGAACCCCAATAAATGCAGCTAGTCAGAGTACATGCAGAGCTGATGTGATTGACGCAACGGTATACCTCCATTTTAGGCAAGAAACGGATGCTAGGCATATTTCAAATTTGAAAAAGCCTAATTACTTTTATGGTAATATAGGTTAAGATATTCTCTTAACAAAAAGAAGGGAGTTTTTTTTTTCAAAAGGAAGTCAAAACTGAAATTTGACCAGAATACGTAAACCTTGCACTCTCCTTCTGATTGATGATCTGCCCTATTAGTCAATTCTGCAGATTCCCAGAGCAGATCTAAGAATCTCAAACCGCTTTGCGTCTAGGGGCTTAGACAGGATATCAGCCAACTGTTTCTCTGTTTGAATATATTCCAATTCAATCTCCTTTGATTCTACCAGATCTCTGATGTAGTGATGTCTTATATCAATATGCTTCGTTCTGGAGTGTTGAACTGGATTCTTTGAGATATTAATAGCACTGACATTGTCACAATAGAGTGTCATAATTCCTTGAGTAAGACCATAGTCTAATAACATCTGTTTCATCCATACTAACTGAGTACAACATCCACCAACAGCTATGTATTCTGCCTCTGCGGTACTTAAGGAAATTGAGTTCTGTTTCTTACTTAGCCATGACACCAAGTTCTTACCAACAAAGAAGCAACCACCAGATGTACTCTTACGGTCATCAATGTTCCCTGCCTAGTCAGCGTCACAATATGCAATCAGACTCAGTTCACTGTCCTTGGAGTATCATAGACCATACTGACTCGTTCCTTTTATATATTTCAGAATCCGTTTAGCAGCTATGAGGTGTGATTCCTTGGATAAGATCGATACCTTTCACATATTCCAACACTAAACATTATGTCTGGTCGACTAGCCGTCAAGTACAGCAGACTTCTTATCAGGCTTCGGTAGACTGTGTTATCCACTGATACACCAGTGTCATCTTTGGATACTTTTGTGGATGTGGAGATCGGTGTCCTGGATGATTTACATGATTCCAGATCAAACTTCTTGACTAAATTCTTAGCATATTTCTCTTGTGAGATAAAGTACCCTTCAGAACTTTGCTTAACTTGCAGTCCTAGAAAGTATGTCAGTTGACCAACCATTGACATCTCAAATTCTTCCTTCATAACTTTTACTAACTCATCTGTGTATTTCTGTAGAGTTGATCCAAACACAATTTCATCCACATAGATCTGAGCAATGGTGACATGACTCCCAGTAATTTTCACGAATAAAGTTTTGTCAACACTCCCTCGTTTATAACCATGCTGTAGCAGATACTGAGTCAGTCGTTCATACCATGCCCGTGGGGCTTGTTTAAGACCATAGAGAGCCTTTCTAAGCTTGTAGACATGTGATGGATGTTCTGGATCTTCAAATCCCTTAGGTTGCGCCACATAGATATCTTCATGCAGGTACCCATTTAAAAATGCTGTCTTAACGTCCATCTGAAACAATGTAAATCCCAGAATGCATGCAACAGATAGCAGAATTCTGATTGACTCTAGTCTAGCCACAGGAGCAAATATCTCATCATAGTCAATTCCTTCTATATGAGTGTACCCTTGTGCCACTAACCGAGCTTTATCCCTTGCAATATTCCCAGCTTCATCAGTTTTGTTTTTGAAGATCCACTTTATTCCAATTATGTTGACACCATCAGGTCGTGAAACTAAATCCCAAACATGATTTTGATCAAACTGATGTAGCTCCTCCTTCATTGCCTTGATCCACAGATCATCCTGTAAAGCTTCTTTTACATTCCTGGGTTCTATCTTTGAGGTATAACAAGCAGACCCAGATATTTCTATAAGATTATTTCTTATTCTGCTCCTGGTCTTCATCCCATCTGTTGGATCACCAATGATGTTATCTGATGGGTGGTTTTTCTGAGTTCTGGTGGGTTTGTCTTTACCTGTATCATTTATGAGAGTTGTCTCCTGTTCTGAACTTTCTTGATCTTCATCTGAGGATTCTTGTGATTTGGGCTGACTGTTGCTGTCTGTAGTATTTGGTTCACTGAGAGGAAGCTTTGTCACTGGATTTGTCATTGTTGTGTCTACTGATTCTTCTGGACAGTCATCTATAACCACATTTACTGATTCCATCACAGATTGAGTTCTCTAGTTGTAGACTCTGTAGGCACGACTGTTTGGAGAGTATCCAAGGAAGATGCTCTCATCACTCTTAGGTTCAAACTTCCCTCTTTGTTCTCTATCAGCCAGCACATAACACTTTTTTCCGAACACATGAAAATACTTCAGGTTTGGCTTCTTTCCCTTCCAGATCTCATATGGTGTTTTGGTCGTTCCTGGTCTAAGATAGACCCTATTAACAATATGACAGGCTGTGTGTACTGCTTCAGCCCAGAAGCGCTGCGGCAGATGGGAGGCATGTAGCATAACTCTAGCCATTTCTTGTAGTGTTCGATTCTTTCTTTCCACCACACCATTTGTAACACCCCGAAATTTTGGAACTTTTTAAAACATGTATAATAAAGATAAATCCTCATTAGATCCCGAATTATAACATAAGAGTATGGGGTGCTATGCCACACCTGAGCTAGAGAACCCAGGTGCACAGGCTAACTATCTAAAATCCACAATAATGTCAATACATAAGTACGGCATGCAGGCCGAAAGGGAAACTAACTACTCTACGCTCCAAATCTCTAGCGCGCTCCAGTGTTTACTCGTCTGTGCCTGAAAGCCAAATATATCTGTTCAGCGAGAGATGCTGGTAACCCACTCCAACGCGTTGAAATATATTATGAATAGATATATATAGATATACGAAAACCATTTTGAAGCAGGAAGATATATACTTAAGAGACACTAATTTTAAAAGCAGGGAATAGACTCAGCAAATAGGGACAAGCACATCAAACAATAATAACCATTTAAGTAGAGCTAACATTATAAGGGATACGCATCTAAGGTCACAGCTTATCCTCCAATTCTAACCACTTCATCACCATTCATATCACATAATCGTTGATGGCGCCACGGGACCAATCGCATGCCTCGAACATGAGGGTTAATGCTTATAGCAATAACACGGTCCCGCAGCACCCTACCTCAGTACCGCGGTATGAGGGGAGTTGATCGCAACCAACCCTTTGAGAACCACATACGAACTCAACGTCGGATCACGATTCGACACACCGCTTGTAACACCCCGTGTTACGACCCCTAAAACCATTTAATTAATTAATCAATAGCCCAAGAGAAAGAATAAATTATAATGATTAATTAGGGAAAAAGGCCCACCATAGTCCATGGGCCCTCATATATAAACCCAACCCCTAAACCCAGTCCTTAGTTCCAAAAGGAATAAAATTAGCAAGCCTATAATATTAGTTCCTAATTAGGACTCCTAAATATATAAATAGGGGACTTAAGAGGCACCTAGAACTCCCCACAAGATTAACACCCCACCACCCCAAAAGAGCTCCAAGAATCCCCTTAGGAGAAATCAAGAAAGCAAGGAAGCTTAAAGAAAGATCCTTCATAGCCAAGGAATTAATTAAGGCTAAGAGGTAACCTATGTCTCAACAAAACCTATTTTCATAGCTATGATTCCCCCTTAGGGTTTCCCCCATATTATTGTGTATTGGCGAGATATGATGATGATTATTGATGTTTGACGTGATGATCCCATGAGGGATCTTGATAATCTTGATATTGGGAGATTTTTGATGATTATATGGAGTTCTTGATGATTATGTGTTGTTCTTGATAATTGTGTGATGCTCTTGATGTTTATGTGTTATTCTTACCGAATCTTGCAATTAGAAGACGAACCGTATTCTTGTTGATATAAAAGTGATTAGAACCCTAGGTTGTATCGTATGATCTTACTCTTGGATTATCGGGTGGGGAAATCGCATGTTTGGGTGTTGATTATATTTAGAAAAGCATGATAGGTTATGTGCCGTTCCTTTCTTGTATTTGATTCGTTAATTGTCTACGTGTTGTCGTTAATTGCGTTGAAAAGTGTCTAAGCATGGTTTCGGGTTCAACAACGGTTCCCGGGGCGTAAAGTGTGTGAAAAGAGTCAGTGGGGGGGTAGGGGACCCGCCACCTATCCACGGCCGTGAAACACCGCCCGGTAGCGGGTAGCCGGCGGGCGGGCAGCTGCCCGCCGGCGACCCGCTGCCCGGAACAGTAATTCCGGCGGGCAGCCCCCACCCACCGGCTACCCGCTGGAAATTTCCCCAATTCGGGATCCCGGCTTCCCCGTTTGATGTTCCCCCGATCCCCGTGGTGTCCCAACGGACTCTGTTCATCGTGCCTATGTCTAGTTTGATATTTCGGGTGCCGTTCGTAGGTTTGCGAGTCTATTATATTGCATGCTAGTTGAATTGGTATCCCGTTGACCTAGGTGGTAGAAGTATGAACCCCTTAGGACTATTCTTAGTATGTGATGGATCACGCATAGGTTTTGTTATACGTTTTCTCCCCCTTCATAATGTGTAATGTGGGTTGCATGTGCTTGCTATGTGTTATGTGTGTGTGTTACCCCAATTCGGTTGCGATCGGATTGGTTATCCTGAGCTGCGGTTCAGAAGCTGGCTGCGGTCAGATTGATACTCTTGGGCTGCGTTCCACCGTTTGGTTGCGATCAAACGTTTCTATACGAGCTGCGGTTCGCCCTTTTTCCTGGCTGCGGTCAGATGACATTCTCTTGGGCTGCGGTCCACTGTTTGGTTGCGACCAAACACTATGATGAGCTGCGGTTCATCGGTCGGTTGCGATCGACCCCTCCGTGTTGCGATACGGGGCAGGGTGCTGCGGGGCCGTGTCAGAGCTATATGCGCTGACCCTCATGTATGGGCATGCGATTGGTCCTGTGGCGCCAACAAAGTGTGTTATGTGTTGTGACATAGACGAGTTGTGATTACGAGTGTCTTGGGGGATGTGACTATGGGATTTATATTGGGCATTGTTCATGTTGGGTTATGATCATTGTTTATGCCTTGCCTTATCTGCCTTATGTGTTGAGGACTGCATATGCTCGTTATAACTGTTGCTTGTGTCTGGCCTTATCTGTCGAGTCATTCCCGGTTTTCAAAGCTAGAGTTCGTAGGATATACCTTCATGCTCAAAATGGTTTTCGTATATCTATATATATCTCTATATGTATTGTATTTCAACGCGTTGGAGTGGGTTACCAGCATCTCTCGCTGAACAGATATATTTGGCTTTCAGGCACAAAAGATTAAGTCACTGGAGCGCGCTAGAACTTGGAGTATAGAAGTAGATAGTTTTCCCCCTTTTGGCCTGCGTGCCACGTTTACGTAATTACGCTTTGAGGATATTAGTTAGTTAGCCTGTGCACTTGGGTTCTCTAGCCCAGGTGTGGCATAGCACCCCGTACGCTTGTATTTATTTCATGAGATTTAATGAGATTCCACCTTTGATATAAGTTTTAAAAAGTCTTGAAAATCTGGGGTGTTACACCGCTAATGCACCCAGTCGGTGGACTGTGATCCCCTTTACAAGGGGGGACTTACGACCCTACACCCCGCCAATGGGTACATCCTGTGGACCATAGGGGATCAAGCCCGACACACCGCGGAGCTATACTCAGTCGGTGGGCGAAGATCCTCGGAGACTATGGCCCTACACACCGCCGTCCCATCACCCGGTGGGTCGCAGCCAGCCGTAGTCCTACACACCGCCCGATTACTCGGATTGGTGGACTACAGCCTTCCTCGGCTTATTGGCCCTACACACCGTCCTGGTATAGTTTGTCGCCTCTGGGGTGCACTGAGTATGGGGAATTGTGTCCTTCTTTCAGGATTTGTTGTTTTTGGTGGGGGTGTGTTGTGGCACGCACCATCTCCCTTGATAGCGGAGGTTGCCATCTTTGCATATTTCGAAGGGTCCGTCCTTTCCCTGAGTTAGGTCGAGTCGAATTTTATTTAGTTCCGGGTCTTGATGCTGTCCGGCCTTGATTTCTTCGAATAGTGTGGGTATGACTTGGGCATTGAATAGGCGGATCTCGGAATTGGTTTTTCCTTGCTCTACTACCTCCAAGTTCAACTTCTGGATGTCCTTGTATAGCTGGTCTGGCAGGACCCAGGTGGTGTTGAGGGAGTGGTTAGCCTTTCGCCTTAGGGCATCCGCCACAACGTTAGCCTTTCCTTCGTGGTACTGGATATCTAGGTCGTAATCTTTTATAAGTTCCAACCACCTTCGTTGTCGCATGTTTAGATCTTTCTGGGTGAAGATGTACTTTAGGCTTTTATGATCCGTGTAAATCTTGCATTGTACTCCGTATAGGTAATGTCTCCAAATTTTTAGGGCAAACACGATGGCGGGTAGCTCGAGGTCGTGTGTGGGGTAATTTTCTTCGTGGGTTTTGAGTTGTCTAGATGCGTATGCTATTACCTTGCCTTTTTGCATTAGTACGCATCCCAGCCCCTTCTTGGAGGCGTCGCTGAAGACTTCGAATCCTTCCATCCCGGAGGGAATGGCTAGGACGGGTGCCGTGGTTAGTTTCCTCTTCAATTCTTGAAATGCTGTGGTGCAGCTGTTGTCCCATCGAAAGGGGGTTTCCTTTTTCATGAGCTTGGTGAGAGGCTGGGCTATCTTGGAGAAATCAGGTACGAACCTTCTATAATAGCCAACTAATCCTAGGAAGCTTCTGATCTCCGAAAGTGATTTCGGTGTGGGCCATTCCTTGACGGCGTGGATTTTGGTGGGGTCCACCTTGATTCCTTCTTTGGTTATCACGTGACCCAGGAAGGCTACGTTGTCCTTCCAGAATTCACATTTGGAGAACTTGGCGTATAGTTGGTGTTCTCTCAGGGTTTGCAAGGTTGTGCGGAGGTGCTTTTCATGTCCCTCCTCGTTTTGGGAGTAGACCAGGATGTCGTCAATGATACAATGACGAAGTCATCCAGGTGGGGCCGGAATACTCGATTCATGAGGTCCATGAATATAGCGGGTGCATTGGTGAGTCCGAAGGGCATCACCGTGAATTCGTAATGGCCGTAGCGCGTTCGAAAAGCTGTTTTCTGAATATCTGGGTTGGCCACTTTTATCTGATGGTATCCGGATCTTAAATAAATTTTCGAGAACACCCCTGCTCCTTTAAGTTGGTCGAACAAGTTGTCGATTCGGGAAAGAGGATATTTATTCTTTATTGTAACTTGATTTAGTTCCCTGTAGTCGATGCACAGGCGCATGCTCCCATCTTTCTTTTTAACGAATAATACTGGTGCTCCCCATGGGGAGGTGCTGGGGCGGATGTATCCCTTATCTAGTAACTCCTGAAGTTGTGTTTTCAATTCCTTCATTTCCTTTGGCGCCAGCCTGTAGTGTGGTTTAGAGATCGGGTCAGCGCCTGGTATTAGGTTTATTGTGAACTCGACTTCTCTGGTTGGGGGTGCTCCGGGGATTTCGTCTGGGAAGACGTCGGTGAATTCGTTTACCACTGGAATGGTTTGGGGTTCGGCTATTTCGGTGTTGAGGTCCTTGACCGAGCATAGGAAGGCTTCGTTCCCTTGGGTTAGATATTTCTTCATTTTTATCATGTTTACTAATTTGATTTCCAGATCCTTGTGGCTTCCGTGGTAGGATACCCTTTTGCCGTTCGGTCCCCGTAAGACCACTTTTTGTTCGCCGCATATGATTTGTGCTTGGAATTTCCCTAGCCAGTCCATGCCCAAGATCACTTATACCCCATCTAGTCTGAATTGTATTAGGTTGCTAGGGAATTCCACTCCTTCGATGGTGACTATTATGTTTTTGTACATGCGGTCGCATTTTATGATTTCACCGGATGCCACATTGACCTGGAGTTGTACTTTGGTGCTGGTGTCAAGACCGAGTTAAGTGGTGAATTCGGTTGCTATAAATGAGTTGGTAGCCCCTGAGTGAAATAGTACGGTGGCGGGGGTGGTGTGTACAAGGAAGGTTCCGGAGACTATGTTGCTATCTCCGATTTTGGCTTTGCTTATGGAAAAAGGATCCTCCCCTGAGTGGCCGGTGTTACGTCTTTGTGGGGCGAGGTGGTCCTGGCGGCCTTAGGTTCCCGGAGGGGGTTTGTGTGGTTCCCTTTAAATTTTCTTTTGTGTCCCAGACGTGTTTCCTGTGGTTTGTCTGGTATTTGTTGTAGTTGGAATGCCTTGGCATAGGCTTCTTCGAGAGTTCTCGGTTCTCGTATAGTTAGGGTCTTTTGGTTTTCGGGGTTGATGCCCTTTATGAATTTCTTGATTTTGATTGTCTCTGTAGGTACTAGTTCGGGGGTGAGGCGAGCTAGCTTGAGGAATTACCGGTAGTACTCTGCAATTGGGGTTGCTCCCTATTTTAGATGGAGGAATTCTTCGTATATGGTTGCTTTCAGGTGACTGGGGTAGAATTTTTCTCATAGTCGCGTTTTTAGGGTTTCCCAGTTGAACCCGGGGTTTTGTTCGCAATTGGGTTTCTCGTGGACCCGCCAGGTGTCGGCCCCGTGTCTGAAGTAGAAGGAGGCCGTCTCTACTTGGTGGCTTTCCTGATCCATTCTTCGAGGGTCGTGGGATTTTCGTCCCCTTCGAAGGTGGGTGGTTGGTGTTCCGAGACTTGGCGGTGGATTTCCAAGTTTTTGTTTGGTGTTAACGGTTGGGGAACTGCATCGTTTAGTGCCTGGGAAATTTGGGCCAGACGTTGTAAATTTTGAGTCAAGAATTCTTATGTGGGAAGCTTCGGCCTTTGCCTGTTTCCTTTTTGGTGCCATCCTGGGGTTCATAGGTTGATATTATTTTGCATCCTTACCTTGATGCTATGGGTGTAGGGGGAAGTTTATTTAAATTACGTGTGAGTTAGGGTGATGGAAAGTGCAAGGTCTCACAGTCTTACCGCGCGTCCTACGATTCCTAAATCCTATCTTACTGAATTCCTAGTGTTTTAAGCTTATTGTCCTAAGGTCTTGATCTTAAGAGTCTTATCCTAGGGTCAAACTTAAGCTCTGATACCAACTGTAACACCCCAAAATTTTGGAACTTTTTAAAACTTGTATAATAAAGATAAATCCTCATTAGATCCCGAATTATAACATAAGAGTATGGGGTGCTATGCCACACCTGAGCTAGAGAACCCAGGTGCACAGGCTAACTATCTAAAATCCACAATAATGTCAATACATAAGTACGGCACGCAGGCCGAAAGGGAAACTAACTACTCTACGCTCTAAATCTCTAGCGCGCTCCAGTGTTTACTCGTCTGTGCCTGAAAGCCAAATATATCTGTTCAGCGAGAGATGCTGGTAACCCACTCCAACGCGTTGAAATATATTATAGATAGATATATATAGATATACGAAAACCATTTTGAAGCAGGAAGATATATACTTAAGAGACACTAATTTTAAAAGCCGGGAATAGACTCAGCAAATAGGGACAAGCACATCAAACAATAATAAACATTTAAGTAGAGCTAACATTATAAGGGATACGCATCTAAGGTCACAGATCATCCTCCAATTCCAACCACATCATCACCATTCATATCACATAATCTTTGATGGCGCCACGGGACCAATCGCATGCCCCGAACATGAGGGTTAATGCTTATAGCATTAACACGGCCCCGCAGCACCCTACCTTAGTACCGCGGTATGAGGGGAGTTGATCGCAACCAACCCTTTGAGAACCGCTGACGAACTCAACGTTGGATCACGATTCGACACACCGCTGACGCACCCAGTCAGTTGACCACGATCCCCATTACAAGGGGTGACTTACGACCCTACACACCGCCAATGGGTACATCCGGTGGACCATAGCCGATCAAGCCCGACACACCGCGGAGCTATACTCAGTCGGTGGGCGAAGATCCTCGGAGACTATGACCCTACACACCGCCGTCCCATCACCCGGTTGGTCGCAGCCAGCCGTAGCCCTACACACCACCCGATTACTCGGATCGGTGGACTACAGCCTTCCTCGGCTTATTGGCCCTACACACCGTCCTGGCGCGTTCAGGTCCGGTGGGTCATAGCACCGAGGCCCATGTGGACCGCAGCCTAAGAAGTGAATCACTGACCGCAGCCAGGAGAATGAACTGCAGCTCATAAGTAACCAATTTGACTGTAGCCAACTTCTGAACCGCAGCTCAGGAACATCCCATTTGATCGCCACCAAATTGGGGCATCATGCATCACATAACACATAGCAGCACGTAGTAGCACATAGGGAAGGGAAAGACATATAAATAAACTTACGTGTGATCATCCACATACTAAGAATATCCCTAAGGGTTCATATAACTTCCACCTAGGTCAACGAGTTACCAATTCAACTAGCATGCAATTCCTAAGACTTATTTATCCTACAAACGGTAACCGAAATATCAAACTAGACTTGGGCACGACAAACGAGGCCCGTTGGGACACCATGGGGAGTGGGGAACATCAAACGGGGAAGCCGAAGACCCAGGGTGGGGTAGTGTCCAACGGGTTGCTGGTGGGTGGGGGTCACCCGCCGGCTGCCCGCCGGAATTCACTGTTCCGGCAGCGGGTTGCCGGCGGGCAGACAACTGCCCGGCGGCTACCCGCTGCCCGGTGGTGATATCTGGGCAGCGGGTAGGTGGCGGGTTCCCCCACCCCCACCTACCCCCCACTGACTCTTTTACCATAATTTCGTCCCGGGGACCTTCGTGGAACCCGAAACCATGCTTAGACACTTTAAAACGCAATTACTGACAACACGTAGGCAATTAATGGATCAAAAGCAAGAATCACATAGAACTCATCCTATTACGACTTCTAAACATAAACAACACCCGGATATGAGAATTCCCACCCAAATATATATCAAGAACATCCTAACACAAATTCCCAATCCAACCTAGGGCTCTAATCCCATCCAAATCATCAAAACCATATTTTATCAAGAATTATCAAGATTCATCAACAATCATCACATCAATATCAAGAACCTCTTTTCAACATCAAGATCATCAAGATTATCAAGAATACACATAAATCATCTTATCAATCATCAAGAATATATCACAAATAGCATAGAGGAATTCATCAAGACACAAGCATATAGAAGGAGGCCAAGGAAGGAGATTATAGCGAAGAAAATAGGTTTTGTTGAGACATGGGTTACCTCTTAGCCTTAATTAATTTCCTTGGCTACGAAGGGTCTTTCTTTAAGATTTCTCCTTTCTTGATTTCTCCTAAGGGAATTCTTGGAACTTCTTGTGTGGTGAGAGATTATTTGTGGTATGTGTTCTAGGTGCCTCCTATGTCCTTATTTATATAATTAAGAATGGCTAATTCTATTTCCTTTGGGACTAAGGGTTGGATTTAGGGATAAGGGTTCATGGGCTTATGGTGGACCTTTCTTAATTAATTAATCTTTCTTTCCGGGTAATTAATTAATTGGTTTATGGGCCGTAACACGGGGTGTTACACCATTTTGTTGAGCAGTTCTAGGAGCTGAGAACTCATGTGATATACCATGCTTGGAGCAGAAATCTGAATATAGTGAATTCTCAAATTCTTTCCCATGATCACTTCTCAGTCTCTGAACTTTTATTAAAGACTCATTCTTTTCCTTCTGAACCTTATGCACAGAGTTTTAAAGGCCTTGAATGCTTCTGATTTTTCTCTTAGAAAGTACACCCAGCTGTATCGAGAGAAATCATCTACACACACAAATATGTATTTCTTTCCCCCAATGCTTTCAATCTGTGTTGGCCCCATGAGGTCTATGTGGACAAGATCTAGACACTTCTCAGTGGTGATACCTCTGACTGCTTTGTGCGGAGTTCTGATTTGTTTCCCAATGGCACATGCACCACAAACTCTTTCCAGATCTATTCTAAACTTAGGTACACCTTTCACAGCTTTCAGTTTTATCAGCTTATCCATATCTCTGCAGTTTACGTGACCCAGCCGTCTATGCCAGAGTTTTGATTCATCATATTTGGATAGGTGACATGCAGTTTCATTTGCCAAAACATAACAATTGTCTGAGGACCGGGTTCCTTCCATGACAAGTTGATTTGCTTTGTCACTAACTTTGCAGCAGTTACGATCAAAGCACACATTCCAGTTTTGATCACACAGCTGACTGATGCTAATCAGATTAGCTTTCAACCCACTAACTAACAGAACTTCTTCTAATTGAGGTAAACCTGGTACATTCAGGGTACCTTTCCCAACTATTTTCCCTTTTTGTCCATCTCCATATGTTACAGCTCCACTGTTTGGTTGAACAATCTTCAGACACTTTACATTTCCAGTCATATGTCTGGAACAGCCACTGTCGAAATACCATCTAGCTTCGGTTGTAGACGCAGTCAGAACTATAGTGGGGTAGCATATAACTTCTGACTTTCTGACCCAAACCTGTCTAGTAAACGGTGTAATAGTCTTGTTCTGATATTTCTCCTTCCTTTGATCTCTGTAGAAATAATAACATTCAGGTCGAGTATGACCTTTTGTTTGACAGTAGTGACAAATGGGTGTGTAATGTCTAACTTTGACAAGCTTATTTTTGAACCTTGAATAATGAGATTGATGGGTTACTTTGGCAATGTCAGTATCTGCAGTCTGGTCATATCTCCTTCTCTTGTCAATTTTCTGCACTGACCGAGATGACTGTCCTTGTTCACCTCGTTCAAAACCTAGACCTTTTTTATAATTAGGATTTCTGCCAGAGAATCTTGTCTAAAGTTGATGTGGTGTCCATCATCTGGATATTTTTCTTCAGACCCTCCAGTTCCTTTATCAATTTTCCTTCTTTGGATCTTATCTGAGTGATGAGATCTTCTTTTATAACAAGGTCTGTATTCAGTTTTTTTAGAAGATCATCCCTTTGCTTCAGTTCATCATTCAGATTTTTATTGACTTTCACTAGTTGTTCCCAGCTTGCAACAAGTTTAGCAAATTCTATTTAAAGTTGAGTATGTCTCTCTTCAAAATCATTAGTTGATATGTAAGATTCTTCATCTGATTGGTTTCCGTCTGACTGAATGTCTGTAGCTGTAAAAAAGGCTACAAAGTTTCCCACATTATCATCTGACTGATCATTGGATGTTTCCTCCTCATCATCGCTTAATGTAGCTATTGACATAGCCTTTTTCCTCTTGAGATACGTTGCACATTCAGCCTGTATGTGACCATACCCTTCACATTCTCTACACTGCACTGACCGGTTGAGGGACTTCCCTGTATTTGTGGAACTGTTTCTGTTCTGTCTTGTTCCACCAGTCTGAGATTGATTGTTCTGTGAAAAAGGAGTTGTTTCGGCCTTTGTATTGTGTCCTGGTGGGCTGACCTTGACTCTTTCTGTTGAAACCTTTTAATATTTTCTTGAAATTCTTGGTTAGAAGGGATAAAGTTTCATCATCTATGTCGTCTGTGTCAGATTCTCGATCAGCCTCAGCTACAAAAGCGACTTTCCTTTTCTGTTGCTTGCAAGATCATCATCGGCAAGCACTTCTAGATCGTATGTGTGTAAGCTTCCCATAAGTTCTCCAACAGTCTTCTTTTCCCAATCTGTGTGTTCCTGAATAGCAGTTACTTTCATCCGGAAGCGTTTAGGCAAAGATCGAAGGATCTTTTTGACTACTCTCTCATCAGTGAATGGTTCACCAAGAATTGAGTCTCTGTTCATCAGATTCTGAACCCAACTGTGAAAGGTCGAAATGGTTTCCTCTTCATTCATTCTAAGGGATTCGAATTCTGACAGTACCATTTGTAGCTTTGACTGCTTGACATCACTAGTTCCCTCAAATTTGGTTTCAAGAATTTCCCATACACGTTTAGCTTCTTTTACCCCGGTGACAAGAGTAAATAAAGATTCATGCAGAGATCTTACAATCGAGTTCAAAGCTTTGTTGTTTAGATCAGAGGCATTCATTTCATCGTCTGTCTAAGTCTCCATGAGCTTATCTCCAGTGGTTCCATCCTCATTCTGAACAGTTGGACGGCTCCACCCAGTTAGGACAGTACGATAAACCCTGGTACCTTGTGCTTGGAGATATATCTCCATGCGAGCCTTCCAGAATGAGTAGTTGTGACCATCTAGTTCTGGTGGTTTCATACTTGCATCCATCCTGAACAAAAGCAACCAGCCAACGAACACACAGAGGCACTTCCAAAAGACAGAGAACAATGAAAAAATAAAACAACCCGTACGGATCAAGTCACTATGTAGACTTAAAAGCTCTGATGCCACATGTAATTTTGCATTTTCTCTTTTTAAACAGATTAACTGGATTAATCGACTGACGTAATGGACTGACTGATTCAGTGATGAAGACAGTCAGTAATAACAAATCATAGAGAAGATTAAAGAAAAGATAACAGCACAAAGCCAACGACACAGAATGTTTACCCAGTTCGATACAGTGTGTATCTACGTCTGGGGGACGATCACATAGGCGTCCAATCCACTAAATCATAATCCAATGTACAAAAGTAGATATACAATAATCTTACCCAAGTGCCCCACACAAGGTACATACCCAGTCTACACAGGTTTAGTGGACTGTTGAAGATGGAGAGCACATACATACAGAAGTCCAATGAAATCCCTTCACTTGGAGAGCCCACTCTGATGCAGTCCACTTCAATGACGCTCTTTGCAGTTGTTCCCACAACAGTGTGCTCACAGTGTCCTTTCGTTTAAGCAGCAGTGATTCTTCTCAAGTTCGTCATCTTAATCACCATGAACATGTTGTATTGAGAAGAGGCAAGGTAATCAAAGATCTGATATCATAAAACTGATGTGGAGTGTTTCTTCTCTCTCAAGGCGTAACCCTAATTCTCTTAGAATGAGGATACTTATAGATCCGTCGATAGAACACTCCTTCCATAGATGTCTTTGATTGTAGATGGTAGGACAATATTTGAAAAATGTAATCTTAAAGATTCGGTCATACCTTTCCAAAGCAGATACGCTGATCTTCCTTCCAAAACTGTCTTCTGTAAACCGCGTACAACTTTTAAGTAAACAGCTTCTTAAATCAGATCTTCAGTGTCAGTTCTTCTGTTGTTGCTTCTGATTGATCAGTCTTCTGTAAAGCTGAACGGACACTAAGCTAAACCTATCTTAGTATGCCATAATAATATTGCCAATTATAAGATGGGGTTTTTGAACAATTAAAAACACTAACACAAGTTGTTATCAAGACAAAGCCTCGTGATTTCTATGATCTCCCTGATGATGATGTAGGAGATGAATCGTGTCAAGAAAACGAAAATTTTGGCTTTACCATTCAAGGTTCTAATTTGGAAGATAATGATGATGTTATGGTATTGCATAGGCCTGATTTGGATGCTGCAACTGTTGAAGTTAGCTCATCAAATGTTCATACAATGAGTATCGAAGAAGATGAAATTGATAGTGATGAAGATGTTTTTATTAATGATGATGATGAGATTCCAACAGCTGAAGATGAGGAAGGTGGTGGTGATGATGATTATGAGTGACTACTATATGAATTTGTATTTATAATTTTTGAATTCTTTGCTATTTATATTTTGAGTTTAAATGGTTAATTTTAATAAATCAGTTTCAAATATATTGTTGGTATGTTTATTTCCAAAAAAAAAAAAAAATTGATATAAAAATTTAGTAAAATAAGTGATAATAAACTTATCCATCACATAAGAACGTTTAAAAATGAGTGATTGTAAAATGTATTTTCACAATTACATTCATTTCACACAATATCCATATATTTAACTATATTGACGAAGTCATTCTAGCAACTAATAACTCGTCACAATTATAATAAATTAGTGACAAAAAAGAAATCAACACAATTATTGTCTCAATTTAGTAATTTTTGTAAGAAAATTATAGAGCGTCACAAATATTTGTAACAATTTCATCACAAAAAAATGATAATATTAGTGACAACAATATTTTTTCTCACTATTGTTTATCATTTCTAATGGTACTAACCAATTGTATTTTTAGTGACAAAAAACGCTGTCATGAATATTATCAACAAGAGTGACCAACAACTATTTGTCACAAAAAGTACAACAATTTGTGTCAACATTATATTTTGTCACAATTATATTCGTTCCCGCTATAATTATAATGCCGCCAAAATAAACATACATTTAGTGACAACAAATAGTGACAATGCATGTTACGACACTATTATTCTAGTAATAGTGACAACTTATTCGCAACAAATACTTAATCGTCACAATTACCATATTATCTGTGACCAAAAAAAAGTTATTACAATTACACCACACAATAGTGGCGAATTATTGTTTTGGTCACAAAAAGAGTATTATTTGTGACTAAATTACGAAGTATCACAAAAGATTCCTCACTAAATATCATTATTCTTGTAGTGATATATATATATATATATCTATATATCTATATATATATATATATATATATATATATATATATATATATATATATATAGGGAAAATTTCATCATTAGTCCCTGAGTTATAACCAAGTTCCAACCCCGTCTCTAAGTTATGACCGTATCCGAGTTTAGTCCCTCAGTTATGAGCGAAGTGGCGAGTTTGGTCCCTAGTGTTAATATTCCGTCTACAGGTAACGGAAAACTTACAAACAATTTAAGGGAAAAAGGTACAAATAGACCATTGAACTATTTTGAGGATAGCAATTAAGCCATCGAATTCGAATAAGCTCCAAATTGATCCACGAACCTGGAAAAAAAATGCAATTAGCATTTTTAGCAGGTTAACAACAGGTTTGAGTTGCCATGTGTATATTTTATTTTATATTTTATTATTTTTACTATTCTACTAAGCATTTGACCCTCTTCCTTGATGCCATATTTTCCTGGTTTTATTTCGCCGTGTTGGTTACAGTATTTAAAAATAATTTTTTTAATTTATTTTAATAATTTCAAATAAAATAATTATTTTCAAATAAAATAAAATAAATAAAATAATTATTTTGAAATTAAAAAATAATAATAAAAAAAAAACAGCCTTGCCAGAGACAAAGGTGGTTCGTCTCCATGGCGTGTCATTCATCTCTGTGGCTAGCCGGAGACAAAGGGGTCCATCGCCAACCGAAGGCGAAGGGGATCCTTCGTCTCCATGGCTAGGAAATGGTCCCCCTTCGTCTCAATGGCAGCCGGAGAAGAAGGGTCCCCTTCGTCTCCAGCCAGCGAGGGTTTTTTTTTTTAAAAAAAAATACAAAATAATTATTTTATTTGAACTTATTAAATAATGTTTAAAAAATTATTCTTTTTTGAAACAAAAAAAAAAATACTGTATTGTTTTTAAATACAGTACCCAACACGTCAGGAAATAAAATCAAGGAAACAAGACTTCCAAGAAGATGGTCAAATGCTTAGTAGGATAATAAAAAAAATAAAATATAAAATAAAATATACACATGACAACCCAAACATGTTGTTAACCTGCTAAAAATGCTAATTGCACTTTTTTTTCCAGGTTCATGGATGAATTTGGAGCTTATTCGAGTTCGGTGGCTTAATTGCTATCCCCAAAAATGGTCTATTTGTACATTTTCCCACAATTTAATAATATAGGGGTAAAATAAGAATTTCAAATTATAATTCACTTCTTATGTTGAAACCCATTGCACAATAGTCATTTTTTTCTTCTCATACCTACAGTCGAACGTCTCTTTCTTTCCCAAGCTCTGAAATCTCAAATTCGTCCACTTCCAAGTTGTGAAATTCACTGGTAAGTTGTTTCTCTATTTTATATGTTTAAATAAATAATCAATATTCTCCGTGAATTAATTTAGCCATTAATTATAGGATGTCATCTCTTAGTTGTGATACTTCATCTTTCCCTCAATTTGGGGATAATTTTTTATGTAGATGTGATGATTTATTACCCATCAAAATGTCATGAAGTTATGCTAATCGAGATAAAATATACCAAGCTTGTCCATGTTATGGAGCAAATTGTTGTATTTATCAAAAAATTGTAATTTAAGTATTTTTTTTATAAATAGAATTGAATTTTGATTTTTTGAAAAATCGGAGTAGGGTTTCTTCGTTCATTACATAAGCAACTTAGGGTTTTTGTTGATTTGGAGAAAAGTATTTTGGCCAAGTTTACAAGTTTTATTAAGGAATTTACTGCTTTACCCCTGGAAATAACTTTGTCAACACACCACTAGCGTCAGGAACCTAACTCATCACTTCTTTCATAACTGAGAGACTAAAAATGGATACGTTAATAACACAGAGACTGAGTCGTCACAATGGCTATAACTCAGGGACCAAACTAGCCATTTTTCTCTCTCTCTCTCTCTCTCTCTCTCTCTCTCTCTCTCTATATATATATATATATATATATATATATATATATATATATATATATATTCGCTACATTGTCTCTACAATGTCTTTATTAAAAAAAATTATTCATTATCAATAAATTAATTAAGAGAAATAATTCCATTAGTTATATTGTCTTTATTTTTCTCCAGTGTAAAAATTCTTTACATTCAAATTCATCAATTGATTATATTCACTACATTGTCTATTATCTTTTTTTGTGCACTAGTTTTTAATTAAATATCAAAGTTATTGATGGGGTGAGAATCCCGACCCGAGAAGATGGGCCCAAGAGAGGAGTCCAAGGAAGAAGATGTGGGCCAGTAGCGAAAGAAGCCCAGTGGAAAGCTTGGGCCGAGTCCAGGAGTCGGCCCAGGCCTGAGCACAGATAGTGACTCGACCCTAAGCCGTTAAGGAACATTGAAGAGCTTCATTTAAGAAGACTCGGCCCAGAGAGCCGTTTAAAGGCGTTCCAGCGTAGCTTTTAAGTCGGTCCAGGAGCCGTTGGAGGCATTCAAAGTAGGACTCGGTCAAGCAAGCGGTTATGAGTCCATAGAGCCGTTGGCCGGTCCGGTAACGGCGCCCAACGGCTTAGTAATTGTAATTATCCTTAAAAACAATGATTAATGTCCTTCAAGTCGGACGGAGAGGAACCTACTATATAAAGGCCTCTCCACCCTTGTAATCCAGGCGAGTCCATGCCCAGTGAATAAGAAACACACACTCTAGCTATTATTTCGACTACTCTTCCTTTGCTAAAAAGCTTTGTGAAAGTTGAATCCACCAACCAAGGTTGTGTTGGACCTCCCTGGGCCCGAAAACCCAAAAACCAACACTAGCGCCGTCCGTGGGTATCGATACAAAGAGCTACGTGACTCTCTGAGTGAGGCGAGTTCCGAAGTCAACCGAAAAAGCGTCACAAGCATGTCAGAAGGACGAGACCAAGCGAATAGCCGTGATAACGGAGTGGAAGCATATCTGAGAGATCGGTTAAACTAATGAAACGCCCAAAGTCAGGAAAACGAGACGGCACCGGTAAACCGGCAGCCACCCCGGAGCAAATCCACGCAATCGGGCGAGCCTTCGCTGACGCAAGTCGAGGAGCGAGGGAGCAGTCGGTCTCTCGACCGATGCCTCGCCATCAGCAACCCTCCTAGAGGCTGGAAGACAGACGAGAGAACCGACAGACCGAGAGTCAGCCAGTACGATCGGTTCACTCCAGGCTGGGTCCGAACGCCGGACGGCAATCTGCACGGGAACGACTAGGGGAGAGGGAGCCCAGCTGCGCACCAGCAGGCCCCCAAGATCAAGAAGCCGGTCGCGAAAGAACTCGCACCAGGAGAACCAGGACTCGGGCACAGCGGACCGAGCGCCTCACGCGCAATGATGACCGACCAGCTGAATCGGAAGTCGACGAGAGTACCGAATCCACAGGAAATCATACTCGCCATAGAGGCGATGTGGCCCAATTGGCCCGAGAGGTACGAGATCTGAAGGAACAAATGGGGGGAAGGACTAAATCCCCCTGGCAAACGTTGCTCACTGCTTTGCCATTCTCCTCCGAGATCATGTCTTATAAAGTGCCCGGCGACTTCAAATTCCCAGAACAGGCTACCTTTGACGGGTCCGGAGACCCACGCGAGCATCTGCTCAGTTATCAGGCTAAGATGCAAGTCTTAGGAGTCCGAGACCCGATAATGTGTCGCGCCTTCTTGCCCACGCTAAAAGGCTCGGCACAAAGATGGTTAGTGGCGCTGCCTCCAGGATCGATTCACAATTTCGAGGAGCTGGCCGATCGCTTCATGAGCCATTATGCGGCCAACATCAAACCACAGAAGGATTTGACCCATCTGGGAGACGTCCACAAGAAGAAGGTGAGTCCTTGAAAACCTACTTTGTTCGATGGCAAAAGGAGATCCAGTCTATCGAGGAGGACGAAGACCAGACCGCACTCACTTTCTTCATCGAGTCTTTGCGATCCGGGCAGTTATACCGGGATTTGCGGGATAATCGCCCGGCCACCTACGCGGAAGCCATGCATATGGCTAATAAGAGGGCTAACACGGAGCAGGCCATGAAGCATAAACGACAGCGTGAAGTCAGAGGATCCGCTGGTGGAAAGAGGACCCGTGCGGAAACCAAGGAAAGACGCCCGGAAGGGGCTCGGCAACCCAAAGTTAAGCATCCCTATGACAAGCCTATTGGCCATCCCTATAGGACGGTTCCTCAACACCCGGTACACGAGGTACAAGCGGTCGCTCCACCTCCGCCCCCACCGACGAACGTCCGCGTGACTAACGAAGAGACAGGTAAGAACTCTAAGTACTGCCGCTATCACAAATCTTACACTCACAGTATTGAAGAGTGCTTCTACTTGAAAAAGATCATGGAAGGAATCATCCAACAAGGGACCCCGCCTCCTAATCAGTGGAGGCGGAGGTCGGCGGCACGGGAGGACATTGACCCTGCAGTCGCCGCCGAGAGCAGCCGCGGCAAGCAGCCCGAAACTGAGGAAGATGTGGCCCAATGGCGTCAGAAGCCGGTTATTAACATGATAGTCGGCGGGCCAGAGGGGGGCGACTCGGCGAACACCAGAAAGGCCTGGGCTCGACAGCTGTATGTCGGTACAGTATACGGGCACGAAGAAGGTTCGAAGAAAGTCTGCCGGGAGCCCATCATGTTTACTGAGAAAGACCTACCCACGGGGGAGACACAACATCGAGATGCCCTGGTCATAGCGATGGACGTAAATGGGGTAGTCATTCGACGAATCCTGGTCGACACTAGGAGCAGTGTCAACGTGCTATACCTCAATACTTTCACAAAAATGGGATTAACCCGAGAACAGCAAAATCCAATCAAGACACCACTCGCCGGTTTCACTGGAGACTCGGTGGAGGCAGAGGGATCCATTACCTTACCGGTGGAAGTCGGCAGCTATCCCGACGTACAGAAGCTCAACATGAATTTCATCGTGGTGGACTTAGTCTGCTCACACAATGCTATACTCGGTCGACCAGGCCTGGAGGATCTAGGAGCACTGATCTCCATCGAGCACCTCTGCCTGAAATTCCGCACACCGAGCGGGATAGGCACGGTACGTTGCGACAGAAGAGTCGCCCGCGACTGCTCTCTACAGGCCTGCAGGGGGATGGGCAAGCGTGAAATGCAAGTCCACAAAATCACGGAAAAGCCCCCAAAGAAAGCAATGATACCCCGCCCGGAGCCGGCCGTGGAATTGCAAGAGGTTCAGATCGACCCTGGACGGCAGGGCAGGCGGGTCAGAATTGGGGTCGGTCTCCCTGAGGAGATACAAGAGGAAATTATCAAAGTACTCCGAGAGCACCGGCTAGTCTTTGCCTGGGGGCCAGAGGATATGCCAGGCGTCGACCGGTCCATCATCGCCCATCGACTCGCCGTGGATCCAGACCATCGGCCGGTCGTACAGAAAAAGCGGTATCTCGCTAACGACCGAAGGGAATTCGTAAAGAAAGAGGTGAGCACGCTACTAGCCGTGGGCCACATCCGAGAGGTTAAATACCCGGAGTGGTTGGCAAACATAGTCCTCGCACCGAAGCCCCCAGCCTGGCGGATGTGCGTGGATTATACTGATCGTAACAAAGCCTGCCCAAAGGATCCGTTCCCCTTGCCGCGGATCGATCAGCTGGTCGACGAGACAGCAGGGTCGGCTCTGCTGAGCTTCATGGACCCCTTTAGGGAGTATCATCATATCATCATGCACCAGGCCGACGAGGAGAAAACCGCGTTCCTAACACCCGATGGGGTATATTGTTACCGAGTTATGCCCTTCGGACTCAAGAATGCTGGGGCTACTTACACTCGGATGGTAGCCAGGCTATTCCAAGACCTGCTGGGGAAGTCCATGGCGGCCTACGCAGACGGCATGTTAGTCAAAAGCCGAGAAGAGGCCAAGCACGCGGAAGATTTGGCCGACTGCTTCCATGTGATGCTAAGGTATAATCTCCGACTAAACCCGAAGAAATGTGCCTTCGCGGTGCAAGGCGGGAAGTTCTTAGGATACATGGTGACCAAATGAGGCATCAAGCCCAACCCTGAGAAGGTCAAGGCCATCATCAATATGCAGCTTCCCAGCACCGTCAAAGATTTACAACGATTGACTGGCCGACTGGCTGCCCTCAGTCGCTTCGTGAGCAAGACGGCGAATAAAACTATACCATTCTTCGAGGCTATGAAGAAGAAGGAGGGCTTTGCCTGGGCGACCGAGTGGCAACAGTCGTTCGAAGAGCTGAAACAGTATCTTTCCACACCTCCGTTGTTGTCCACCCCACAGGTGGGTGAGCCTTTGTTTTTGTACTTAGCCTCCTCCCCCAAGGCGGTAAGCTCGGTACTGGTCTGGGAAGAAGAGCGTACCCAGCACCCGGTGTTCTACGTAAGCCGCTCCTTGAAGGCCGCCGAGACACGGTACACGGCCTTGGAAAAAATTGTCTACGCGCTAGTAATCACCGTGCGCAAGTTAGCGCCCTATTTCCAAGCCCATACCATGCGAGTACTGACCGACCAACCGCTAGGGAGCGTACTGCGGAACCCCACGTCGTCAGGTCGACTTGTGAAATGGGCCGTGGAATTAAACCAGTACGGGATCGAGTATCAACCGCGTCCTTCCATAAAAGGGCAAGCCTTGGCCGATTTCTTTGTCGAGTGTACGGCAGGGGAAGAAGAGAAAGAGCGCACCACGGAAGATAGTTCAGGCGAGTGGTGGGAGATGCACGTGGATGGAGCGGCAAGTCGACAACACTGTGGAGGCGGAGTCATGCTAATCACTCCAGAGGGAGTTCGACTCTACTACGCCCTGAGCTATTTGTTCCCGACATCTAATAACGAAGCTGAGTATGAGGCTGTGTTGGGCGGCCTTCGACTTGCCAAAACGCTGGGAGTAGAATGATTGCGAATCAAAACTAACTCCCGGTTAGTGGCCGAACAAATCTCCGGCACCTACGAAGCTAAGAACGCCCGGATGACCCATTATAAGGAGAAGGCGATAGAAATGCTGAAGGAATTCGGAACATATGAAATAGAGCATATCTCCTGGGCGGACAACATCGAGGCCGACATATTATCAAAAATTTCCTTAGAGGGAATATCAGATCACCTCGCCAAGATTTGCCAAAAGGAAGAATTAAGTCGTCCAAGTATAGAGGAGACGCCGTTGGAGGTCCAACAGGTAACTATCGAGGAATGGGATCGAGAGAAAAACCCCGAGATGTTTTGGATAGAAGACATCAGGCGATTTAAGGAAACGGGCGAGTTTCCAGATGACCAAGGAGTCGCCGCAAGGATTCGACGAAAAGCCCCTTCATTCCAGATCATTGACGGGCAAATGTACAAGCGGTCATTCGGAGTCCCCCTCTTGAAGTGCCTACTCAGGCCCGAAGCCGAGGAGATAATGGCTGAAGCTCACCGAGGGATCTGCGCCGCCCACCAAGGAGCCCACACTCTCGCCCGGAAACTAGTCGTCCAGGGGTACTACTCGTCGACCATGATGCGAGATTGCATCGAGTGGATAGCTAATTGCGGCATTTGCCAAGCCTTCGCCCGGAAGGATACTCGGCCGACCACCTTCTACACACCGGTCACCACAGCCATCCCTTTTGCTAAGTGGGGAATTGACTTGTTGGGACCGTTACCAGTCGCCCCGGGAAGCCTGAAATTTTGCGTGGTGGCCATCGATTAGTTCACTAAATGGGTTGAGGCCGAGCCACTGGCCACTGGCCACCATCTCCGAGAAGAAGGTGAGTCCTTGAAAACCTACTTTATTCGATGGCAAAAGGAGATCCAGTCTATCGAGGAGGTCGAAGACCAGACCATACTCACTTTCTTCATCGAGTCCTTGCGATCCGGGCAGTTATACCGGGATTTGCGTGATAATCGCCCGGCCACGTACGCGGAAGCCATGCATATGGCTAATAAGAGGGCTAACACGGAGCAGGCCATGAAGCATAAACGACAGCGTGAAGTCGGAGGATCTGCCGGTGGAAAGAGGACCCGTGCGGAAACCAAGGAAAAACGCCCGGAAGGGACTCGGCGACCCGAAGTTAAGCGTCCCTATGACAAGCCTATTGTCTATCCCTATAGGACGGTTCCTCAACACCTGGTACACGAGGTACAAGCGGTCGCTCCACCTCCGCCCCCACCGACTGACGTCAGATTGACTAACGAAGAGACAGGTAAGAACTCTAAGTACTGCCGCTATCACAAATCTTACACTCATAGTACGGAAGAGTGTTTCTACTTGAAAAAGATCATGGAAGGAATCATCCAACAAGGGACCCCGCCTCCTAATCAGTGGGGGCAGAGGTCGGCAGCACCAGAGGACAGTGACCCGCAGTCGCCGCCGAGAGCAGCCGCGGTAAGCAGCCCGTAACTGAGGAAGATGAGGCCCAATGGCGTCAGAAGCCAGTTATTAACATGATAGTCGGCGGGCCAGAGGGGGGCGACTCGGCGAACACACCAGAAAGGCCTGGGCTCGACAGCTGTATGTCGGTACAGTATACGGGCGCGAAGAAGGTTCGAAGAAAGTGTGCCGGGAGCCCATCATGTTCACTGACAAAGATCTACCCACGGGGGAGACACCACATCGAGATGCCCTGGTCATAGCGATGGACGTAAACGGGGTGGTCATTCGATGAATCCTGGTCGACACTAGGAGCAGTGTCAACGTGCTATACCTCAATACTTTCACAAAAATGGGATTAACCCGAGAACAGCTAAATCCAGTCAAGACACCACTCCCCGGTTTCACTGGAGACTCGGTGGAGGCAGAGGGATCCATTACCTTACCGGTGGAAGTTGGCAGTATCCCGACGTACAGAAGCTCAACGTGAAGTTCATCGTGGTGGACTTAGTCTGCTCTCACAATGCTATACTCGGTCGACCAGGACTGGAGGATCTAGGAGCACTGATCTCCATCGAGCACCTCTGCCTGATACCCCGCACACCGAGCGGGATAGGCACGGTACGTTGCGACAGAAGAGCCGCCCGCGACTGCTATCTACAAGCCTGCAGGGGGATGGGCAAGCGTGAAATGCAAGTCCACAAAATCACGGAAAAGCCCCCAAAGAAAGCAATGATACCCCGCCCGGAGCCGGCCGTGGAATTGGAAGAGGTTGAGATCGACCCTGGACGGCAGGGGCAGGCGGGTCAGAATTGGGGTCGGTCTCCCTGAGGAGATACGAGAGGAAATTATCAAAGTACTCCGAGAGCACCGGCTAGTCTTTGCCTGGGGGCCAGAGGATATGCCAGGCGTCGACCGGTCCATCATCTCCCATCGACTCGCCGTGGATCTGGACCATCGGCCGGTCGTACAGAAAAAGCGGTATCTCGCCAACGACCGAAGGGAATTTGTAAAGAAAGAGGTGAGCATGCTGCTAGCCACGGGCCACATCCGAGAGGTTAAATACCCAGAGTGGTTGGCAAACGAAGTCCTCGTACCGAAACCCCCAACCTGGCGGATGTGCGTGGATTATACTGATCTTAACAAAGCCTGCCCACAAGATCCATTCCCCTTGCCGGAGATCGATCAGCTGGTCGACGAGACAGCAGGGTCGGCTCTGCTGAGCTTCATGGACGCCTTTAGGGTGTATCATCAGATCTTCATGCACCCGGCCGACGAGGTGAAAACCGCGTTCCTAACACCAGACGGGGTATATTGTTACCGAGTTATGCCGTTCAGACTCAAGAATGCTGGGGCTACTTACACTCGGATGGTAGCCCGGCTATTCCAAGACCTGCTGGGGAAGTCCATGGCTGCCTACATACACGACATGTTAGTCAAGCACGTGGAAGATTTGGCTGACTGCTTACAAGTGATGCTAAGGTATAATCTACGACTAAACCCGAAGGAATGTCCCTTCGCGGTGCAAGGCGGGAAGTTCTTAGGATACATGGTGACCAAACGAGGCATCGAGCCCAACCCTGAGAAGGTCCAGGCCATCATCGATATGCAGCCTCCCAGCACCGTCAAAGATTTACAATGATTGACTGGCCAACTGGCTACCCTCAGTCGCTTCGTGAGCAAGGCGGTGGATAAAACTATACCATTCTTCGAGGCTATGAAGAAGAAGGAAGGCTTTTCCTGGACGACCGAGTGGCAACAGTCGTTCGAAGAGCTGAAGCAGTATCTTTCCACACCTCCGGTGTTGTCCACCCCACATGTGGGTGAGCCTTTGTTTTTGTACTTAGCCGCCTCCCCCAAGGCGGTAAGCTCGGTACTGTTCTGGGAAGAAGAGCATACCCAGCACCCGGTGTACTACGTAAGCCGCTCCTTGAAGGCCGCCGAGACACGGTACACGGCCGTGGAAAAAATTGTCTACGTGCTAGTAATCAACGTGCGCAAGTTAGCGCCCTATTTCCAAGCCCATACCGTGCGAGTACTGACCGACCAACCGCTAGGGAGCGTACTGCGGAACCCCACATCGTCAGGTCGACTGGTGAAATGGGCCGTGGAATTAACCCAGTACGGGATCGAGTATCAACTGCGACCGTCCATAAAAGGGCAAGCCTTGGCCGATTTCTTGGTCGAGTGTACAGCAGGGGAAGAAGAGAAAGTGCGCACCACGGAAGATAGTTCCGGCGAGTGGTGGGAGATACACGTGTATGGAGAGGCAAGCCGACAACATTTTGGAGGCGGAGTCATGCTAATCACTCCAGAGGGATTCCGACTCTACTACGCCCTGAGCTATTTGTTCCCGACATCTAATAACGAAGCTGAGTATGAGGCTGTGTTGGGCGGCCTTCGACTCGCCAAAACGCTGGGAGTAGAACGATTGCGAATCAAAACTGACTCCCGGTTAGTGGCCAAACAAATCTCCGGCACCTGCGAAACTAAGAACGCCCTGATGACCCAGTATAAGGAGAAGGCGATTGAAATGCTGAAGGAATTCGGAACATATGAAATAGAGCATATCTCCCGGGCGGACAACATCGAGGCCAACATATTATCAAAAATTGCCTTAGAGGGAATACCAGATCACCTCGCCAAGATTTGCCAAAAGAAAGAATTAAGTCGTCCAAGTATAGAGGAGACGCCGTTAGAGGTCCAACAGGTAACTATCGAGGAATGGGATCGAGAGAAAAACCCCGAGATGTTTTAGATAGAAGACATCCGGCGATTTCAAGCAACGGGCGAGTTTGCAGATGACCAAGGAGTCGCCGCAAGGATTCGACGAAAAGCCCCTTCATTCGAGATCATTGGCGGGCAAATGTACAAGCGGTCATTCGGAGGCCCCCTCTTGAAGTGCCTACTCAGGCCCGAAGCCGAGAGGATAATGGATGAAGCTCACCGAGGGATCTGCGCCGCCCACCAGGGAGCCCACACTCTCACCCGGAATCTAGTCGTCCAGGGGTACTACTGGCCGACCATGATGCGAGATTGCATCGAGTGGATAGCTAAGTGCGGCATTTGCCAAGCTTTCGCCCGGAAGGATACTCGGCCGACCAACTTCTACACACCGGTCACCACAGCCATCCCTTTTGCTAAGTGGGGAATTGACTTGTTGGGACCGTTACCAGTCGCCCTGGGAAGCCTGAAATTCTGCGTGGTGGCCATCGATTACTTCACTAAATGGGTTGAGGCCGAGCCACTGGCCACCATCACCGAGTATAGTGTCGACGCTTCCTATGGAAGACAGTGATTTGCCTTTTCGGCCTGCCCGAGGACGTAGTTAGCGATAACGGCAGACAGTTTGACTGCCAAGCCTTCGCCGACTTCTGTCGCCGGTATAGTATACGACACACCAAGGTATCCGTCGCGTACCCCCAGGCCAACAGACAAGTCGAAAATGTAAATCGGACTATAGTGGACGGGATTCGGAAGAAGTTGGAAGACATCGGGGGAAATTGGGCGGATGAGCTCGACCGGGTCCTATGGGCTTATCGAACTACGCAAAGACGGGCGACGGGAGAAAGGCCATTTTCCCTAGCATACGGCTTTGAAGCCAAGGTTTCGATAGAAGTCGTGGAACCCACCCACCGAGTCCACAACTATTTTGATGAGGAGAATGAGGAAAGCCTTAAAATTGAGAAGAACTTCCTGGAGGAAAGAAGAGAGGCCGCACACGACCGGATGGTGGAATATCAGCAAGCCGTGAAGAGGTATGGTGATCGAAGGATTCGCCCACGAACCTTTCAGGTCCGCGATCTCGTGTTACAGGACCGACAGGCGAGTCAGCCTACGGAAGGGGGTGAATTCGCGATCAAATGGGAAGGACCGTATCACATTGCAGCCGTGGTCCAAGCCGGTACCTACAAGCTGGAGACCCTAGAGGGAAAGCCCGTGGACCGAATCTGGAATGTCATCCACTAGAAAAAGTTTTACCAATAAAAGGTTAGTCGTGTACGAGTATCCGAATTTCAAAACTTAAATAAAAGAACGCCAGTTACCACCGATTAACGCCTTCCATTCGGCGAGAAGATATGGGAAACAAGGGCCCAGACCCTTAGTCGTTTCCGTGAAAAAGCCAAAAGGAGTCGCCTCGACTGAGGGACTTGGCGAGAAATTAAAGAAACAACGGGGCACTGACCCAAAACCGTTTCTATGAAAAGAAAAAGTCTAAGGAGTCGTCTCGACTGAGGGACTCGGTAAGAAGAGATGGGAAACAAGGGCCCAGACCCATAGTCGTTTCCGTGAAAAAGCCAAAAGGAGTCGCCTCGACTGAGGGACTCGGCGAGAAATTAATGAAACAACGGGGCACTGACCCTAAACCATTTCTAAGAAAAGAAAAAGCCTAAGGAGTCGCCTCAACTGAGGGACTCGGCCAGAAGAGATAGGAAACAACACCCAGACCCTTAGTCGTTTCCGTGAAAAAGCCAAAAGGATTCGCCTCGACTAAGGGACTCGGCGAGAAATTAAAGAAACAACGGGGCACTAAAACTAAACCGTTTCGAAGAAAAGAAAAAGCCTAAGGAATCGCCTCGACTGAGGGACTCGGTGAGAAGAGATGGGAAACAAGGGCCCAAGCCCTTAATTGTTTCCGTGAAAAAGCCAAAAGGAGTCGCCTCGACTGAGGGACTCGGCGAGAAATTAATGAAACAATGGGGCACTGACCCTAAACCGTTTCTAAGAAAAGAAAAAGCCTAAGGATTCGCCTCGACTGAGGGACTCGGTGAGAAGAGATGGGAAACAAGGGCCCAGACCCTTAGTCGTTTCCGTGAAAAGGCCAAGAGGAGTCGCCTCGACTAAGGGACTCGGCAGGGTATTAGACCGCTCCAAGTATCGAAAAAGAGGAGAAGTCGTCCGGATCACAGGAATTCAACAACATGGAAGAGTCCAAGGCCTTAAGTTATTTTTTAGGGGCTAAGATCAAAATGAAGATAAAAGCAGTCGGAAGAAACAAAAAAAGGAATTTCATTAATGAAGTACCCAAGAGGGGGGCCAGCCCTTACAAAAGAGGGCTACCAAAAGGAAAACCCTAAACTCCGGGGGAGGGGGTGTCGACATCAACTCCCTCGACCTGAGCATCCGCCGTTGGTCCAGCTGGAAGAGCAGGTGAGGGGTCTTCTGCCTGGGAAGACGGCTCCGTAAGCTCAGAAGGTCCCGCCACAGGAAGAGCTGCCGGATCCGCAGTCGACACGGGCTCATCAGTCGCCGACAGAGGATCCAGTACTGGCTTGAGGCCCCAGCCCTCGGGGGTAAAGGCGGAGTCGCGGGCCATCAGGGCATCATGAATTTCCATCTAGGCCTCGCAAAAACCCAGACGATAGTCGCGCTCGCCCAAGTCCAAGAGATAATCATCTCCTTCCGGCGTCGCCAGCCACTCCTTGGCGATATCCTTTTGTCGAGCCACCACCGCCGCCTTCACATCCGCTTCAAAGGCCGCCGACTTCTTGTAATCCTCCACTGAAGTGGTGGCAATCGTCGCGACCATGTCCCGCTCCTCCTCCCATTGACGAGTGACCCTCAAAAACTCAGAGGTGTGCACCTCCACCGATCTGGCATGCACAACCTGCTCTTCCTGACGGGCCTCCTCTGTTTGGCACAAGCGAGTGGTAAGAGATTGCAGTGCAGCCTTGTACCCCCTCAGTCGTTTACTCAGCTCCATCTGGAAGGTGAGATTCAGCAATACAGGAAAAGTTAGATGATGAAAATGAAAAAGAAGAAGCAAGGAGTCGGAACACTTACGCGGTACGACTGGCGGAGTGAGGCCTCCAGGATGTACTCATCCTGCATCAAGCTGGTCATCTCCACGTTCTTAGGCAGAAGGACGTGGTCGGCCCAAGTCTGGACAGAAGAGCTGCCTTGCCAGATCTGGGCATTCTCATCCAACTCGATGCCTAACCGGATCCTCTTCGGAGCTGGCGCGTGACTGCTCTGTCGGCCGTTTAGAGCTCGGGCTCTTAGAAGAAGGCGGAGGTGGCTGCCTGGAAGGCGAAGCGACCGGAGACGGCGTCAATTCCACCACAGTCCGTGGTGGCGGAGGAGTCGACCTCGAAGCCGGAGAAGGCAGAGACGAGGAAGCAGCAGCGGCGCGTGAGGCGCGTTGAGATAGCCGGCGCCTCATCTTTTCAGCTCTGTCAGCCATCTCTGGAGTGGGAGCGGCGGCTTCGTCGGAACTGGTGGAGTCGGAGTCCTAAGTACCTGTGAAAGGAAGGAAAAAGTGTATGTACTCCCAGTCGGAGCAAAAAGGCACAGAGGAAAACAGGAAAAAGAAGGACATTGGAGAACTACCTAAGGTGGCCGCGCCGTTTGGCAGCAAGCCCCGTTTTGCCATGACTCGGACCCGAGACCAGTACTTAACGGAGTACGGCCCCCAGCTCTTCAAGAAATCGCCACCCTGGATTGCATCTTGGGTGAAGACGGCGCGCCGAGAGCAGGGCTTGAACAGGGCTGCCGCCCACAGGGTCGGAAAGGTGAAAGAAGAGAAAGAAGGACGAACGAAAAAATAAAAGGGCTTCCAGTCCTTAAAGGAGTCGGAAAGACCCTCGAGGAGCTGTCGCCCAGGACAGGCGGCAATTTGGACGAAGCTCGGCGAGTGTGAGCCGACCTTATTCACGGTGAACAGATACCAGAAAAGGTCTAGATCCGGCTCACAAAGCCACCAATGGCAGAGGTTGATGAAGCAGGTGAGAAGACGGTGAGAGTTGGGTACTAACTAACCCGAAACGAGGTTGTAATGGCGGTAGAAAAGGGAGAGGAACGGACACAGAGGCACTCGGAAGCCAAAGGCAACCGAGTGCAGGTGAATACCCACGCAGCCCTCCGGCGGGTCATAGATATGCCGGTTTTTTGGAGCGAAGACGAGGGCCGAAGGCCCAAAAAGGAAGCGGGCCATTTCTAGGTCCGCCGCAGAGATTTGCGACGGACGCCCTTCCGGCCGGACGATGGAGTCAGACTTGCCTCGCGGCCGTCCTGCGCCATCAGGAAGAGCCGCCACCGTCGTGAGAGGCGCCGAACTCAGAGGAGTAACTGCCTCCGAAGAAAAGGGGGTCGGCTGAGAAGGAGACGCCGATGGGAAACCTGACGGAATCTCCATTCGGCGAGGACTTGAAGAAGAAGAAGAAGACGAAGACGTCGACGCGGGGGTTCCCGCCGAGCGACGGGAAGAAGAAGAGTCAGAGGAGGAAGACATTACCAACCTAAGGGTGCTAACGGAGAAAGAACGCGGAGAAGATCGAAGAGTCTTGTGCTGAGTTTTTGAGAATTCGAAGAAAGTGGGAAGAAGAGGGAAGAAGACAAGTATTTAAAGGGGTGAGAATCCCAAAGGGCGACCAGTGTCACCCTCTCATTGGAGAAGAAAAGGGTGACGAGAGGTGAAAGGACGCCGCATTTAATGCCTAGGAAATCGGAGTGACGGTTCAGGCCTAGGGTTAGCCTGCAAGCGGCGCGTCTACCCTAGGCTAGAACCGGGTAGCGGTGGCCCGGCCTAGTAACTGGAAGCCCATTGTAGGCCCTGGCCTCTGGGCCCACCGGATGTGGACCATAAGCTTCCAGAAGGACCCAGCGAAACCTGGCCAGTTTTAGCTCAGTTGGCACAAGCAACGTTTGTGAAAAGATCCGAGTCCCGGAGTCGGACAATCGGGGAGAACCAGGAGTCGATCAACGAATATACAGAGATGAGGAAAAACATTTCAAGCAGATAAAAGGACAAACAGTTTATTTGAAAAACAACAAAGGCCTAAGACTCGGCCGAATACAAAGTACAAAGGAAAAGAAGGATCATGGCTTGGCTTCCTCCTCCTCTGACGGACGAGCAGGGGGAGGACCCTCCAAGAAGTGCTGAGGGCGGAAAGGTGGAGGACTCGGCTCAGGATCCAGCACCTCGTCCAGATACACGGCTGGCTTCCCATCATCAATCATCTACAAAGGCCTCTCCAAGGCACTCGGAGGCATGGCTACGCCAAAAAGAGGAGGAACCTCCCACACCTCCTCCTCCTCCGGGCTTGGGTCGTCCACCACCGGTTCCAGCTTGTCATCAGCCGGCTCCACGGGGACCAGATCCAGCATATCTGGGGACACCACGATGGGATCAGAGCTTGAGTTGCCCACCAGATATCCACCGTTGGCCAGCCTCTTCTGCCTTAGCTCTTCCAGGCGAGCATGCTCCTTGTTGCGAATGGAGAAGCGACGATCGCCGACTCTGTAGCTCATGACCAAAGGTCTATGAACAGAAGTGGTATGGGTCACCAGCATAAGAGGCCTTTATATAGCCTCAGAAGGGCGAATACCTAGGTGAAGATCATGGAGCTGATAATAACTGTCGTAATCAGGCCAGATTAGACGGGAGGCAAGAATCTTTGTTAGGGGGTAGTTCCATCAAATCCGCTCGAGAAGAGTGAGATTCACACGTTGAACTGAAAAAGATAGATTCACCAAAGATACGGGGAATATTGCAGGTATCAGACTGAAAAGGGCCTGACAACGTGGCCGACTCCCAAACCAGTCGGCTGGAAGAGTAGGATGGGTGCCATAAAGAATTAAGAAACAAAGCCCTCCAAGATAAGAACGTAATTTTATTTATAAAAGATGGGAAATACACAAAATAAGGAGCTTATTACATCACAAATAAATAAGAAATGCTCTTATATAGCCCCCCGGAAATACGAAAACAAATCTTGGCCGTGGCCGTCACTCGCCGAGAGAAGAAGAGTCGCTCCCAAAGAACGTCTCCCCCGATGGTCTAGTGGGAGATGGACAGAAGGTATCCCAAAAGACTGGCATGATTGGTGGCACCACCGGCTCCTCATCATCCGGGTACATTTCTAGATACCGAACAAAATCGGCATCAGTTATCAGGCCCGTAGCAGGCCCATCCAAGTCATCAAGCAGAATGGAGAAGGTCATATGAAAGGTCAACTGTTCGGGGACGGCCACCTCCACGAAGGACCCATCCTGAGCAGTCACCCTGGCGGTAGCCGGGGGCGGCGGATTGAGTGAAGTCGGAACATTCTCCGCTCGAGTTCGGGTAGGCGGCTGTGGAATAGAAGAAGTAGCGCCGGTGGGGGACCGCTGAGAAGCCGGTCGAGGAACCATCTTCTTGTTCTCCCTCTCGGGCCGGGTCCGCTTGGAAGGTAGAGGGCGTCGAGGAGACCCGAAGTCGATCCGCTTTCCCTTCAAAGGCGAGCGACCCATGGCTGATCAGTGAGATGATGCGTAGAGAAAAAGAGGCTATTTATAGGAGCCATGCGGAGCTAGGAGAATCCCAACGGCTCCGTTGAATCCGGGAAGATAGCAGAGGATCCGGACGTTACGAGGTTTCTTTAAGACGGAGATCCGGTGATGGAGAGAACGGTCAGTTACAACTTTCCCAAACCCTGATTAGTGGACCGGGTATGAGAAAGTGAGGGACTAGTTGATGGGGTGAGAACCCCGGCCCAAGAAGATGGGCCCAAGAGAGGAGTCCAAGGAAGAAGATGTGGGCCAGTAGCGAAAGAAGCCCAGTGGAAAGCTTGGGCGGAGTCCAGGAGTCGGCCCAGGCCTGAGCACGGATAGAGACTCAACCCTAAGCCGTTAAGGAACATTGAAGAGCTTCATTTAAGAAGACTCTGCCCAGAGAGCCATTGAAAGGCGTTCCAGCGTAGCTTTTAAGTCGGTCCAAGAGCCGTTGGAGGCATTCAAAGCAGGACTCGGTCAAGCAAGCGGTTATGAGTCCATAGAGCCATTGGCCGGTTCGGTAACGGCGCCCAATGGCTTAGTAATTGTAATTAGCCTTAAAAACAATGATTAATGTACTTCAAGTCGGACGGAGAGGAGCCTACTATATAAAGGCCTCTCCACCCTTGTAATCCAGGCGAGTCCATGCCCAGTGAATAAGAAACACTCACTCTAGCTATTATTTCGACTACTCTTCCATTGCTAAAAAGCTTTGTAAAAGGTGAATCCACCAACCAATGTTGTGTTGGACCTCCCTGTGCCTGAAAACCCAAAAACCAACAGTTATTATATAAAATAATGCTATATATTTATTTACCAAGAATTTTATTAACACCATGAATATATATATATATATATATATATATATATATATATATATATATATATATATATATATAGTGCAGTTCAGGTGTGAACTTTGCCTAAAGTGGACGTGTGAACTCTTATCTGCCGTCCGATCGTGGGTGATGTACGGTTTCAAGTGGAGGTGCAGCGCTTACGGTGCGCGTGCGTGGCACACTATCTATTACACTGTACAATAGCGTAAGGAGTCCTAATTGACCGAACCCTATTATTCTAATCGCACTATCTATTACGGTGTCTATTACACTGCACTAGACCTCCAGACCCGAAGTCTACTCGTAGGGAACTTCACTGTAACACTCGTCGGTGACCTTATTCGAATGCTCGTGCGATCATGGCGAAGTCAATTGGTGGACGTCGGTTGAAGCGGGGGAGTAACGCCGTTCAATTACCGCCAATGATTCCGCCTTCAGCCGGTTCCCGTAGGCGTGCGTTCGAGTCGCGGCGGTCACTGCGGCATGCTCCGGCGGCAGGGGGACGGGGCGATTTTGACAGGTCGGCGTCAGGGGTGGCTTCCAGAGTTGCTGCACGGAGGAGATCGGCGCTACAGGCATGTCATGCAGGTGAGTTCGCTGTTCGGGGGGGGGGGGAGTGGTGATAGCTCTTTTGGGTTTTGGGTATTTCCAAGTTATGAAAATCGCATTGTAAGGCTATAATATAGTTATGGGTTTTGATTATGCTCTGGGTCAGTAATGGCAGAGACTTAGAGCTATTGTTAATGAGAGCAGAATGCATAAAAAGAATTCATATAGCTAATCTGAACCTGGCTTCTTCAAAATTATCAAATCGGATCATTTGGCTATAGTGCATGTTTTCTAGAGCACCCAACTAAGTAGCAGTCTTGTTTGCTTTAACAGAAATACTGGAACAAGAAAAAGAGGGTAATGTTATGAGCAAAGAGCCAAGTGCTAAGAGGATCTTGTACATAAAGTAGTAAACTAGAAATTAAATACATCACAGCCTGATTAGAATAATTTCAGCAGTAACTGTCCTAAATGTGGTGTTATTGAATAGCTACACCTAGAGCATCCATATCAGTATAGCTTTTGGGAGGGGTTTTATTAGTTTTTGAAAGTGTTTCTATTCGTTTGTTGTTGGGTACAGGCTGTGATGGCCACCAGGTAGTCCTGGTAAGTGGCGATGAAAGCGGGACGAATGATGAGTTCCATACCTTGTCGCTGGTGTTGGATAGGGGCGTTGCGCTTGAGCTAATGCGCGTGCAGCGATTGCCGACGAGCCAGATCAATATGTGGGGGGCGCCGAAGGGTCTTGTAAACCTCGTGGAAGGGTTGACTCAGAGGCAAAGGGACGATGTTGTGAGCTTTGGCCTTGGTGCGCTTTTGGGACTACAGATTACGGAGGTCCCGCTCCAGTTGGGGCATTGGTTGGTCACAAATTTTGACCCGTCTAGATTGAGGATCAATCTGGCGGGTGGTCGCTACATTGCAGTCACCAAGGAGGATGTCACGGTGGTCCTTGTCATGCCGGATGTAGAACGGGATAGTTAACTGGTTAGCCCGGAGTGGCGAGCCTGGAGGGACGAGGTAAACCAACGTAGGGAGAGGATCACGGTTAAAGCGTTGTGTGAACGGGTGCAACAGTTGCTAGACGGGGGCCCGTGGTTCAAATTGCATTCAGTATCATGGTGGTGACGACACTGGTTGCAACAACTCTGAATGGGTATGAAAACCAGAAAATTGTTCACATGTGATAGGAATATTTTTGTAAGTTTTAATGAGCCAAATGTACTTTAGATCCCCTTAGTTTTTAGGTCTTTTAGTACAAGCATCATAAATCAGAATATCGAGTCAAAAGGAATCTACCATAGGAAGAACAAAATTAATTTGGAAAATTAATTTTGGTCCTACGAGTAATCATCCGAGAAAGAAGCATAAAGGAATGGCGTTGCAAGAAACGATAGGATGAGTCCAATGGTGAAATGGTAGAAGTCTTTACTCAAAACGATCATACCCGAGATCAATTCTTGACCAAAGACTAATTTTTTACAAGTCAAGTTTTCGGACAAGCACAATGTCTGAAAAGGGGCACAATGCGGACAAGCACAATGTCTGAAAAGGAGCACAATGTTCTAAAAGAGGACAATGTGAACAAGCACGATGTGTTCAAAGGAGCACAATGTGACCAAATCAGAAAGAGCACAATGTTCAAGTCAAACAAGCCAGAAGTGCCCAAGTCGAAGGAGCACAACGTGGCAAAGAAGCAAGATGTTCAGAAAATGAATAAATTCGAAGGAATTTATTTTGGATCAGCCCACATGCCACAAGAGTCCAAAATTGCCTGAAGATATTTGATCAGAACGGAAAAATATTTATGAAGACATGAATATAAAAACTTGTCCTAGAAATAAATTCGATCAGATTAATTTATTTCAAAGATTCGTTGGATATTCAAATTGACAACAAAAATAATATTTTAAGAAACAACTTGAAAATCAAGTTGAGATAAAATATTATTTTGTCAGGCAAGTTGACAATCAAATCAAAATTGAAGATCTACTATTGTCAACAATATCAGGCTATGAAGATTCAAATTTCAAATATCAAATTATCCCACTCCAACGGATATATTTGATTACCTATAAAAAGCCATGAAGACTTGAAAATACAAGCAGAGGTGCAATACGCACGGATAAACAAAGTGAAAAATTCAAAAGTGCGATTGCTCAAATATTCTTAGAGACTTAGTTTGAATAGTCTCAAAACTAGTTGGAGAGAGATACAATTACCTTTGTATTTGTAATTGTAAAAAGAGTATAGCTGTGTGCAAAATACTCTAGTGAGTGTAGCTGTGTGCAAAACACTCATAGTTGCTAAGTGTTGCTGTGTGCAAGACACTTAGTTGGCGTTGAGTATAGCTGTGTGCGAAATACTTGGAGTTGAGTGTAGCTGTGTGCGAGACACTCGGAGTTGGGTGTAGCTGTGTGCAAGACATTCGGAAGAAGTTCTTGTGTAGCGCTTATTCACTATTGTAACTGTGTGTGGAAAATGGTGAATTACTCATAGAAGTGAATGGAGTAAAGTGGACTAGGAAGATTACGCCACTTTCGAACCACTATAAATTGCCTCTCTCATTTACATACCGCACTTACATAATCTGCTCTATTTATCTATCTTATCCGACGAACCCGTTTATTATTCACAGTCAATCTTAATCGTTCGGGTTTAGCGTGTTTTCACGTATGCATGTGACTCAAACTTCTCGAGCTTAAATATTGGATTATTCTAAGCAAGTTTGACGTGTTGCATGTAACGTTCGTTACACGGTCGACGTGACACGATATTTATTTACAATCTTGATATTATTGTTATATATTGAGTGAACCATCTCCTTTATATATTCAAGATATCTCTGTCACTTTACATATCATCTGTACCCATCTTACATGCGTATTTAAATTATTGGTTGGGCATAACTCTTTACATACTATTATTCCGCTGTGCAGTTTAAACTTACTCTATTTACTTGTTACTTAGAGTTGAAGTTACCAAAGAGTTATTTATTTTGAAAAAGCTTGAAAGTCTATTCACCCCCCCCTCCCCCCTCTAGACTTTCACCACCCTATCGGGACCAACAATTGGTATCAGAGCGGTTGTCTATTTGAGTCAACTTTGACTGCTAGACAGATTTCGAAAAATCAAGATGATGAAAAGAGATATGGCTCTTGCCCAAAACTTATTGTTTTCCTTAGAAAAATTTGATGATTGGAAAATTCGTATGCAGGTACATCTATCTGCGTTACATGATGAAATGTGGGAAGTGATTACGAGTGGTCCTATTGAGATTTTACAAGTCAACACTTCATCCGTACAAACAAGTGACACTCCACAATATATTCCAAAACCGAAAGCGGAATGGTCTCGTGAAGATAGAACAAGAAATAACTTGGACAATATTGCCAATGATATTTTGTTTAAATCTATCGATGACACGATATTTCCAAAAGTCCGAAAATGTCAATCCGCGGAGGAAGTTTGGGAAACACTCATTCAAATTGGTGAAGGAGACGAGCAAGAAAAGTATAATAAGCTCACCATAGCATTAAAGAAATTTGAGGATTTCAAAATGCAAAACGGCGAGATATTACCGACATCGAAACAAGATTTTCCAAAATCTTAGGAGAGATTAATGATCTTGGAAAATATATTAATCAAAAAGAAATCTCACTCAAAATTCTACGTGGTCTACCATCTACATGGGACATGAACGTCATGACCATGAGAGATCATAGGGATCTAAAAACCCTATCAACCGATAAGCTCTTTAGTGATCTAAAAGCTTATGAATTTGAGATGAAATCAAGATTAGAGGAAGATCATGAAGAAAAGAATAACGCGCTTGTAGCTGAGCAACCATCAACTTCAAGGTCAGTACAAAATGTTGAATTATTGCCTAATGATCAATTTGCTCTCTTTGTCAAGAAATTTAGGAAATTCATGAAGAGAAGCAACTACAAGAAAAATCCACAAGGGAAATCGTGGAATGCAACAAAGAACTCAAAGAAAGAAATAGTTGAGGAAGGCTCGAATTTTTGCTACAACTGTAGAAAGCCTGGACACTTTGCAGCTAGTTGTCCACACCCCAAGGTAAGTAAAAATCAATATACAAATGTTTCTAACTCTCAACAGGAAGAATTCAAGCCCAAAGATAAAAGGTTCACAAAGGAGAGAAGAAAAGCACTTATTAGTGACCCACTTGAAATAAGTGAGTCAGAAGAATCTTCAAGTGATGAAAGTGAAACCTCAAAGGATGACAATGCAATGTTTTGCATGAGCAACTCCAACAACACACCCTACGAGGACATGTGTCTTATGGCAAATGGAAATGAAGAAAATGAGGTAACATCTAATTCTTATGACTCTGTAAATTCTTCATTCTCTAGAGAGTCCTTCTTTCACTTAATGGAAGAATGTCAAACCGTAATGGACACTCACTCTCAACTCAAAGAGCGCAATGATTTTTTAATTCGTGAAAAAGATGAATTTAATGAAAAATTACAAAATGATCTACTTGAAGTGAAAGACTTGAAAGATAAAATTATTTGTCTTCAAGAAGAGTGTAAATCAAGGGAAGTGAGAGAACACAACCTTAGAGAGGTTATAGCAACGTTTACACATTCATCCAAAATAATGGACAAAATGGTAAATATGCAAAAACCCTCAAGTGGTAAAACAAAACTTGGTTATGATCCATCGTGTTCTCAAGCCTCCGAGAAATTGACCAATTCTACTACTACTTTAAATAATAAAGTCCAGGTAGTAAAATTTGTAAAAGGTCAAGAAAGCACAGTGAGACAAGGAATTGGTCACCAAACTAATGTCAAAATTAATGTTGTTAGGCCGAAGCCTCAAAGAAACAATATTTTGCCTAAACAGTATGTAAAAAGACAAAAGTTTGTTCCTAAATGGAAATACACCAATGAGTCTAGTGCATAAAGCCCTCATAGGAGAATGGGAAGGAATCCAAGAATTGAGGCAGAGAGATTTTATCCCTCCAAACAAGATTGGTTTGATAATATTAAACCATGGACTAAGTCCAGATTTAATGCCTATCATAGGCTCAAACAATCTACCTCCCACGTGCCAAAAAATGGAGTAAATTTTCAAAAACCGGCACAAAAAATGTTTTCAAAAATTAAATATGATTATAATGTGTTTAATGGTTACCAATCACCTAGACTTAGATCAGTGAGTTCAAGGTGGATTTGGGTACCAAAAATGACTAACACCCAAGGACCCAAATCAAGTTGGGTACCTAAAAATGTGTAATTTATTTGCAGGAAGTTTGGTACTTCGATAGTGGATGTTCTAGACACATGACTGGAAATAAATCTAGTCTTGTGAATCTTAAAAATATCGAAGGACCAAAAGTCGTATTCGGTGGAAATAAACGATACGGCATAACAAAAGGAATTGGTACAATATATCAAAATGGTTTGGAAATCGAAGATGTATCCTTTGTTGAAGGTCTAAAATTCAACTTGTTGAGTACAAGTCAATTTTGTGACAAAGGATATCTAGTAGAGTTCTTCAAAGACAAGTGCCAAGTGAAGAATAATTTCTCGGGAGAAGTCGTGCTCGAAGGAATAAGGAAGAAAAATATGTATGTTGTGGATTGGAACACAACCAAAGAATCAGTGTGCCTACTAGCAAACAACTCACACGCAACAAGTTGGGAATGGCATAAGAAGTTGAATCATCTAAACTTCAAGACTATCAACAAGCTAGCAAGAAACAAACTCGTTGAAGGTCTACCCGACATTGTCTACAAGAAAGATCAAATATGTGATGCTTGCCAAAGAGGAAAGCAAGTCAAGTCATCTTTCAAATCCAAAGCTCAAGAATCTACAACAAGACCGCTAAGTCTACTACACATGGATCTTTTCGGTCCAGTAGACCCAGTAAGTCTAAGTGGTAAGAAATATACACTAGTTGTTGTTGATGATTTTTCCAGGTACACATGGACGATATTCCTCAAGAAGAAAAATGAAGTAGAGCAAAAGTTGCCAGAATTACTCAAGCTACTACAAAACGAGAAAGACTTGAAAATTGCAAAGATCCGAACTGATCGTGGAACTGAGTTCGTAAATCAAGTAATTGAAGCCTACTGCAACTCTCAAGGAATTCTACATCAATTATCTGCCGCACGTATACCTCAACAAAACGGTGTAGCCGAAAGAAGAAATAGAACGCTAAAAGAAGCCGCACGAGTGATGATTACGTCAGCCTAGCTACCTAAAAGATATTGGGCTGAAGCAATCAACACCGCTTGCTATACGCAAAATCGAAGCTTGATACACAAGTCTTACAATAAGACTCCGTACGAATTATGGATAGGGAGAAAACCTAAACTTAGTTATTTCCATACTTTTGGCATCAAATGTTTTATTCTTAATAATGGTAAAACATATCTAAAGATTTTTGATGAGCGTGCAGATGAAGGAATATTTTTGGGATATTCATCTACCAGCAAAGCATTCAGAGTATTGAACAAGAAATCAATGGTGGTAGAAGAATCAATTCATGTTACATTTGATGAAGCTCATAAGAAGGAAACCCAGAGCAACAAAAATGATCAGGAAAGATGTCAAGTTGAAAAATCATTTAATGATACTAACATATCTTTTAAGATCAAATTATACAAGGTATGGAGCAATTGGACATTGATTGCAATAGTGAAGGACACGTGGAAGCTAATGAAGATTCACACGTGGAAAATCAAAATTCTCAAGTTGAAACACAAGTTGGAGATCAATCTGATGAGTAAAATATATCTACCTCCAATTTACCTACTGAGCAAGGAAACGTGGAAAACCCATGCAACCTACAACCTGACTTGAGATGGCTCAAAAATCACCCTCCAGAGCTAGTGATTAGAGATCCACGAGAAGGAGTAAAAACAAGGTCGTCAAATATACATACTTTATTTTCTTGTTTTCTTTCTCAGGTGGAGCCCACAAGCATTGAAGAAGCTCTAAGTGATCCAGATTAGATTAATGCAATGCAAGAAGAGCTTGATCAATTTAAAAGAAGTAACGAATGGGAATTAGTTCCAAAACCTGAGAATTACAATGTAATTGGAACAAAATGGGTCTTTCGGAATAAGGCAAATGAGGATGGAATCGTCATTCAAAATAAAGCACGATTAGTGGCAAAAGGATATTCACAAGAAGAAGGCATAGACTTCGACGAAACATTTTCACCTGTTGCAAGACTAGAAGCCATCAGAATATTTCTAGCTTATGTCGCGTACAAGAATTTCACTGTCTATCAAATGGACGTGAAAAGTGCATTTCTAAATGGCTTACTTGAAGAAGAAGTCTACGTTGAACAACCACCCGGTTTCGAGGTAAAAGGTGATATTGATAAGGTCTACAGATTAAAGAAGGCGTTATATGGGTTAAAACAAGCACCGAGAGCTTGGTATGACACCCTATCAACGTTCCTAATTAACTGTGGTTTCAAAAAAGGCCTTGTTGATAAAACCTTGTTTAGAATTCAAGAAAATGATCACATTTTATTGGTACAAATTTATGTTGATGATATTATCTTTGGTAGTACTAATAAAACTTTATGTGAGAAATTTTCCAAGCTAATGCAGAATAAGTTCGAGATGAGCATGATGGGAGAGTTGAACTACTTTCTTGGCTTACAAGTAAAGCAACTCAACGAAGGAATATTCATCAATCAGGCCAAATACACAAAAGATCTTATAAAGAAATTCGGTCAAGATGGAAAATCTTCAATCAAGATCCCGATGAGCACATCTTTAAGATTGGATAAAGATGATGAAGGCAAGGACGTTGACGAAACAAAATATCGAGGAATGATTGGATCATTACTATATATCACTGCAAGTCGACCAGATATATCTTACTCAGTGGGAGTATGTGCTAGGTTCCAGTCAAAGCCAAAAGAAAGTCATTTTCTTGCTACCAAGAAAATCATTCGATACCTAAAAGGAACAGTCAATGTGGGACTATGGTATCCCAAGGAAGGTAATTTTACACTAACTGGTTTCTCAGATGCAGATTTTGCAGGATGTAAAATCGATCGAAAAAGTACCTCAGGGACATGCCAGTTCTTAGGGGGAAGATTGGTATCATGGTTTAGCAAAAAGCAAAACTTCATAGCTACAAGTACAGCCGAAGCTGAATATATAGCCGCTGGGAGTTATTGTGCGCAAATTCTTTGGATGAAACAACAACTGAAAGATTATGGCGTGAATTGTGAAAATGTCAACATATTGTGTGACAATACAAGTGCCATAGCCATAACACACAATCCCGTGTTACATTCAAGAACAAAACACATTGATGTGAGACATCATTTTATCCAGGATCATGTCGAAAAGAAGGAATTGTCAATTGAATACATCCCGACCGAAAATCAAATAGCTGATATTCTCACAAAGCCTCTGTGTGAATCAAGATTTTCGAAATTAAGACACGAGATGGGCATGATTGAATTGAGCTAAGTTTCTAAACTCTTTTTAAATTAAAAGCTCAAATTTCAATTCATCTGGAAATTTCGTTACTTTATCTGATTCAATTTAATCATTTTCGTGCTTATGTGTCCCACATGCAAATATGTCACACCTTAACATTTAAGTCTACAATAAATATTGAAAAAGCACATATTGCATGCATGTCTAACCGTGTATCTATTCACTTATATGCACAAATAAAAATTATTTAGATTTACACAATCTTACCATTTAAGAGTTGACAAGATGGTATGATGATGAGTTATCTTAAATGAGAACATCTTTTTATTGTAGTTGCACATAAAAAATGGTCTAAAAAGAATCAATTTCTTTTTCTTTCTCCCAACTACATTAAACATGTATATATACATGCACATATTATTTTCGGAACAGATTTAGTGCTCTATGAATTTTATTTTAGGTAAAATCAGTCCGAGCATCTAAATTTTTGGCGCCACATCAGCAGACAAATTGGATGGAGAATATATAACCTAAACTAACTATCAGTTAGGTCAAAGGTTGGAAATCATTGGAATATCAAAAGTACCCCTCACTTATTAAAAGTCAAAATTCAATTGTGAGGATATTTTTGTAAAGGCACCTCCTTTTTCACCTAACCGGTCGAAAAGCCACCATTCCACTCAAAACTCTCCAAAACCTTTACACCTTCCATAGCCAAAACCTCTCAAGCTTCATCGCTCTCAATCTCAATCCAAAAATACCAAACACATTATGGCTGCCATTGGAGATTCAAGCTCTCACCCGAATGAAGAACAACTCAATCTCACCAAGCTAGCAGTTGGAATCAAGGTAGGGGGAAGTTTTGACCCTCACGGATTTCTCAAGGAAGCCAAGAACTCCCAACTAGCACAAAGGATCATCCATGCACTTCAACAAAGCAATCTCATGAGGTTATGTTCTTATCCATACTCAGGATTTTATGATGAAGATGTAGCAGATTTTTATGTGAATGCCAAGGTTGTTGGATGGACCATTGAGTCCACCGTAAATGGAACTCTCATCACCATTGATGAACAAGAGTTACACACAACTTTTGGACTTCCTATATCTAGTCTAGAACAACCACTGTTGGACTTAGATATACACACATATGATCACATGGAAGTTTGGACAGAAATTCGAAATGAGAATGCTTCTCTCGAACCAAACCTTTCTGGTCAAAAATTTGATTTGAAGTTAGAGTATGAAATGCTAGTCAAAATCCTCTACAAATGTGTATTATGCAAACTGAATAGTGTGGAGGATATATCACCTGTGAGAATTGGATATTTGCATGCCGTGATGAATGATGTTAGAGGTGACTGGATTAAGCTTATTTTGAGCCGGATTGCACATTTTGTGAAAGGTGCAAAGATTAGGAATGCCAAGTTCAACCACATTCTAGGGTTCGGGTTACTTATTGGAGAAATTATAAAAAGAAAAGGATTGCCAATGAGGTCTAGAAAGCCATTTGGAAACAACCGGATTTTGTTTAAAGATCATGAAGTGTCAACCGAGTTGAATTCCAAAAGAAAGAGGAAACCGAGAGGAATTCCTGCTAGGAAAAGGCCAGTAGCAGAAATTCTTGGTTTAGCTTCTCAACCCTCAATCCAACCCCATGAAAACCCAACCTCTAGTCATGAACCAAACTCAAGCCAAAATCCTAACTCAAGCCAAAATCCCACCATGAGTCACAATCCCGCATCAAATCTAAATCCCAACACAAGCCAAAATGTCTTAAACCCTTTTTCCCAAATAGCCGAATTGGAGACAGTGATGAATGAGGAAATATATCAAGTTGATGGACTTGATTTGACATTGGTGAATGAATACCGAAGAGTTCTCAATTGGAGAAATTGGAGACTTGGTTCTTATCAAGAGTTGATGACAAGAGGACCGAGTATGCAAGAAGAAGAAATATTTTCTTTGAATTGGATTGGCAGTTTTGATGTTGGTCATGCAACATTGATTTCTACCGTAAATGGAGCTTTTGTGAGCAAATTAAAAGCCAAGATGGCCGAGACTTCTCATGATGACACAGTCCAAGGAAACATGCCAACTGAAGATGATTTTTTAGTTGACATTGATGAGTTTGTTACAAGAAACGAAGAAGAAGAAAATGTCACACATGGTGCACATTTGATGGACAGTGGTCTATATGATGTTAGTGTGTTGAATCTCACTAAAATTTGTCAAGAACATCATGCCATGCAAGACAGCCACCATACGGAGGAAATTCAATCTATTCATGCAGAAAGTATGCAAGGTGACACACACGTGTTACACACGCCATAAAGAGAAGGGAATTTACTAGAAAATCAAGCACAATCTCACATGCTTGGTGACAATTCTGGTCAAGAAGGAGCAAGATGTATTCCCAAAACCCAAGAAGATCAAAACATTGATGGCACAACCTCAAATGAAAGACTGAAAAATCTGGAAAATGTTGTACTAAGCCTTGTTGACCGAATGGAGAGTATGTTTCAAGGTATCTACACTCATGTGGATAATGTTGTCAATACTCAAGGAGGAAAATTCGAAGCATCATTTGATGAAAACCGAAGGAGTCAACAACACCTGATTGACACACATCAAGCACTTGAGAGACAAGTTGGTGGATTGAATACAAATGTCAAAGGGCAACTCAATGAGTTCTACATCCAACTGTCTCAAATCCTCAAAAATGCTGGAAAAGCAAATGAAGCAATTGCCGTGAATCAAAGTCAAGGGATTCTAAATGTGGTTCATCAACATGAAAGGCAAATCAGTGATGTTCACACAGATCTCATCTCCATCAATACCAAAGTGGGCTGCCTTCGAGGTTCATATGAAAACATATCTGAATCTGTTTCATCTCTTCATGAGTTAGTTTATACACTCATTGATTACGCCAAAAAGGGGGAAGAGAGATTCAGCCATTTGGAAGGCATGCTTGAAATGATGATGACTGCCATGGCTACCAAAAATGTTGGTACAAGCAGTAGTAGAGGAGGAGGAGGCAGATCTGCTGGCAGAAATATTGCCTGAAGAGGAGGATTGGAATATTGGGTCGGTGGTGGTGAGGCTGGCATTCCAGGAGGATCAAGCAGTGCAAATACCACTAACCGTTCATTTCGTGACATTGTTTGTGCAGGTGGAAATGTTGAGCAAATCAACTGGTACAACAAAGCAGCTCTCTATTTGGAATCCACACCAAGAGATGGTAGAGTTGAAATGCAAAGATTGGCAACCTTTAATGACCTACCAAAGGGAATGAAGAAAAGTGGTCCAAGTGACCAAAATTTGTGGGTTTCGAATGAGAACTTCAGGAGGATCAAAAGCTATGCTAGAGCTTTGATGATCACGGTTCTTAAAGACTATATCAAAGTCAATGATGCCGAGCTTCAAGGAGGAAGGAGTCTAGAAGAGTGCATCATATGGTATGAAGAAGGAATACTGCCCGGGGACAACATTAGTGAAGCATTCAACTATTATGTGATTGGGCAGGTATGCAACAATTATGCTTGAAGAAAGGAGAAATAGAAATCATCAAGTGATTTGTAAGATTGTCACATTTTTTTTGTATGGTCCACGAGAACTTGAACTCATGATCATGGAACAATTTGAAATGGTTCGAACTATCTATTTATGATGCTATTAAGTTTTCCTTGTTATCTATTGTTATTTTATTTGTCTTGAAAGGTAACATTTTAGCTTAGATTGTATCAAATCGCATAAATTGGAAAAATTACAAAATTCATTATCATTAAACTCCAAAAATGCGAATAGGAACATAGTGGCTAAAAATACCTTTCCTAGAGTCAAAATCAAATGTTAAACTCGTCTTGGCTATGTCAAAATTAATAAAATATTTTGAAAAATAATTGTTTTTAAAAGACAAGCCAAATGACTGAGTATAGGTTTTGGCGTCATCAAAAAGGGGAAAAATTGATAGGAATATTTTTGTAAGTTTTGATGAGCAAAATGCACTTTAGATCCCCTTAGTTTTTAGGTCTTTTAGTACAAGCATCATAAATCAGAATATCGAGTCAAAAGGAATCTACCATAGGAAGAACAAAATTAATTTGGGAAATTAATTTTGGTCCTACGAGTATTAATCCGAGAAAGAAGCATAAAGGAATGGCGTTGCAAGAAATGATTGGATGAGCTTAATGGTGAAATGGTAGAAGTCCTTACTCAAAACGATCACACTCGAGATCAATTCTCCGCCAAGGACTTATTTTTTACAAGTCAAGTTTTCGGACAAGCACAATGTTCTAAAAGTGCACAATGTGAACAAGTACGATGTGTTCAAAGGAGCACAATGTGACCAAATCAGAAAGAGCACAATGTGACCAAATCAGAAAGAGCACAATGTGACCAAATCAGAAAGAGCACAATGTGACCAAATCAGAAAGAGCACAATGTTCAAGTCAAACAAGCAAGAAGTGCCCAAGTCAAAGGAACACAATGTGGCAAAGAAGCAAGATGTTCAGAAAATGAATAAATTCGAAGGAATTTATTTTGGATCAGCCCACATGCAACAAGAGTCCAAAATTGCCTGAAGATATTTGATCAGAACGGAAAAATATTTATGAAGACATGAATATAAAAACTTATCCTATAAATAAATTCAATCAGATGAATTTATTTCAAAGATTCGTTGGATATTCAAATTGACAACAAAAATAATATTTTCAGAAACAACTTGAAAATCAAGTTGAGATAAAATATTATTTTGTCTGGCAAGTTGACAATCAAATCAAAATTGAAGATCTACTATTGTCAACAATATCAGGCTATGAAGATTCAAATTTCAAATATCAAATTATCCCACTCCAACGGATATATTTGATTGCCTATAAAAAGCCATGAAGACTTGAATACACAAGCAGAGGTGCAATACGCACGGATAAACAAAGTGAAAAATTCAAAAGTGCGATTGCTCAAATATTCTTAGAGAGTTAGTCTGAATAGTCTCAGAACTAGTTGGAGAGAGATACAATTACCTTTGTATTTGTAATTGTAAAAAGAGTATAGCTGTGTGCAAAATACTCTAGTGAGTGTAGCTGTGTGCAAAACACTCGTAGTTGCTAAGTGTAGCTGTGTGCAAGACACTTAGTTGGCGTTGAGTATAGCTGTGTGCGAAATACTCGGAGTTGAGTGTTGCTGTGTGCGAGACACTCGGAGTTGGGTGTAGCTGGGTGCAAGACATCCGGAAGAAGTGCTTGTGTAGCGCTTATTCACTATTGTAACTATGTGTGGAAAATAGTGAATTACTCCTAGAAGTAAATGGAGTAAAGTGGACTAGGAAGATTACGCCACTTCCGAACCACTATAAATTGACTCTCTCATTTACATACCGCACTTACATAATCTGCTCTATTTATCTATCTTATTCGACTAACCCATTTACTATTCACAGTCAATCTTAATCGTTCGGGTTTAGCGTGTTTTCACGTATGCATGTGACTCAAACTTCTCGACCTTAAATATTGGATTATTCTAAGCAAGTTTGACGTGTTGCATGTAACGTTCGTTACACGGTCGACGTGACACAATATTTATTTACAATCTTGAATATTATTGTTATATATTGAGTGAACCATCTTCTTTATATATTCAAGATATCTCTGTCACTTTACATATCATCTGTACCCATCTTACATGCGTATTTAAATTATTGGTTGGGCATAACTCTTTACATATTATTATTCCGCTGTGCAGTTTAAACTTACTCTATTTACTTGTTACTTAGAGTTGAAGTTACCAAAGAGTTATTTATTTTGAAAAAGCTTGAAAGTCTATTCACCCCCCGCCCCTCTAGACGTTCACCACCCTACCGGGACCAACAACATGTTAAGCAATGTCGACACAATTAAGGACCTGGACTGGTGTGGGTACTTGATTCAATTGTTAGTTAGCACCCACCGGAGCTGGACTGAGGATTCAAGTCAAAAATTCATTGGCCCACTTCTCTTTTTGACTGTAAGTGCTATTGGGGAAGGGGGGTGGTTGGTGTTGTGGAGGGTTGGGTATAGTTACTTTACTAATGAGCTGAACATGTCGTTGTACCAGCTATTGTATTTGGATAGAGTCGTGGTGGGCATGCGGGAGGTGCCAAGGACGATCCCACTGGTGGCGGTGTGGACCACTAATTTCATCAAGGCGCGTGGGCGTAGTGAGCTTACTTCGGGGGGCTTTGGCCAGGCTCAGGTGGATGCACCTCTCCGGGCATCTGGTAATAACATGGTATGCGTTGGTGAACAATATTTTGGTATGGTTCGTGCACGCTTTTTCCTTTTAGTCGGTTTTCCATGTTTCATTCTTTTTTCTGGTTGTGCAGGGTTTTGCCACTGAGTTCGCAGTAGCCACCGGAGAGTTGCGCTCGTGGGCTGCGCGGGTGGTGGGGCTAATTTCCCAGCATCCAAGCACAACTCGGGAAGACTGCAATTTCCAAAGGGTGGTGGAGTCAAACAAACTGCTTGAAGGGGTTGTTAACAGTTCAGTCAATGCAACCGTGGCAGCACCCTCGCCGCCTGCCCCGTCAGAAGGTCGCAATGAAGAAACAATGTGGCATGATGCGGAGTTCATACGGGAGCTCGACCAGGTCGTGCTGGAGACTACTGGGACAGGTGGCATGTCCGATGTGCTGACTGGTAGCCGGGGTGCTAACAACGGTACCCGGACGAATACTGGTGCACCATCTCGCTAGGTAGACTCTAGCGTATGTCTGTGGTACTCTGAGGTTTGATTCTTACTTGCACAAATGTTTGCAGGACCAAGCTCGCGTATTGTGAAATTTTGTTTGCAGTGTTACCTTCGATTTTAAGCATCTAATACCATTGCAGTAATGCATTTGCCATCCAATCTTTGCTCAGAAATCTATACAATCATAATTAGAAACCACAATGCTTGTGCATTCTTATTTTATTCCCTGTGCAACACTATTGAGTAGGGTAACTTATCTGTGTGGGGGTGCATTCTGATTATATCGGGCTAAGCGTGTGGGGGGCACAGTGGCACCGTGCATAGCTTCACGGGGGACTGGTGGGCCAGGTCACACAGGGAAGGAACCACTTAATCAACGGGCCTCGGCTGCCATGTCTGATGTGCCTAGCTTTAGTCTAGGTTTGACTCAGGAGTTCGCAGCGGGGGCGCAAGCTGATAACAAGTCTGACCAGGGGGTTGTTGCTGCACCACCACCTCAGGTACACTCTTTCATATGATCATGGTACGCTTTTACCTGGCTTCCGTTTGCATACTTAAAATAATTAACAGTGACAGAAAGAATAGATTAAATAAATAATTTAAGACGACTTTTACAACTTGATACGTTTATATTGTTTAAGGGATTCGAATCGATATGTTTATCCAGTCATGGTTTTAGTAGTTAGTTAAGCTAAGGAGTTTGCATTGCAGAATTCCTGCATGCATCACATTGATCTTACCCTAAGCTAACAACCCAGTTGTAGTTCCAGTATGTAGTCAATTAAGGAAAAGTAAGTTTATATTCAGACAACAACGTAGCAGTAGTGTGCAGATTCTATAAGTTAAAGCAAATGGGTTGCAAACTGATTGTTTTCTTGTGAAAACGTGTTTCCGGTGTTCCCTAAGATTTAAAGCATTTTGCCCTCCAATCTTTGCTCAGAAATCTATACAATGATGATTAGTAACCACAATGCTTCTCTACTTATTAACTTATTTGTTGTCGGTGCAATCTGCTTTTATTACTTGTGCAACAGTACTCAGTAGGGTAACAATCTCAGTTTGCATTTCACAGATTAACGTGGTGCAGGTAACGGTGCGGCCTCAGTGTGTAGGCGACACACTACCCCTACGGAGGGTGGACGGGCAAGGTTAGAAAGGGAAGGAACTGCTTGCTCAACCGGGCCATTCAGCTGGCATTTTCTTTAGCACCACATATGGGTACCCAAACATACCGCTGCCACACGTGTATGTTGTGTGGATGTAGCTATTTAGGTCCCACGAGGGCGATCAGTAGGTAGTTGTAGTCGTTATAGGTTACCACTAATCCATTTGTATCATGCTCTGTGGTAATCGGGGTTGCTGTTCTCGTGTTCTTATGTTTTTGTCCCCACTTTTTGTCATGTAGCAACGAGGTGTTATTCTATCATGGAGAACGGACTGTGAGGTGGGCACAGTTTCAAACGTTAAGGGAGCGGACGGGAGTGTCCAAAACCATTGTCGACGCCTGGTGTTGTGTCATGAATGCACAGGAAGAAAGGAAGAATTCGGGTGACCTGGCCCGTCTATTTCTCCCGACTAGCTTGACGGTATGCATTTCGGCCCACACCTGTGCGTGTGCTGTGTTGAATCCAAGTTAAATATCTTATTGTGTTTTTTATAGATTGAGACTGTAGTGGGCACATCCGTTAGCGATGAGTTGCGGAAAACCTGGTTCGGGAACCGCATGGACTCATTCTTGCAGAGTATGGGTCGTGAGGGGATGGCTGATGTAGATTTGGTGAAGTTTCTTACTGTCTAATATTATTGTCACACCACGTGCTGCCCAGGTTGTATTCATCCTTTTTCCATGACCCAATGTAGCTCATTTTCCCAATTTTTAAGAAGGGCATTTTCTACATGATGGCTATCAGCTTCAACCCTGCCCGCTTGGACATTATTGACAACTCATCTGTGAAAAAAGCCGAACAAAGAAATGTATGGTGATGCTCCGGATGACCTGGTACGTGTATTTCTTCTCTATTCTATGTTTACTAGGTTAACTTGGGATGGTGGATGCGCAGGGGGGCTTACGCCATGGTTTCTGCTTCTTCCTGTTCGTTTTCTGTTTCGTTTAATATTCATTTTTTGTTATAGATTTGCTGAGCCAAGTAGCTGAGGGTTGTGAAACATTTGTCCCGTAAATTGTGTGCATTTCAGTTTCTAATTTATGCACTGGGGATGTATCTGTTTGGGGTGCCATTTTAGTTGGTAGAGATTGATAGGATTTGGAATGAATCTATTTAGGGTTCCATTCACTTATTCGCTCAGTATCTTAGTGTAGCATGTGGGGATGAATCTATTTAATGTGACATTTACTTATTTGCATTTTAGTATCTTAGTTAAGCATTTTAGTATATTGGTTTTTTAAAACGGTGGGTGTTAACTCGTGGGTTGCTCTTGGACTGGCATTGTTTCTCAGATTATGGTCAGCAAACTGAAGCATATTAGTCCATATTTAGGTTGCCATTTACTTATGTGCATTTCAGTGTATTAGTTAAGAATTCGGCGAGGGATATGTTTGGGGTGCCATTTTAATTGGTAGTTTAAGAAATCTACATGCATTATGATATTTGATCCAGGATTTGACTTCCTAAGTTCTTCACAATAATCCTACAACAAATTGAATTGCTCACTTTGAGTTCTTGTAAGTAGTTGCTTTGCTTTTTTGCTTAGCTTTATAACTTTGGCATTTTGAGGCTAAAAAAAGGCTTGCACGAATGTCGTGGGTATTGCTCGAAGTACTCTTCAAGAATTAACAGATGTAACATCCGTGTTAAATTGAATTCGATATTAAAGTTGTTATGGGGGTTACAAATTGATTTAATTAACTTGTTTAATGTCATTGATTAATGCTATTAAATTTTACATCTCCTATGTGCATTTCAGTGTCTTAGTTAAGAATTCGGCGAGGGATATGTTTGGGGTGCCATTTTAATTGGTAGTTTGTGATTGGGTGCAGGTTTCATATATCAATTAATATATACTAAGCTATCATAAAACAAAAGAAATGGCAGCCTAACATAAAACCAAAAAAAAAAAACAAAAAATAAAACTAGGCTCTAACACTCAACATATATATCTACTGCCCTCAAAAGATTCAAATTTGATGCCTCATATACTAAATGTGTGTGTTTGCAGATCATGTGTCTTGCTACCTACCTAGACTCCAATCTTCAAGGCTCACGGGCAGTGCGTCTATGAAACATGAAACCGAAGAGAATGCAAATGGCATGGAGGGATACGACTTCTACGATGTATTCCGGGATCTTCACGATGCAGCACATGGAGGCATTCGCTGGGCAGGACTGTGCGAGTTAGGACACTGGACTACAACGTGGGAATGCAATCCAAATAGTAAACCTCCACAAACGCTACATGTATAATATCATACTCAGTGAGGCCAACCTGCAGGCGCACAACATTGCAGCGCGCATGGGGGAGTTTGAACGGCAGAGAGTAGCGCAACTGCTCCACTAAGCATGGCGGTTAGAAAAACAGTGGAGGAACAGCCACACAGTTGGTTATTTAGCGCATTTTGGTAGCATTGGCTGGGTAGATGAGCTTGGTTTTCGTTAGTTTATTTATTACTAGTAGTTAGTCCGCTGAATTACCATCTTCTAGCTTTCGGTAAATTGGTTCGCACATAAAAGAAACTTTTGTTTAAAAACATAAGAGCCTAGCTGTTGCAGAGTATTATTTTTCGCAAACTGATGGAACAAAGTCATAAAATATGCAGTGCTTTGCAGTTGCTCCCCGTTTTGTGGGTGAAACTTGGAAGTCTATTCACGTATGTTGGTGTCTTTGCAGTTGCTCCCCATTTTGGGGGCACACAGTTTAGGTTCGTTTTTAAACGTCGAATGTGTATGGGGTTTGCGGTGTGCATGCGCTCATTCTGTGGAGGTAATGGCTGTAATTTAATGCTTTTATGACAATTAGGAAGTCTATATTATAGGCTACGCAGTCCCCCATTTTCAATTGCACATGAATTACCAAATAAAACACACCCACGACCAACACTCAATTATTCATATATACACTCCCTTTTAGCTAATGCATCACATAAGACTGAAGTAAACAAAACCTTATTCCACTCTGATTATATGCAAACGACGTACCTTAGTTGGGCAATTGGAATAAAATACTCAATCAATTATAACAAGTGTGCAGTAATAGAATAAAAAAAAAAAAAAAACAAAACAAAAAACGCACTAACTTCGGTCGGAAGTAAAAGGGAATAAAATATCTAGTCAAGGCTAAACAGTGTAGGCTCGAATGCAGTACATGGAGAAAAAAGTTAAGGGGAACGGTGCAGACTAAAATTTCTTAGCATGTTACTTTGAAGGGCAACTACGGGCGTTATGCCGGGCGTATTTCCCACAAATTCCACACTTCCTTACGGGTTTGGAACTTTTCTCAATGGCCATCTCCCTGTTGCTTTTGATACGCTTCCCAGTACCTTTATTCTTTGCTTGAGCGGGGACTAAGATTGTTATTCTTTCCGGTGGCTCCATGCCGCATAATGCTTGGATCGCAGCACGGTTACCCTTAACAGGGTTCACAGTTAAACCGTCACTAGCGAGACCATCTGCGTTTGCCGCTCTAGGCTATTGCCTACCATCCCCACGCACGTGTTTATCTCGGCCCATAGTTGGGTTGTTGTGGGCGTTGGCCTGTCGCCATTAGGGGGTACGCCCCTGCATGCACCACAATCGAGGTTTTACACCATCAGCCCACAATATAGTCGGGGGGTAACTGTTCCATTTGTGAACCCCGGAAAACAACGAACATATGCCGACAGACCAGGCCCATTCTTTGGAACAAGTTGCAATTGCATGACGTCACTTGACCACTTTCCTTGTAGTGTACGGTTGAAGTAATGTTGCCCGCACCTCCAATGTCATAATAGGTGCTATCCCCGTCGTGGCGTAAACCAACCACACAAGAATCAAAACAACCTGCTTTTATTTCTTTCTGAAACTTGTAAAAAATTGTGATTGTGAACACTCATGCAATATGGCGCTCAAGTGCTAATGGTGTTTTAAACTCTGGCAGGTAACCCTCGCACTCTGCGTTTAATTTATCTTGCCGGTAGCGCTGCGTTCCCAACACGCTCTCAAACTGCATGTAGAACTCTACCAAGCTGGAGTGGGAGCGTGTGAATTTACCATGTACACCATTTTTTGCTTCTGAGCGTGATGTGGTTCGCAACAACCCATAGATGGGCAAATCTGAAAAAAAAAAAAAAGCTGGGATCTCACTACACTACCACACCAAGGATCTCTCAAGCTCCTCCTAGAGTCACAAGCCTTCCTCCGAGTCTCCAAGTTTCATCCCGAGTCTGGTTAGTCATTACTTCTTCCTCTCCATCTTCCTAGTGTCCAAGTTGCATATATTTTTTTTTTTTTCGTTCGAGAGCTCGGCCGAGGGGTCCCTACCGCGTTCCCTCATCCTTTGTCTCCCTTGCATGTCTATTAGTTTTGATCTTGGTGTGTTGGACTCCATTGACGAGAGTGAAATCGACATGGGCGACTCCCACTCTCCGGACGCATTGATCCAGCTCGAAGATGGGCTTCCCGTCCTCCCCGAGGGGTCCGAGGACCTCGGGGACGACTCAGCGGCCACGAGCCCGCGCGAGGTCGGTATGCCCTATCTTGACCTCTTCAACTACTTTTTCCAAGCCACGAATTTCACTGGTCGATCAAGTAAGGGGTGGGTGTCTTTTTCGGTCGCTCCCATACGAAAACCTTCCAGGATCTCAACTCTTCCAATCACGTGTGGAAACCCAAGTTCGTGTATATCTACTTGGGACCCGAGTTTCCCTTCATGTCTCCTTGGAGCTCCCGGTTCTGGAAGCATGTTACCCCTAGGAAAGAGGCCGCCTTGCTAGAAGACGTCCAAATTTTTCGACGGGGTGGCCGAACCATCTACATCACCCCGATGGTGAGGCGAGGAGAGCTTGGCGGGTTTGGGCTTCGCCCGGGGTGCCCCGCTCCCTCCCCCCTTATCGGGTCCCCCAGCGAACGAGACCGAGCCCATTGCCGTGGACTTACCCTCCGGAGGTGAGAACTCGGATGACTTGGCCTTCGAGTTCCTGCTGCGGGATCGGGACGAGTCCCCCAGCTCGGCCTCGGCCGGGTCGACTTCTGCACCTGAGGTCCTGCCCGAGTCTTAGCTTGAGCTTACCATGGCTACGCCGAGAGGTCGGTTTCCAACACTCTAGGTTCTTTCCTGTATCCTCGTAACATCACTTTGTGTTTTGATCGAACATTTCGGTTGGTTGTTTGCAAGAGACCCTCCCTTGATGGTCGATCGGGTCGCGAGATACCGGGAGCGGAAGCGCCACAGAGCCGCCGAGGGTGGTGGGGCGGGCACTTCCCGCTCGACTGCTGCCGCAGTACGTACTCGTTCTACTAGCGCGCCGGTGATCCCCGTGCCTCCCGTCCTGCCGCGAGCACCTCTTGTTACCCCCCACCGGTCGGGACCCGGAGATCTCTCACGCCTCCGCAAGTTGCTCCAGGACTTGGTCTCCTCCCGCGGGCCGGCCGCCGCTGACGAAGGTGCCATGTACAATCGCTTGACGGAGGTGAGCATGTTTTGGGCTCCCCTCGATGAGGGGTAGATTTATGTCTCTCCTCTAAGGGGTGCGACTTTATATCGCACATGTTGTTGCTAACTTGTGTTCTTTCTTTTCGGATTGGCAGGCTGTTCTCTACTGCACCTCCCTTTGCAGGTGCCGTGGGGCGCTCCGGGTGCGCAATGGGACTCTCGAGGGGCGGGTCACTGAGCTTACCCAGTTGTTGGACCAGGAGAATGAAGCTCGTCGTCTTGAGGTGGATAGACTGAGAGAGGAGATGGGCCGCGTGGTACCGGCTTACCAGAGGTCCCACCAGTTCACTTTGGATGCTATGTCGTAAGCCCGGGGCCGTCAGCAGGACCTTGTAACAGTAGACCCCTTCCGGGGTGGTGAAAGCTGTCTTCTCCTCGTCGGCCTCCTCCATAAAGATCTGGTGGTACCCACTGAACGCGTCTAGGAAGCTCATGAGGGCACAACCTGCTGTCTCATCCACCAGCTGGTCGATGTTAGGGAGTGGGAAGGGGTCCATAGGATAGGTCTTGTTGAGGTCGGTGTAGTACACGCACATTCTCAAGGTGGGTGGCTTTGGGGCGAGGACCACATTTGCTAACCAGGTGGGGTATAGGACCTCCCTGATATGACCTATCTCCAAGAGGGTGTCGACCTCTTTCTTCATGAACTCTCTCCTATCGGCGGAGAGGTACCTCTTGCGTTGTTGGACTGGCTGTCCACGGTCAATTTGTGTGTGATCACCTCGCGGCTGAGGCCCGACATGTCTTGGGGGCCCCATGCGAAGATCTCCTTGTAACTTCGGATCGTGTCGATGATGTGAGCTCGGAGCTCATCCGGGAGGCCGACCCCTACCTTCACGACCTGATCGAGGCGGTTGAGATCCAGAATGACTTTGTAACACCCCGGATTTTCAAGAGTTTTAAAACTTATATAATAAAGATAGAATCTCATTAAATCCCAAAATACGATACAAAGAGTACGGGGTGCTATACCACACCCGAGCTAGAGAACTTGGGTGCACAGGATAAATTCTAAAACCTCAATCAGAATCAATACTAAATCATGGCACGCAGGCCGAAAGGGAAAACTATCTAAGCTACGCCCCAAGCTTCTAGCGCGCTCCAGTGATCTACTCGTCTGTGCCTGAAAGCCAAATATATCTGTTCAGCGAAAGATGCTGGTAACCCAATCCAACGCGTTGCAATACAATACATATATATATATATATATATATATATATATATATATATATATATACGAAAACCATTTTGAACATGAAGATATATCCTACGAACTCTAGCTTTTAAAACAGGGATAGACTCAACAGATAGAGCTAAGCACAGACAGCAGTTATACCAAGCATATACAGTTTACAACAGGCAAGACAGATAAGAAAAGCACAATTAATAATCATATATCAACATATACGATTCCTCAGTATAAATCCCATAGTCAAATTCCCAAGACACCCATAACCACAACTCATCCGTATCTCATCACATAGCACACTTTGTTGGCGCCACAGGACCAATCGCATGCCCATACATGAGGGTCAGCGCATATAGCTCTGACACGGCCCCGCAGCACCCTGCCCCGTATCGCAACACAGAGGGGTCAATCGCAACCGACCGATGAACTGCAGCTCATCATAGTTTGATCGCAACCAAACAGTGGACCGCACCCCAAGAGTAAGTCATCTGACCGCAGCAAAGAAATATGAACCGCAGCTCATGTAGAAACGTTTGATCGCAACCAAACGGTGGACCGTAACCCGGGAGTGTAAATCTGACTGCAGCCAGCTTCTGAACCGCAGCTCAGGAATAACCAATCCGATCGCAACCGAATTGGGGTATCATGCACACATAACACATAGCAAGCACATGCAACCCACATTAACACATTTAGAAGGGGGAGAAAACGTATAACAAAACCTATGCGTGATCCTTCACACACTAAGAATAATCCTAAGGGGTTCATACTTCTTTCACCTAGGTCGACGGGATACCAATTCAACTAGCATGCAATATATAAGACACTTACAACCTACGAACGGTACCGGAAATATCAAACTAGACATAGGCACGATAGACGGAGTCCGTTGGGAGACCACGGGGATCGGGGGAACATCAAACGGGGAAGCCAAAATCCCAAATTGGGGTGCAAACCAGCGGGTAGCCAGTGGGTGCGTGGTCACCCGCCGGCGGCATTGTTCCGGGCAGCGGGTGCCTGGCGGGCAGCTGCCCGCCCGCCGGCTGCCGACTGCCGGCGAGGCCTTCTTTGGCCGTGGGTAGGTGGCGGGTCACCGACCCCCACCTACCCCCCACTGACTCTTTTTTACCAAAAATGCCTCGGGAACCTTTGTGGAACCCGAAACCATGTTTAGACACTTTCAAACGCAATTGATAACACATGTAGACAATTAACGGATCACAATCAAGAAACATACGGCACATAACCTATCATGCTTTTCTAAATATAATCAACACCCGATCATGCGAATTCCCACCCAATATACCCAGAATAATGCCATACAAATTCCACGATATAACCTAGGGTTCTAATTATTTTTAAATCAACAAGAACACAATTCATCTTCCAAAATCAAGATTCGGTAGGAATATCATATAAATATCAAGAACCTCATATAATCATTAAGAACATCAAGAACACCATATAATTATCAAGAACACCATAATTATCAAGAGCCTCTCATCATCAAGATTACCCATGGAATCATCCCACCAATCATCAATCATAATATCACAAATCATCAATACACAATAATATGGGGAAATCCTAAGAGGGGAATCATAGCTATGAAAATAGGTTTTGTTGAGACATGGGTTACCTCTTAGCCTTAATTAATTCCTTGGCTATGAAGGGTCTTTCTTTAAGCCTTCTTCTTTCTTGATTTCTCCTAAGGGGATTCTTGGAACTTCTTGTGTGGTGAGAGATTATGGTGGTGAAAGATCTAGGTGCCTCCTATATCCGTATTTATATATTTAAGACTCCTAATTAGGGTCTGAATGGTATGGGTTTACTAATTCTATTCCTTATAGGACTAAGGGCTTATTTTAGGGATAAGGGTCCATGGTCCATAGTGGACCATATTAATTAATGAAAGGGAATCCTAATCGTAGTCTGAATAGTAAAAGGCCTACTTCCTTTATTCCTAATAGATAGCTAGGTCTAGGATTCCTAATTAGAATCTGAATAGTAAAGGGTTTACTTTCTTTATTCCTAATAGGCTTAGGACTCTAATTTAGGCAAAGGTCCACAGTTCATGGTGGACCTTATTAATTAATTAAAGGAAACCTAACCGAATTAAATCATATTTAATTATTATTAACGGGATTAATTAAATAATTAATCCGGGGTTGAAGGCCGTAACACGGGGTGTTACAGACTTCCTCCGACTCGACTATGGGCTCGGCCCGGGGCCGACCCGCCTCCCCTCGTAATGCTTTCTCGGCTATGGTGTGGACCCGGAGGTCCTTGCCCATCTGGCGGCATGCTCGTAGGTAGCAGCTTCGACTCATTATCTGGTCCCCCCGGGCGGTCCTGACCCCGGTTGGTGTTAGAAACTTGTGATACAGGTGCTCCATGGAAATCACACACCTGAGGACCTCCAGGGCAGGTCGGCCGAGTATCATGTTGTGGGTGCAACTGATTTTTACGACCACGAACTCAACTTTCCACTTCTTGAGGTGAGGCGAGGTGCCTATCTCCATTTCCAAGCTAATCGATCCCTCCATCTCGATCGAGTCTCCCGTGAACCCGGACAGGGGGGTCCTAACCTGCTCCAGCTGGTCTTTTGGGAGGCTGAGCTGGGTGAATGTGTCGTAGTACATGACATTTACCGAGCTGCCCGTGTCTACGAGCACCCGGTGTACCACCACGTTGTTAATGTCCAGTTTGATCACCAAGGCATCCTGGTCGGGGAGGGGGCCGTCTGGCAGGTCGTCATCGGTGAAGGTGATGGGTTCCCTCCTCAGCTTCTTCTCACGTGGAACTTGTGTCACCTCCCCGACGTACAGGCTCCTCGCCCACCTCTTCCGCTCGGCTTGGGTGTCGCCGCCCTTGGGTCCTCCAAAAATGACATAGATGGACCGCTTCTTCAGGGGCTGGGAGTCTTCCGTCGTCTTGTCGTCCTCTTCAGAGCTTTGGCCGAGCTCTTTTTTGCGGGGTACCGAGTTGGACGGCGCGGAGCCACCACCCCCTTTCCTCCACATGTTGTCCCGATTCTGGCCTTGGGGTTGGCTAGGCCGTTTGATGAGTTGGCCCAGGTAACCCATCTGGATGAGCTCCTCAATCTGCTTCTTCAGGAGGATGCATTCATCCGTGTCTTGACCCTTCTGGCGATGGAACCGACAGTACTTCTTGGGGTCGCCCTTCGCTGATATCTTCATTCATTCTTCCTTCGGGAACTCGATGATCCCTTGGTCCTCCGCGTGGGCTAGGATGATGCTCACGGGGTGTGTCAGCGGGGTGAGGAGACGTGTGGGGTTCAGTCTAGGCCCCTCAGCATATTAGCGGCGGTGTTGCCGTGGTCCCCTGCTGCGCTCCTCCTGGGGAGCTTTTTCTTTCCGACCTCTCCGTTAGCTTCCTCCTGCTCCTTTTTCCTTTTCTCGGTGGTTTCGGCGTCACCGTACCTGGCCGCCCTGTCGATCAGGTCGGTGTAGTTCTTTGGGGGGGGGGGGGGGGTACCGGATGAGGTCTTGTTGAAAAGAACCCGACCTCAAATTGTTCCTGAAAATTGGCATGGCCGACTTACCATTGGAATTGGTGACCCCCATGGCCTCTTTCTTCCATTTACTGAGGTACTCGGCCAGGATTTCGAGCTCTTCTGTTTCAGGTCGCACAGGTCAGCGATTTGCTTCTTCCTTTGGATGCTGGTGGCGAACCAGTCCGTAAAGGCAGAGATGGACCCCCCCGGGAGGGACCCGAACTAGTCATGCGCCTGTCTGTCCAGAGTGGCAAAGAACCCCCTGCATAGGATGGCGTCGGTAGCCCCGGTGATCATCATGGCGGCCCTGTACCAAGGGAGGTGCGACCGCGGGTCTATGGTCCCCGAGTACGCCTTGATGGTGGGGAAACGAAAATCCTTGGGCAAGGATTCCTCCATGATGGCATCCACGAACGGGGTGGACAGTACATCTTGGGGCTCTGGGGGCCTGTCCCTCTCGTCGATCTTCTTCTGGAGCTCGTCCATCCTCCTCTGTAGCTGCTCGACCTCGCCCCATGGGAGCTCGGGACTCTACCATTCGTCTCCCCTATTCGCTCTACCCGGGAGGCCTGCCCGTGCCATGGTGGAGCTTGGATCCCACGACCTGGTGACCTACGCGAGCCCGCCTCCTATTGCGGCCGGGCTCGGGGTCCGTGGCTTGGCGACCTCTGAGTGCCTGATGCTTGCCGTGGTGGCTCGTTGGTAGCCGGCCTCGGACCCAGCCTGTCTCGAGCCGACACACGATCGCCCAACCTCTCCAGGGCGGGTCTAGTTTGGGTTGGTGCCATTCCATCGTCGCCGTGCTGACAGTCTCGGCGGGAGCCCCCTCCTCCTCGCCTGTCCGTTGGTCGAGGCGAGTTAACCTCCCCCTAGAGAGAGGCGCAGGTGGAGGTGGCGCCGGCGCCCCTCGGGTAGTGCCCGGGTCGGCTTATTCCTCTTCCCATAGGCACGCCGCGACACGCGCCAGCGCTGTGGAGGCTTGTTCGAAGACCGCCACCACCACCTGGAGGAGAGTGCGAGCTGGACCGGGGGTGGTGGTGCATCACTCCTACGGTGGTCAGTGAGCTGGGCCCGCATATCTCCTCCCGACCAAGCGGAGGCGGCCGGCTGGATGCTTGGGGCCCCGTTGCGACCGTTCCCGGTTGCGACAAGCTGGGTGCCGCGGGAACCGTTGGTGTGGCGAGAGTTTGATCTCGATCTTGTCATGGTAGCTGGTCGCGGTAGACCACTGAATATAGAACACGCTTGAGCTGGTACAGTAACTCTCAACAATAGCACCAAAGATAGATTTAATTAACCCGGGGTGGCCCGAATTATCAAACCCGGATAAGATTATACAAGATTATATATGGAATAAATAAACGTAACACAAGGATATCGTAAGGTCGCGAGGACCGTAAGTCGCAGGGACCGTAAATCATATTAATCGCTAATAAGCTATTACAAGGCTTGATTAGGACAATAATAGCTATAAAGTAGTAGTTTAGGAATGAAGTGTCCTTGTTAAGACATGATGGGGGCTTTTATATCAACTAAACCCCCAACTACAACCCCAAAACCAGGGGTGGTTAGATTGGCCCGCTTTGACCGCGTCCCCTCCAGGACCAGGTCCAAAGTGAGGTGACTCGGCGTGGCCGAGCTGGGCATATACCGAGCTTGGCCTAGCCGAGTCCACCATGGGCCGACTCGGCAATAGCCGAGGTCCATGGTGACGAGCTCGGGTACACCGAGCTCGTCCGTGGCTGGGCTCGGCCCACGGCCGAGCTGCTTGGGCTGACCCGGTCACTGCCCAAGGGATTGGGCCGAGGCGTCTCGATTCGCGGCGATTTGGGTCCGTCTCTCGGGGTCGGTTCGGCATCTCCCAGGCCGCGGTCAGCTCCGTGCTGGTCCGGGACGATGACGGGGTCCAACGGCCCGTGTACTACACGAGCCGAGCTCTACGGGGGGCGGAAATCAGGTACACGCCCGTCGAGAAGGCCCTCTTTGCGGTAGACATCACCACAAAAAAGCTCAGCCACTACTTCCAGACCCACCCTGTTCACGCCCTCACCAACCAGCCCCTAGATGCGGTACTGAGAGCCTCGGGGTCGGCTAGCAGGTTGGTCAAGTGGGCCATGCGGCTAAGCCAGCTACCCCGGGATCAAAACACGGATGCCGACATGTTGTCCAAACTCAGCCAAGGAGCCCCGGAGCACATCTCCAAAATTGCCCGAGTTGAAGATTTTAAAAGGTCAAGTCTGGAGGCCTACCTAGTCCTACCTATACAAGGCCGATTGTGACACCCCGTAATCCAAATTCAATAAGAGATTAATTAAGTAATTAATCCTAATCCAATTGATAATTTAATTCCTTAAATTCCTGAAAATTCAATAGTCAGGGACTAGTAGTTGACTAGTCAACCCAAAGTCAAATGTTGTACCTAAAGCTTTGTGAGTGGTTCCCTTGTTCCCTTACACCTCTTCATTTTAGTAAGGGCAATAAAGACATTTCACCCTATGTTAGAATTGCAAGCTAACCTAGAGGACACTCCTCATTCTTTCCCCTTACACTTTCTAAACTTGAGCTCCTCCTTCTCTCTAAAAGTTAAATAGCTTTTCTTCCAAGCCAAGTTGAAGCTTTACCAAATCCTCAAAGTTTGTCTTCAAGATTCCACCTTTCCTACCTTTGAGCATCTAGGAGGGTAAGATCTATGTTTATCTTGTGTTTTTAGTGTTTTCTAAGGTGTCTTTCCTTAAAGGTAGAATCTTTGTGATCTTTTGGTGTGTTCTTGTAACACCCCAGATTTTCAAGATATTTAAAACTTACGAAATAAAGGTGAAATCTCATTAGATCCCAAAACATAATACTAGAGTGCGGAGTGCTATGCCACACCTGAGCTAGAGAACTCAGGTGCACAGGCTAACTAACTAATATCCTCAAAACGTAAATACATAACATGGCACGCAGGCCGAAAGGGAAACTATCTACTTCTACGTTCCAAGTTCTAGCGCGCTCCAGTGACTTATTCTTCTGTGCCTGAAAGCCAAATATATCTGTTCAGCGAGAGATGCTGGTAACCCACTCCAACGTGTTGAAATACATTACATATAGAGATATATATAGATATACGAAAACCATTTTGAAGCATGAAGATATATCCTACGAGACTCTAGCTTTTAAAACCGGGAATGACTCGACAGATAAGGCTAGACACAAGCAACAGTTATAACAGGCGTATACAATCCTCAACAGGCAAGACAGATAAAGCTGAGCACAATTAATAATCATAACCCAATGTAAACAATCCCCAGCATAAATCCCATAGTCACATCCCCCCGATATACTCATAAACACGACTCATCCATAACTCATCACATAGCACACTTTGTTGGCGCCACAGGACCAATCGCATGCCCATACATGAGGGTCAGCGCATATAGCTCTGACACGGCCCCGCAGCACCCTACCCCGTCTCACATTATGGAGGAGTCGATCGCAACCGACTAATGAACCGCAGTTCTATACAATATTTATAAACCTGACCGGTCTTTACCAGCCTGGTTAACAGTTGGGATGGTTCTCAACCCATTCAACTGCCCGTATAGTGGACCTTTGTCCTATATAATATTTATATACCTGACCAGTCTTTACCAGCCTGGTTAACAGCCGGTATGGTTCTCAGCCCATCCGACTGCCCGTATAGTGGAACTTAGTCCTATATAATATTTATATACCTGACCGGTCTCTACCAGCCTGGTTAACAGCCGATATGGTTCTCAGCCCACCCGACTGCCCGTATAGCCCGATTGATCTCAACAAATTCGGGGTGACACGCACACATAACACGTAGCAAGCACATGCAACCCACATTAACACATTGGGAAGGGGAGGAAACGTATAACAAAACCTAAGCATGATCCTTCACATGCTAAGAATAGTCCTAAGGGGTTCATACTCCTTTCACCTAGGTCAGCGGGATACCAATTCAACTAGCATGCAATATATAACACTCATACAACCTACGAACGGTACCCGAAATATCAAACTAGACATAGGCACGATAGACGGAGTCCGTTGGGACACAACGGGGGTCGGGGGAACATCAAACGGGGAAGTCGAAACCCCGGGTTGGGGTATTTTCCAGCGGGTAGCCGGTGGGTGGGGGTCCACCCGTCGGCTGCCCGCCGGCGTGCACTGTTCCGGGCAACGGGTGCCTGGCGGGCAGCTGCCCGCTGCCGGGACTGCCCGACTTGGCCGCGGGTAGGTGGCGGGTCCCCTACCCCCCACTGACTCTTTTCATCACAAAAACGCCCCGGGAACCATTGTGGAACGCGAAACCATGCTTAGACACTTTACAACACAATTAACAATCAACACGTAGTCAATTACGGATCAAATACGAGAAACGTACGGCACATAACCTATCATGCTTTTCTAACATAATCGACACCCCAAACATGCGATTTCCCACCCGATACACCAAGAATGATATCATACGATACAACCTAGGGTTCTAATCACTTTTATACCCACAAGAATACGATTCGTCCTCCAATTAAAAGATTCGGTGCAAATAACACATAAGCATCAAGAATGCCATACAATTATCAAGAATGACATATAAACATCAAGAACTCCACATAATCATCAAGAACATCATAATTATCAAGAATCTCCCAATATCAAGATCACCCATGGAATTATCCCATCAATCATCAATAATAATATCGCAAATCATCAATACACAATAATATGGGGAAATCCTACGGGGGAAATCATAGCTATGAAAATAGGTTTTGTTGAGACATGGGTTACCTCTTAGCCTTAATTAATTCCTTGGCTATGAAGGGTCTTTCTTTAAGCTTTCTTGCTTTCTTGATTTCTTCTAGGGGGATTCTTGGAGCTCTTTGGGGTGGTGGGCGTTATTCTTGTGGTGGGGGGTTTCTAGGTGCCTTTTAAGTCCCCTATTTATATATTTAGAAGTCCTAGTTAGGAACTAATATTATGGGCTTGCTAGTTCTATTTCTTTTAGGACTAAGGATTGGGTTTAGGGATAAGGGCCCGTGGACTATGGTGGGCCTTTCCTAATTAATTATTGTGATTTAATTCTCTCTTTTGGGTAATTGATTAAATGATTTAATTGATCTTAGGGGTCATAACACGGGGTGTTACACTCTCCCCCCCCCTTATGAGGGGCTTCGTCCCCGAAGCCCGGTGTGTTAATCCACTCTTTCACCCCTAGGCATCCCGCATCTTGGCCTCCTGGTTAGGAATGTGGCCCCACGTTTTGCCTTAGCTGGGGTAGACTGGATTCCTGGTGGTGTTGTGATAGAAGGTGTAACACCCCAGATTTTGCATAATATGGTAGCCGGTGGGTGGGGGTCACCCGCCGGCCATCACTGTTCCGGGCAGCGGGTGCCCGGCGGGCAGCTGCCCGCTGCCGGAGCTGCCCGAATTGCCGCGGGTAGGTGGTGGGTCCCCTACCCCCCACCTACCCCCCACTGACTCTTTTCACCACTTTTCGTCCCGGGAACCATTGTGGAACCCGAAACCATGCTTAGACACTTTTCAACGTAATTAACGACAACACATAGACAATTAACGGAGCAAATACGATAAACGAACGGCACATAACCTATCATGCTTTTCTAATCATAATCAACACCCAAACATGCGATTTCCCCACCCGATAATCCAAGAATAATATCATACGATACAACCTAGGGTTCTAATCACTTTTATATCAACAAGAATACAATTCGTCTTGTAATTGCAAGATTCGGTAAGAATAACACATACACATCAAGAGCATCACATAATTATCCAGAACAACACATAATCATCAAGAACTCCATATAATTACCAAGAACACCATAATTATCAAGAATCTCTCAATATCAAGATTATCAAGATTTCTCATGGAATCATTATATCAATCATTAATAATAATCATCACCAATCATTAATACACAATAATATGGGGAAACCCTAAGGGGGAATCATAACTATGAAAATAGGTTTTGTTGAGACATGGGTTACCTCTTAGCCTTAATTAATTCCTTGGCTATGAAGGATCTTTCTTTAAGCTTTCTTGCTTTCTTGATTTCTTCTAAGGGAATTCTTGGAGCTCTCCTGGGGCGATGGGGCGTTTAGGCGTGTGGGAGGGGGTTCTAGGTGCTCCCTAAGTTCCCTATTTATAGATCCAAGGGTTTATTTAGAGTTTATTCCTATTGGGTTTAGGGGTTGGGTTTATATAATTGGGCCTATGGGCTATGGTGGCCTTTTTCCCTAATTAACCATTATAGTTTATTCTTTCTCCTGGGTTATTAATTAATTAATTAATTAATTAGTTGGTTTTAGGATCCGTAACACGGGGTGTTACAGAAGGGTTTTAGGTCTACCTCGGTTTCCTGTTCCTGAGCTGGATGCCCCGCGAGTGCCCAAGGTGGCCTCGATCGCCGCCACCCTCTGATCTAGTGTGCGTGTCGTACGGATCAAGGATGAGAATCCTTCCTCCATGATTTGGTTTTGCCGGTTGAGCTGTGCGAGTATGCGTTCATTGATTGAGCCCTCGTTTTGCTCCCTTGGATTTCCTCCCGATCGTGGTTGCACTGTTGGGTTGGGCTCGTCATCCTCCTCCTGGTCCTCATTTCCCTCCAGAACCCCACAATCTTGCATAGCCCGTTTGAGCTTTTTGTTGGAGATGTCTAGTTGGTCGACCAATTCTCTTCGCTCATCCTCGGGTTTTTGGTAGATTTCTTCGAGGGTGAGGTAATGTCCTCCCTCGGTGTAGTAGATGTCATTGCGGCGTAGGTTTTGGGCATTAAAGACCATGCCATTTGCGGTCTTTACCTCGGTGTGGCTTAGGTCCACCCCCTTTTTCTCCATGATCCAACTTAGGATCATCCCGTAGGGTAGGCTAAGACGGTTGTTTGTCTTGCAAAACTCCATGTGTTTTAGCATGAGTGCCGGCAGGTTAAACTTGATTTTATGTTTCAGTAGATAGGCAAAGGTGCATTCTAAGCTCCCTACGTCCTTGCTCTTATTATTGGTGGGCAAGAGGCTATCGGTTACAATCATAACCAATATCTTTTGCTCCGCTGATAGCCACTTCCGGTTGGGTCGCGTGGCCGAGGTGAACCCGTCCTCTTTCCCGAGTAGGTACCCGAGGTAGTCCTTGTACCCCGTGTGTTGGGTATCGATCCACCCCTTTCGGTCGTAGTTTGACACACCCGTGGTGGTCAATTTCAAGAGTTTGGCCAAACGGCCCTCGGAAAGCACAATTTCCTTGCCACGGACCTCGGTGGTGACTTCTACCTTGTCACCCCGTTTGGTGGCCACAAGGTGTTGGTAGAATTCTTTCACCAATTCGGGGTACGTATCCCCCTTGATGGTGAGGTACGTATCCAAAAGCCCTTGGTGTTTAAGCATGTCAACCAATTCCGGAGAAAATTGGTCGGGTTCAAGGGCTTTACCTCCGATCACGGTGTAATCGACGTTGCTCCATTCCGGGGTGCGGGTTCCGAGGGGCTTTTTTGGCATTGTGAAGCTTCTCTTGGCGGCGAAATTTTCCGGTGAACTTTCCGGTGAGGCGGTGGCGGAGCTCCGGCGCGTTTTTCCGGCGAGGTCTTTGGCGGCTAGGCGGGTTCCGGCGTCGGTGCGATGAGGGGGTGATTGCGTGGTGGTGGCGTTGGGCGGTGATGGCAGCGGGTTGTAGCTGGGCGGTTGACGGGAAGCGGTGGCGTTGCAGGCTACCTCAGGGTGACGGCGGCGTGTGGCGGGGCGACGTATGGGCGATCGTCGATGGCTCCGGCGGTTGACGGCGGCTGGTCGGGCTGTTGGTCCGGTGCTTTGGGGCAGCGGGGGTGGTGAGATGGGTAGGTAGGGTGAGGAAGAGGGAGTGTGGAAGAAGAGAAGGAAGGGGAAGGGTTTTTGATTTGGGGATTTTTGTGGGTTTTAGGGATTTGTGGGGGTTTAAGAAGAGGGTGTTCCCTTGGGGTTTTAAGAAACACCTTTAGCCTAGCGATCAAGACTTTGGTCTTGTAAGTGGGAGGTCAAGGGTTCAATTCCCATTGGTAAAACTAGGTTCCTTGATGATGGTGCTCTTGTCTTTTTCCTTCTTTCGTCTTCTAGTGGTGAGGGCTTGTGTAGTTTTAGTTCTACCCCTGTAAGTAAGACCGAATTTCGAACTAATCTTTTATTTATAATATTTCTGAAGTAATTGAGCTAAGTAATTCTACTACGGAGGTGATTACAAGGAAATTGCTGAACTACCCTAGACAATATTCGTCTTCTTGGCTTTCTCCCACAGGGTTGGCATGGTCCTCGTCTTCTGGGCTTGGGTTTCCTTCCTCGAGATTGCTCTCGTTCCCGAGGTCGGCTTGAGTGCGGCTCATGACGAATATTTTTCCAGGAGCGTCGTAGTTTCCTTGATGAGTGGTGCCCCCATGTTGTCCCATGGTGGTAGTGCGTGGTCTTTGGGGTTGGGTGCAAAGGAAGGCCTTGTGTCCTTCCTCTCCGCAGTTGAAGCATCGCAAGTGTTTGCCCATGCAATCCTTGCCTCTATGGTTCTTGTTGCATTTCGGACAAGGAAAGCTGTAACACCCCTGATTTTCAAGACATTTAAAACTTAATAATAAAGGTAACATCTCATTAAATTTCAAAGCGTAACATAAGTTTACGGGGTGCTATGCCACACCGGGGCTAGAGAACCCAGGTGCACAGGCTGTCTAACTACTATCCTCCGAAATATAAAAGCATAACATGGCACGCAGGCCGAAAGGGAAACTACACTACTTCTACGCTCCAGTTCTAGCGCGCTCCAGTGCTCTAATCCTCTGTGCCTGAAAGCCAAATATATCTGTTCAGCGAGAGATGCTGGTAACCCACTCCAACGCGTTGAAATACAATACATATAGAGATATATATAGATATACGAAAACCATTTTGAGCATGAAGATATATCCTACGAACTCTAGCTTTAAAACCGGGAATGACTCGACAGATAAGGTCAGACATAAGCAACAGTTATAACGAGCATATGCAGTTCACAACAGATAAGGCAGATAAGGCAAAGCATAAACAATGATCATAACCCAACATGGACAATCCCCAATATAAATCCCATAGTCACATCCCCCAAGACACTCGTAATCACAACTCGTCCATGTCACAACACATAACACACTTTGTTGGCGCCACAGGACCAATCGCATGCCCATACATGAGGGTCAGCGCATATAGCTCTGACACGGCCCCGCAGCACCCTGCCCCGTATCGCAACACGGAGGGGTCGATCGCAACCGACCGATGAACCGCAGCTCATAAGAATGTGTAATCTGACTGTAGCCAGGAATTCCCATCTGACTACAGCCAGCCTCCGAACCGCAGCTCGGGAAAATGTCATCTGAATGCAGCCAGGAATTCCCATCTGACTACAACCAGCTTCTGGACCGCAGCCCAGGATACCGTCATCCGACTGCAGCCAGGAATTCCCATCTGACTGTAGCCGGCTTCTGAACCGCAGCTCAGGATAACCAATCCGATCGCAACCGAATTGGGGCAACACGCACACATAACACATAGCAAGCACATGCAACCCACATTACACATTGGGAAGGGGGATAAAGCGTATAACAACCTTATGCGTGATCCATCACGTACTAAGAATAGTTCTAAGGGGTTCATACTTCTTCCACCTAGGTCAACGGGATACCAATTCAACTAGCATGCAATATAATAGACTCATAAACCTATGAACGGTATCCGAAATATCAAACTAGACATAGGCACGACAAACTGGGTCCGTTGGGACACCATGGGGATTGGGGAAACATCAAACGGGGAAGCCGGGGTCCCGAGGGGGGGAAATTCCAGCGGGTAGCCGGTGGGTGGCGGGTCCACCCGCCGGCTGCCCGCCGGCCATCACTGTTCCGGGCAGCGGGTGCCCGGCGGGCAGCTGCCCGCCCGCCGGCTGCCCGCTGCCGGAGCTGCCCGAATTGCCGCGGGTAGGTGGTGGGTCCCCTACCCCCCACCTACCCCCCACTGACTCTTTTCACCACTTTTCGTCCCGGGAACCGATGTGGAACCCGAAACCATGCTTAGACACTTTTCCACGTAGTCAACGACAACACATAGACAATTAACGGATCAAATACGATAAACGAACGGCACATAACCTATCATGCTTTTCTAATCATAATCAACACCCAAACATGCGATTTCCCCACCCGATAATCCAAGAATAATATCATACGATACAACCTAGGGTTCTAATCACTTTTATATCAACAAGAATACAATTCGTCTTCTAATTGCAAGATTCGGTAGGAACAACACATAATTATCAAGGATAACAATTAATCATCAAAAACATCATAATCATCAAGAACAACCCGTAATCATCAAAACCCCAATTAATCATCAAGAACATCATAATTATCAAGAAACTCCCAATATCAAGATTATCAGGATTCCTCATGGAATCATTATATCGACATCAATAATAATCATCATCAATCGCCATTTACAACAATATGGGGGAAACCCTAAGGGGAAATCATAGCTATGAAAATAGGTTTTGTTGAGACATGGGTTACCTCTTAGCCTTAATTAATTCCTTGGCTACGAAGGATCTTTCTTTAAGCTTTCTTGCTTTCTTGATTTCTTCTAAGGGAATTCTTGGAGCTCTCCTGGGGCGATGGGGCGTCTAGGCGTGTGGGGGGTTCCGGGTGTCTCCTAAGTTCCCTATTTATATATTTAAGACTCCTAATTAGGGCCTGAATGGTATGGATTTACTAATTCTATTCCTTATAGGACTCAGGGACTTGCTTTAGGGATAAGGGTCCATATTACTATCTTTATTCCTAATAGGCTTAGGCCTCTAATTCAGGCAAGGGTCCACGGTTCATGGCGGACCCTACTAATTAATTAAAGGGGAACTTAAACATAATTAATCATATTTAATTATTATTAGCGGGATTAATTAAATAATTAATCCAGGATTAAAGGCCGTAACACGGGGTGTTACACTCTCCCCCCCTTACAAGGGGCTTCGTCCCCGAAGCCCGGTGTCATAGTCCACCCTTTCACCCCTAGACATCCCGTAGTTCGGCCTCCTGGGTAGGAGTGTGGCCCTACGTTTGTCTTAGCTTGGGATAGGCTGTACTTTTGGTGGCGTTGTGATAGAGAAGTTATGGGTGTACCTCGGTTTCCTGCGTTGGAACTGGGCGCCCCACGAGTGCCCAAGGCGGCCTCGATTGCTGCCACCCTCTGATCGAGTGTGCGTGTGGTGCGAATCAAGGATGAGAACCCTTCTTCCATGATTTGGTTTTGCCGGTTGAGCTGTGCGAGAATGCGCTCATTGACGGAGCTCTCGTTTTGATCCCTCGGGTCCCTTCCGGATCGTGGTTGCACTGTCGGGTCGGGCCCGTCATCCTCCTCTTGTTCCTCATTTTCTTCCGTGCCTCCGCAATCTTGCATGGCCCGCTTGAGCTTTTTATTGGAGATGTCCAACCGATCAACCAATTCTCTACGTTCATCCTCGGGTTTTTGGCAAATTTCTTCGAGGGTGAGAGAGTGTCCTCCCACGGTGTAGTAGATGTCGTTGCGGCGGAGGTTTTGGGCATTGAGAACCATGCCATCGGCGGTCTTGACTTCGGTGTGGCTTAGGTCTACCCCCTTCTTCTCCATGATCCAACTTAGGATCATCCCGTAAGGTAGGCTAAGCCGGTTGCTTGTTTTGCAGAACTCTATGTGCTTTAGCATGAGTGCCGGCAGGTTGAACTTGATTTTATGTTTTAGGAGGTACGCAAAGGTGTACTCCAAGCTCCCTACATCCTTGCTCTTGTTATTGGTGGGCAAGAGGCTATCGGTTATAACCATAACCAATATCTTTTGCTCCGCCGATAGCCACTTTCGGTTGGGTCGAGTAGCCGAGGTGAACCCGTCCTCCTTCCCGAGTAAGTACCCGAGATAGTCCTTGTATCCCGTAGTTTGGGTATCAATCCACCCCTTTCGGTCATAGTTAGACACACCCGTGGTGGTCAATTTCAAGAGCTTGGCCAACCGGCCTTCGGAAAGCACAATTTCCTTGCCACGGACCTTGGTGGTCACTTCTACTTTGTCGCCCCGTTTGGTGGCCACAAGGTGTTGATAGAATTCCTTCACCAATTCGGGGTACGTATCCCCTTTGATGGTGAGGTATGTATCTAGAAGGCCTTGGTATTTAAGCATATCAACCAATTTCGGAGAAAATTGGTCGGGTTCAAGTGCTTTAACTCCGATTACGGTGTAATCGGCGTTGTTCCATTCCGGGGTGCGGATTCCGAGGGGTTTCCTTGGCATCGTGATACTCGTTTGACGGGCGTGTCTGCCGGCGATCTTTCCGGTGACGCGGTACGGTTTCCGGCGAGGCGGCGCGGTTTTCCGGCGAGTTCTCCGGCGAGGCGGCGGCGGGACTTCGGTGTATTCTTCACTTGCGAGGCCGACGCCGGTGAGGTGGGGGCCGATTCTGGTGCGGTGGCGCTGTGGGGTCGGCTGGGCAGCGAGTTGTAGCTGGGCGACGCTCGGTGGACGGCGGGTGATCTCCGGCGGCTTGGTCTGGACGGCGGCGAGGCGGGGCGGCGTCGCCGGGGAGTGGCCGGGCAATGGCGGCGTCCGTTCGGTGGTGTTGGGAGGTGGCTGCTATGGTGGGGCAGTGGGGTGTGCGAGAGGGAGGAGGAGAGGGTGTGGGGAGGAAGAAGGAGAAGAAGAAGAAGAAGAAGAGGAAGAAGGGTTTTTGATTTGGGGATTTTGTGGGTTTTAGGGATTTGGAGGGGTTTTAACAAGGGAGTATCCCCTTGAAGTTTCAAGAAACGTTCATGGGCTAGTGGTTAAGGCTTTAACTTGTAAGTGAGAGGTCCATGGTTCTAATCCCAATGGTAACATTAAGTATTTCTTGGTGAGGTGGTTTTTGTCCTTTTTCCTTGTTTCGTCCTTTAGTGAGGAAGGGTTGGGTGGATGGCATAACTTGTGTTTTACTCTCGTAGTGGAATCGGAATTTGAATGAAAAGGAATCTTTATTTATAATACTTTCCAAGTAGCTAGGTCAAGTAGACATAATGCTCCCGAAGTCATTAAACTAAATAAGTCGTCTATACAGTGTAGAGGGTGGTTACAAGGGGGTGATGGCTTATCCCAGACAGAATTCGCTTTCGGGGTTTTCTTCGGCGGGGCCCGTATGGTCCTCGTCTTCAGGGATTGGGTTTTCCCTTCCTAGGCCTTCTTCGTTCTCGAGGTCGGCTTGCGTTTGGCTCATGAAGAATATTTTTCCGGGGGCGCTGTAGCCCCCTTGGTGACCGGTACCCCCGTGTTGGCCCGTGGTGGTGGGACGCGGTCTTTGGGGCCGAGTGCATTGGAAGGCCTTGTGTCCTTCCTCCCCGCAGTTGAAGCATCGCCAGGGGTTGCCTGCGCAGTCCTTGCCTTTGTGACTTTTGTTGCATCTCGGGCAAGGAAAGTTTCTTGGGTTCGCTTCGTTGCTTCCTGGGGGCGGTCTTGGATTAGTCGGGTTGCTTGGTTTTGTGCCGATGTCGTTCCTTGTTCTTTTCATCGGTGGTGCCCCACTCCCGGTGTTCCTTCTTCGCATTTGTTCCTGAGCTCCGCGTTGAAGTAGTTGGATCCGATAGAGGTTCGCGGCACTGACGTAAGCCTCGTTGAGGGTCCGGGGCCTACTTACTACTAGCGCCTTTCGGGCTTCGAAGTTGAGGCCCGATACGAATCTTTCTACCTTGGTCACCTCAGTGGGGACAAGTTCGGGTGCGAAGCGCGCCAGTTCGAGGATCGTTTATGGTACTCCACAACGGTGGCCGTTCCTTGCTTTAGATGGAGGAACTCTTCATACATGGATGCTTTTATGTGGGTTGGGTAGAACCGTTCACGTAATCGTGCCTTGAGGCTTTCCCAGTTGAACCCTGGTTCTTGTCGATGGGTGGGTCCTTCGTGGATCCACCAGAGGTCGGCCTCGTGCCCGAAGTAGAACGAGGCTATTTCTACACGACGCTCTTCCGGGCATTCTACTACCCCTAGAATCTTGTCAAGGGTCCGAATCCATTCCTCCAGGACTGCGGGGTCCTCTTCTCCGAAGAACGTGGGTGGTCGGTGATTCGAGACTTGTCGAGTGACATCAGAGTTTGCATTCACCGGAGGCGGTGGGGGTCTGGTGTTGCGAAGGGCCGCGTTGCTTAACGCCTGCGCGACTTGTGTTAGTTGCTGTAGGGTTTGAGTCAAGGGGTCGCTGGTGGCGGGTTCCGGAGTCCTTGATTGCCTTTTGTTCGGTGCCATGCTATTGTTTTTCTAGTCAGTGTTTACAAGAATATTAAGTTAGGGTTCGACGCACTTCTGGTGAAGTGATAAGTGGGGAAGGGTTTTAGAATGGGAAAGGGCAACGTGTAGGGAAGTTATGTGTAGGTTTCACAATCTCACCGCGCGTCCTAAGGTTCCTGAGTCCTATGTTCCTAGGTACTTAGAGTTTAAGCCTAACGTCCTAAAGTCCGGTCTTAAGAGTCTTTTCCTAGGGTCAAACTTAGGCTCTGATACCAACTGTAACACCCCTTATTTTCAAGACATTTAAAACTTAATAATAAAGGTAACATCTCATTAAATTCCAAAGCGTAACATAAGTGTACAGGGTGCTATGCCACACCGGGGCTAGAGAACCCAGGTGCACAGGCTGTCTAACTACTATCCTCCGAAATATAAAAGCATAACATGGCACGCAGGCCGAAAGGGAAACTACACTACTTCTACGCTCCAGTTCTAGCGCGCTCCAGTGCTCTAATCCTCTGTGCCTGAAAGCCAAATATATCTGTTCAGCGAGAGATGCTGGTAACCCACTCCAACGCGTTCAAATACAATACATATAGAGATATATATAGATATACGAAAACCATTTTGAGCATGAAGATATATCCTACGAACTCTAGCTTTAAAACCGGGAATGACTCGACAGATAAGGTCAGACATAAGCAATAGTTATAACGAGCATATGCAGTTCACAACAGATAAGGCAGATAAGGCAAAGCATAAACAATGATCATAACCCAACATGGACAATCCCCAATATAAATCCCATAGTCACATCCCCCAAGACACTCGTAATCACAACTCGTCCATGTCACAACACATAACACACTTTGTTGGCGCCACAGGACCAATCGCATGCCCATACATGAGGGTCAGCGCATATAGCTCTGACACGGCCCCGCAGCACCCTGCCCCGTATCGCAACACGGAGGGGTCGATCGCAACCGACCGATGAACCGCAGCTCATAAGAATGTGTAATCTGACTGTAGCCAGGAATTCCCATCTGACTACAGCCAGCCTCCGAACCGCAGCTCGGGAAAATGTCATTTGATTGCAGCCAGGAATTCCCATCTGACTACAACCAGCTTCTGGACCGCAGCCCAGGATACCGTCATCCGACTGCAGCCAGGAATTCCCATCTGACTGTAGCCGGCTTATGAACCGCAGCTCAGGATAACCAATCCGATCGCAACCGAATTGGGGCAACACGCACACATAACACATAGCAAGCACATGCAACCCACATTACACATTGGGAAGGGGGATAAAGCGTATAACAACCTTATGCGTGATCCATCACGTACTAAGAATAGTCCTAAGGGGTTCATACTTCTTCCACCTAGGTCAACGGGATACCAATTCAACTAGCATGCAATATAATAGACTCATAAACCTACGAACGGTATCCGAAATATCAAACTAGACATAGGCACGACAAACTGGGTCCGTTGGGACACCACGGGGATCGGGAAAACATCAAACGGGGAAGCCGGGGTCCCGAGGGGGGGAAATTCCAGCGGTAGCCGGTGGGTGGGGGGTCCACCCGCCGGCTGCCCGCCGGCCATCACTGTTCCGGGCAGCGGGTGCCCGCCCGCCGGCTGCCCGCTTCCGGAGCTGCCCGAATTGCCGCGGGTAGGTGGTGGGTCCCCTACCCCCCACTGACTCTTTTCACCACTTTTCGTCCCGGGAACCATTGTGGAACCCGAAACCATGCTTAGACACTTTTCCACGTAGTCAACGACAACACATAGACAATTAACGGATCAAATACGATAAACGAACGGCACATAACCTATCATGCTTTTCTAATCATAATCAACACCCAAACATGCGATTTCCCCACCCGATAATCCAAGAATAATATCATACGATACAACCTAGGGTTCTAATCACTTTTATATCAACAAGAATACAATTCGTCTTCTAATTGCAAGATTCGGTAGGAACAACACATAATTATCAAGGATAACAATTAATCATCAAAAACATCATAATCATCAAGAACAACACGTAATCATCAAAACCCCAATTAATCATCAAGAACATCATAATTATCAAGAAACTCCCAATATCAAGATTATCAGGATTCCTAATGGAATCATTATATCGACATCAATAATAATCATCATCAATCGCCATTTACAACAATATGGGGGAAACCCTAAGGGGAAATCATAGCTATGAAAATAGGTTTTGTTGAGACATGGGTTACCTCTTAGCCATAATTAATTCCTTGGCTACGAAGGATCTTTCTTTAAGCTTTCTTGCTTTCTTGATTTCTTCTAAGGGAATTCCTTGAGCTCTCCTGGGGCGATGTGGCGTCTAGGCGTGTGGGGGGTTCCGGGTGTCTCCTAAGTTCCCTATTTATATATTTAAGACTCCTAATTAGGGCCTGAATGGTATGGGTTTACTAATTCTATTCCTTATAGGACTCAGGGACTTGCTTTAGGGATAAGGGTCCATATTAATTAAAGCGGATCCTAATCACAATCTGAACAGTAAAAGGTTTACTATCTTTATTCCTAATAGGCTTAAGCCTCTAATTCAGGCAAGGGTCCACGGTTCATGGCGGACCCTACTAATTAATTAAAGGGGAACTTAAACATAATGAATCATATTTAATTATTATTGGCGGGATTAATTAAATAATTAATCCAGGATTAAAGGCCGTAACACGGGGTGTTACAAAAGCCCCTGGCGCCAGCGTCGTTGTTCCCTAGAGGTGGTCTTTGGTTGGTCAGGTTGCCTGGTCTCGTGTTGGCGTCGCTTCTTGTTCTTTTTACTGGTGGTGCCCCTCCTCCGGGGTTCCTCTTTCGCATTTGCTCCTGAACCCCGCGTTGGAGTAGTTGGATTCGGTAGAGATTAGCGGCACTGGAGTAAGCCTCGTTGAGAGTCTGAGGTCTGCTTACCACTAGTGCTTTTCGGGCTTCAAAGTTGAGGCCCGATACGAATCTCTCTATTTTGGTTACCTCGGTGGGGACAAGTTCGGGTGTGAAGCGTGCTAGTTCAAGGAATCTTTTGTGGTATTCCATAACGGTAGTTGTCCCTTGCTTCAGATGGAGAAACTCCTCGTACATGGATGTTCTCACGTGTGTTGGATAGAACCTCTCTCGTAGTCGTGTTTTGAGTTGTTCCCAGTTGAACCCCGGTTCTTGTTGGTAAGTGGGACCCTCGTGGATCCACCAGAGATCGGCCTCGTGTCCGAAGTAGAACGAGGCTATCTCCACGCGGCGTTCTTCCGGGCATTCCACTAACCCGAGAATTTTGTCAAGGGTTCGGATCCATTCCTCCAGGATTACGGGATCCTCCTCTCCTGAGAACGTGGGTGGTCGGTGGTTAGAGACTTGTCGGGCGAAGTCTGTGTTCGCGTTCGACGGAGGTGGCGGAGGCCTGTTGCTGCGGAGAGCTACGTCGCTTAGTGCTTGGGCGACTTGTGTTAGTTGTTGTAGCGTTTGGGTTAGGGGGTCGTGTGTGGCGGGTTCTGGAGTCCTTGATTGTCTTCTGTTGGGTGCCATGTTGTCGCCTTCCTGGGTCAATGTTTATAAGAGCGTTAAATTGGGGCTCGGTGTCCTTCTTTGCGATAATGGGGGAAGGTTTTCTCCAGGTAAGGGAGGTTATGTGTGGGTTTCACAATCTCACCGTGCGTCCTAAGATTCCTGAATCCTGTGTTCCTAAATACTTAGAGTTCGAGCCTATTGTCCTAAAGTCCGGTTTTAAGGGTCTTATCCTAGGGTCAAACTTAGGCTCTGATACCAACTGTAACACCCCAGATTTTCAAGATATTTAAAACTTACGAAATAAAGGTGAAATCTCATTAGATCCCAAAACATAATACCAGAGTGCGGGGTGTTATGCCACACCTGAGCTAGAGAACTCAGGTGCACAGGCTAACTAACTAATATCCTCAAAACGTAAATGCATAACATGGCACGCAGGCCGAAAGGGAAACTATCTACTTCTACGTTCCAAGTTCTAGCGCGCTCCAGTGACTTATTCTTCTGTGCCTGAAAGCCAAATATATCTGTTCAGCTAGAGATGCTGGTAACCCACTCCAACGTGTTGAAATACATTACATATAGAGATATATATAGGTATACGAAAACCATTTTGAAGCATGAAGATATATCCTACGAGACTCTAGCTTTTAAAACCAGGAATGACTCGACAGATAAGGCTAGACACAAGCAACAGTTATAACAGGCGTATACAATCCTCAACAGGCAAGACAGATAAAGCTGAGCATAATTAATAATCATAACCCAATGTAAACAATCCCCAGCATAAATCCCATAGTCACATCCCCCTGATATACTCATAAACACGACTCATCCATAACTCATCACATAGCACACTTTGTTGGCGCCACAAGACCAATCGCATGCCCATACATGAGGGTCAGCGCATATAGCTCTGACACGGCCCCGCAGCACCCTGCCCCGTCTCACATTACGGAGGAGTCGATCGCAACCGACTAATGAACCGCAGTTCTATACAATATTTATATACCTGACCGGTCTTTACCAGCGTGGTTAACAGTTGGGATGGTTCTCAACTCATTAAACTGCCCGTATAGTGGACCTTTGTCCTATATAATATTTATATACCTGACCGGTCTTTACCAGCCTGGTTAACAGCCGATATGGTTCTCAGCCCATCCGAATGCCCGTATAGTGGAACTTAGTCCTATATAATATTTATATACCTGACCGGTCTCTACCAGCCTGGTTAACAGCCGATATGGTTCTCAGCCCACCCGACTGCCCGTATAGCCCGATTGATCTCAACCAATTCGGGGTGACACGCACACATAACACGTAGCAAGCACATGCAACCCACATTAACACATTGGGAAGGGGAGGAAACGTATAACAAAACCTATGCGTGATCCTTCACATGCTAAGAATAGTCCTAAGGGGTTCATACTCCTTTCACCTAGGTCAGCGGGATACCAATTCAACTAGCATGCAATATATAAGACTCATACAACCTACGAACGGTACCCGAAATATCAAACTAGACATAGGCATGATAGACGGAGTCCGTTGGGACACCACGGGGGTCGGGGGAACATCAAACGGGGAAGCCGAAACCCCGGGTTGGGGTATTTTCCAGCGGGTAGCCGGTGGGTGGGGGTCCACCCGCCGGCTGCCCGCCGACGTGCACTGTTCCGGGCAGCGGGTGCCCGGCGGGCAGCTGCCCGCCCGCCGGCTGCCCGCTGCCGGGACTGCCCGACTTGGCCGCGGGTAGGTGGCGGGTCCCCTACTCCCACCTACCCCCCACTGACTCTTTTCATCACAAAAACGCCCCGGGAACCATTGTGGAACCCGAAACCATGCGTAGACACTTTATAACGCAATTAACGATCAACACGTAGTCAATTAAGGATCAAATACGAGAAACGTACGACACACAACCTATCATGCTTTTCTAACATAATCGACACCCCAAACATGCGATTTCTCACCCGATACACCAAGAATGATATCATACGATACAACCTAGGGTTCTAATCACTTTTATACCCACAAGAATACGATTCGTCCTCCAATTACAAGATTCGGTGCAAATAACACATAAGCATCAAGAATGCTATACAATTATCAAGAATGACATATAAACATCAAGAACTCCACATAATCATCAACAACATCATAATTATCAAGAATCTCCCAATATCAAGATCACCCATGGAATTATCCCATCAATCATCAATAATAATATCGCAAATCATCAATACACAATAATATGGGGAAATCATAGCTATGAAAATAGGTTTTGTCGCCCACCAAGGCGCCTTCACGATGGCTTGCCGAGCCATCTTGCGGGGGTAGTTTTGGCCGAGAATGGCCAAAGAGTGTGCAGACTACGCCAGGAGCTGAGAGACATGCCAGCACTTCCAGGTCGGCCCCGGCCGACCCGCCACGAACTACACCCCGATCAGTTCGATCATCCCCTTCTCCAGGTGGGGGGTGGACATAGTAGGGGCTCTACCTATGGGGTCGGGCAAAAGAAAGTACCTCATAGTGGTTGTCGATTACTTTACCAAATGGGTTGAGGCGAAGCCGCTGGCAAGCATCACAAGTCCCCGTTGCAAACAGTTTGTCTACTAAGACATTTTGTGCCGTTTTGGGGTCCCGATGCAACTCATCACTGACAACGGACGCCAATTCGAAGGGCAGGAGTTCGAAAGATTCTGCGTCGAGTGGAGCATCAACCATAGCCGAGTGGTCGTTTGCTATCTACAAGCCAATCGGCATGTGGAGAACGCCAACCGCACCACAGTGAATGGCCAAAAGAAGAAACTTGAATCCGTAGGGGGAGCATGGGTGGAAGAGCTCGACGCCATCCTATGGGCCTATCGCACCACCCCCAGAAGGGCCACGGGGGAAACACCATTTTCATTAGCCTACGGTTTTGAAGCCCGAGCCCCTGCCGAGGCGGTCATACCTTCTCGCCGAGAAGAAGAATATGATCCCGACGCCAACAAGGAGCACCACAGGGCCGACCTCCACCTAGTGGACGACAGAAGAGAGAAGCCTCCATCCGAACTAAAAATTACCAAAGGCAGACTAAGTCCTACCACGACAGACGAGTACAACCCCGTTACTTCCAGGTAGGAGATTATGTACTCAGGAGGAGAGAGGCGTGCCAACCCCAAGCTGGAGGAAAGTTCGCCGCGAACTGGGAGGGCCCCTATATTGTGGCAGCGGTGGTCCATGCGGGCAGCTGCAAACTCAAGAACCCCAAAGGAAATATGATACCCAGAGTTTGGAACTCGGAGCATTTACTGAGGTACAACCAGTGATCCACCATGGGCCGACCCAGCTATTAGGACCATCTCATCTCCTTTTTTCAAATAATGTCACAAGAGGCAGCAGGCCCCCTCCGTTGCAATAAACAGAATAAAGCTTTGTATTATGAAACATTTTTTCTCACCCGACTTCCCCAGTCATACCCTAAGGGGGCACGAGGTCCTGACACCGTGTACCAACCCCAATGGAGGAGCCCCACGGTCGAGTCTCACAAGACTATACCGTCGCGGTCAACATACCCTAAGGGGCACGAGGCCCGACCTCGCGTACCAACCCCGACGGAGGAGCCCCGCGGTCTAGTCTCATAAGACTATACCGTCGCGGTTAGCATACCCTAAGAGGGCATGAGGCCCGACCTCGCGTACCAACCCCGACGGAAAAGCCCCCCAGCCTAAGTTCCAAAGGACTCGGTCCGAACGGCTATCAAAAAGGAATTAAAGAAAAAAAAAAAAAAACCATAAAACGCCTCTGCCACGGCCAAGGCCCGCAAACTCGACCGAGGCGAAGGCCCAACAACTCAGCCACGGCCCAGATCTAGCAACTCGGCCGCGGCCGAGGCCCAGCAACTTGGCCACTGCCGAGGCGAGACGTCTCGACAGTAGCCGAGATCCCGCGTCTCGGCAGTAGCCGTGGCCCACGCCATGCAACAGCCCCAAGTTGGTGTTCCGGTCACCCGAGAAGTTCTCTCGTGAAAGCATAGAAGCAACAAAGGCGAGATTTTAACAACTTTTAACAAACGAAATGGAAAAGTTTGTACAAGATAGATAGGTTCAATTCAAAGTCAAAGAAGCGCGGAGTTTGCATAGGCAAAGAGTTCAGACAAAACAAACGAGCTCTATACAAAGCCAAAATAAGCGCAGAATTTGCATCTAAGTGCGACAAAAAGAAAACAACCCCGGGCTAGCCATTCAAGTCGCGGGCATCATGGACGACCTCGTGGGCGGCCATCCCCTCGACATAGGTGTCCAAGCTAGCGAGGACATTCTCCGTGGATGGAGAGATGGAACCCGTAAGAGGGGTTTGGCTCACGAGCAAGGCATCCAATCTCCCCAATGCATCCGCACAACTGGAAGCCACACCCCCGCCAACAGCATGAGTAGAATCACCCGCTCCAACAGAAGGACCAACTGCGGAGCCCTCGGGCAGGGGAAGATAACCTGGCAAGCCCCTCGCTACAGGATCAAATGAGGGGTCCTATTGCTTCAAGATAGCATAAATGTCCTGCTGCATCGTGTACTCACCCACATCATAAGCTGCCATCCCCTCCTCCTCGATGCGACTCTTCCCCTCCTCCGAGGCAAGCCACTCGTCTATAAGCTCCTGCCGCCGGCCCCGGGCGTACGACATAGCATCCAAAGTGAACTGGTGGGACCTGTGGTAAGCCGGTACCACGCGGCCCATCTCCTCTCTCAGTCTATCAGCCTCAAGACGACGAGCTTCCTTCTCCTGGTCAAACAACTGGGTGAGCTCAGTGACCCGCACCTCGAGAGTCCCATTGCACGCCCGGAGTGCCTCATGTCTCCCGCAAAGGGTGGTGCAGTGGAGAACAGCTTGCCAATCCGAAAAGGAAAAACACAAGATTAGCAACAACATGTGAAATATAAAGTCGCGCCCCTTAGAGGAGAGACATAAATCTACCCCTCTTCGGGGGGAACACAAAACATGCTCCCCTCCATCAAGTGATTGTACATGGCACCCTCGTCAGTGACGGCCGACCCGCGAGAGGAGACTAAGTCCTGGAGCAACTCGCGGAGGCGTGAGAGATCTCTGGGCCCCGACCGGCGGGGGGGAACAAGAGGTGCTCGCGGAAAGACGGGAGGCACGGGGATCACCGGCGCGCTAGTAGAACGAGTACGTACCGTAGCAGCAGTTGAGCGGGAGGTGCCCGCCCCACCCCCCTCGGCGGCTCTGTGGCACTTCCTCTCCCGGTATCTCTCCACCCGATCAGCCATCAAGGGAGGGTCTGTAACACCCCGTGTTACGGCCTTCAATCCCGAATTAATTATTTAATTAATTCCATTAATAATAATTAAAAAGAATTTAATTTGGTTAGGATTCCCTTTAATTAATTAATGTGGTCCACCATGGATCGTGGACCCTTGCCTAAACTAGAGTCTTAAGCCTATTAGGAATAAAGAGAGTGGACCTTCCACTATTCAAATTCTAATTAGGAATCCTAGACCTATTAGGAATAAAGATAGTAGGCCTTTACTACTCAGATTCTAATTAGGGATCCTAGGGCTATATACCTGTTAGGAATAGAATGTAGGTCCTTACTATTTAGACTCTAATTAGGATTTCTAACTCTATAAATAGGGGATTAGAAAGAAATTAGAACCCTTACCACCCATAGTTATATTACACGAAATTATTCCCAGGAGATTCCCCACCACCAAGCCTAGGGAGATCAAACGGATGGAAATCTTAGAGAAGAACCTTAATAGCCAAGGGAGGATTAATTAAGGCTAAGAGGTAACCCATGTCTCAACAAAACATATTTTCCTTGCTATATCTTCTTCATTGGCTCCTTTGATATATAATTTTGTGTTCGAGTCTTGATAAAGCTTTCCTAAGATTTATATGGTGTTCGTGAGATAATCTTGATGATTATGTGTTAATCTTGATGCTTATGTGATGATCTTGATGTTCTTGATACCATGATAAGTTATATGAATGATCTTGTATTATGATTATGACTAGAGCCCTAGGGTAATAAACGTGGATTTCGTATTATGTTATTCTTGGTATGTTTGGGTGGGATTTTGCATATTCGGGTGTTGAGTCTTGGCATGTTTAGGAGTCGTGTTAGGATGTATTTTGTAACACCCCGTGTTACGGCCACTAACCCAAACTAATTATTTAATTACTTACCCTTAATAGAGAATTGAATTCCCTTAATTAATTAGGAAGGGTCCACCATAGACCATGGACTTTATCCCTACACCAAACCCTTAGTCCTATAAGGAATAGAATAAGTAAATCCCTACCATTCAGACCCTAATTAGGACTCTTAGATATATATATAAGGACATAGGAGGCACCAAGAATTCACACCACAATAGATTCCACCACACAAGAATTCCCAAGAATCCCCCTATCACCAAACGTAGGAGAAATAAAGAAGAGGAGATCTTAGAGAAAGAACCTTAGTAGTCAAGGATTCTAATTAAGGCTAAGAGATAACCCATGTCTCAACAAAACCTATTTTCCATGCTATAATCTTCTTCTTTGGCTCCATTGATATGCAATTCTATGCGTGTGTCTTAATAAGGCTTTATGATGATTATGAGATAATCTTGATGTTTATGAGAAGATCTTATGTGTTCATCTTGATAACCTTGATGTTTATGAGAGGATCTTGATATTGGTGTGTTGATCTTGATAATCTTGATGTTCATGCTTCTAAGATAAAATTATGATCTTGTGCTTTAAATATGATTAGAGCCCTAGGGTAAATCGTTGATTTCGTATTATGATATTCTTGGTATGTTTGGGCAGGATTTTACATGTTCGGGTATTGGGTCTTGATTATGATTAGAAGTCGTTTTAGGAGGTATTTAATGTGATTCTTGATCTTAATTCATTACTTGATTACGTGGTGTCGTCATTTGTGTTTAAATGTGTCTGGACATGGTTTCGGGTTCCACAAAAGATCCCGGGACCAAATTATTACAAAACAGTCAGTGGGGGGTAGGTGGGAGCAGGGGTACCCGCCACCTACCCGCTGCCCATTAAGGCCGCCGGCAGCGGGCGACTGCTCGCCGGGCACCCGCTGCCCAGTGTTGCGCCGCCGGCGGGTGGTCCTCCACCCGCTGGCCACCCACTGGAAATTCCATGTGGAATTTTGTGGTTTTTCCCGTTTCATGTTTCCCCGTGTCCCGTGGTGTCCCAATGGACCCCGTTTTTCGTGCCTGAGACTGGTTTGATGTTTCTGGTACCGTTCGTAGGATAAAAGAGTCTTGTGTATTGCATGCTAGTCGAATTGGTATCCCGTTGGCCTAGGTGAAAGATGTATGAATCCCTTAGGCATATCTCAAGTAATGTGGTTGACCACGCATAAGCTTTATATACATGTTTTCCCCCTCCCTATGTGCTAATGTGGGTTGCATGTGCTTGGCTATGTGATATGTGTGCATGATACCCCAATTGGTTGCGATCAATTGGCTATACGGGTAGTTGGATGGGTTGAGAACCATCGGCTGTTAACCAGGCCGGTTGCGATTGGTCAGGTATATAAATATATATAGGGCTATGGTCCACCGTTTGGTTGTGATCAAACGTTATAAATGAGGTGCGGTTCATCAATCTGGTTGCGATCAGAAATACACACCATTTGGGATGCGGTCCACCGTTTGGTTGCGATCAAACGTTACTATATGAGCTGTGGTTCATCGATTGGTTGCGATCAATCTCCTTGTGCTGCGGTACAAGCAGGGTGCTTCGGGGCCATGCCAGAGCTATATGCGCTGGCGCTTCGTGTATGGGCGCGTAAAGGGTCCTGCAGCACCAACAAATGTGTTTACGTGTTGAGATAATGATTGACTACTAATATGTTTGATGTGAAATAATCTTGTGACCTCAGGGTGTATGCAAGTATCTTCATATGTGTGTTTGTAACTGATGAATGTGCTTACCTTTACTTGTTGAGTCTATTCTCGATTTTAAATTAGAGTCTCATAAGTATATATATCTTCTGGCTTCAAAATGGTTTTCCTTTTATATATATATATATATATATATATATATATATATATATATATATATATATATATATATATATATATATCTACCTATATTGTATTTTAACGCGTTGGAGTGGGTTACCAGCATTATTCGCTGAACAGATATCTTTGGCTTTCAGCACTAGAGGACCCGAAGCTTAGTTAGTTTCCTTATCGGCCTGCGTGCCATGATGATGTATTGACACTGTTTTGAGGATATTTAGATAGTATAGCCTGTGCATCTGGCTATACAGGCAGTTGGATGGGTTGAGAACCATCGGCTGTTATATATATATATATATATATATATATATATATATATAGTGCTGCGGTCCATAATCTGGTTGCGATCAGATATACATGATAATAGGGCTGTGGTCCACTTTTGGTTGCGATCAAACGTTATGATATAAATGAGCTGCGGTTCATTGATTGGTGGCGATCAATCCCCTTGTGTTGCGAGGGTATGTTAGAGCTATATGCACTAACCTTCGTGAAGGGTCCTGTGGCACCACCATATGTGCACACGTGTCTTATTGTTGATTATGACTGCAATAGTAATTGGACACTGATATGATTGATATTGGATAGTCTTGTGACCTTTGGATATCTGTTGGAATCTTTATGTGCATGATTAATTATATTGAATGTGTCTGCTACTGCTTGATTGAGTCTACTCTCGGTTTTAAATTAGAGTTTCATAAGTATATATGTATTCCGGCTTCAAAATGATTTTCCTTATATCTACCTATATTGTATGTAACGCGTTGGAGAGGGTTACCAGCATTATTCGCTGAACAGATATATTTGGCTTTCAGGCACAGATGAGTAACTCCGGAGCGCGCTAGTCGGACCCGTGGACATAGCTAAATTAGTTCTATTATCTGCCTGCGTGCCTTAAGATTGTACTAGATATTGAATTCAGAATTTCTTATAATTGGATAGTTTAGCCTGTGCATCTGAGTTCTCCAGCTCAGATGTGGCACAGCACCCCGACATTTATGTTTAGTTTATGCTCTGTTTGGGATTTGATAATAGAATTGCCTTTATAAGCGGTAAAAGTTTTAAAATTTAGGGGTGTTACAGGGTCCCCTACAAAAAACCAAAATGTTCGATCAAAACATAAAGTGATGTTACGAGGGTACGGGAAGGAACCTAGAGTGATGGAAACCGACCTCTCAGCGTAGCCATGGTAAGCTCAAGCTCGGGCTCGGGCAGGACCTCGGGTGCAGAAGTCGGCCCGGCCGAGGCCGAGCTGGGGGACTCGTCCCGATCCCGTGGCAGGAACTCGAAGGCCAAGTCATTCGAGTTCTCACCTCCGGAGGGCGAGTCCACGGCAATGGGCTCGGGCTCGTCCGCCAGGGGTCCCGGTAAGGGGGGAGGGAGCGGGGCACCCCAGACGAAGCCTAAACCCGCCAAGCTCTTCTCGCTCACCATCGGGGTGATGTAGATGGTTGGACAACCCCGTCGGAAAATTCGGACGTCTTCTAGCAAAGCGGCCCCTTTCCTAGGGGTAACATGCTTCCAGAACCGGGAACTCCAATGAGACATGAAGGGAAACTCGGGTCCTACGTAGATATACACAAACTTGGGTTTCCACACGTGATTGGGAGAATTGAGATCCTGGAAGGTTTTCATATGGGGGCGAGCTGAGAAAGACACCCACCCCTTGCTTGAACGACCCGTGGAATTCGTGGCTTGGAAAAGGTAGTTGAAGAGGTCAAGATAGGGCATTATGCGCACCTCTCTACAGCTAAGGAGGAAGGCCAATAGCACACAATGCGAGTTCGGGACTAGTTGTCCGGGGGCAATCTCGTAGTAGTTGAGGAGAGACACGACAAAGGGGTGGAGCGGGAAACGCAACCCATACGAAAGAGAAGGGACGTGCACCCCAAAGAGGCCGACCCGCGGAGGGGCGGTCACGTTGTCATCCAAGGTGGGCACTACCACCTCGATGCCCGGTCCCACTATCGCACGAGCCTTGTCAAGTTGGTAGGGCGAATGGCGGGCCATAGTGATCCTTGGGATGTGCGGGTCGAGGTCGGTATACTCGACCTCGACCTCGCGCGGGCTCGCGGCCTCCAAGTCGTCCCCAAGGTCCTCGGAACCCTCGGGGAATGCGGGAAGCTTATTTTCGAGCGGGATCAACGCGTCCGGAGAGTGGGAGTCGTCCATATCGATCTCACTCTCGTCAATGGAGTCCAACACGCCAAGATCGAAACTAATGGACATACAAAAGAGACAAAGGAGGAGGGACCATGGAAGGGGACCCCTCGGCCCAGCCCTTTGGGCGAAAATATATATATATATATATATATATATATATATATATATATATATATATATATATATATATATATATATATATATATATATATATATATATATTATGCAACTCGAGCAACTAGGAAGAAGGAGAGGAAAAAGAAACGACTAACCGGACTCGGGATGAAACTTGGAGACTCGAATGAAAGCTTGTGACCCTAGGAGGAGCTTGAGAGATTCTTGGTGTGGTGATATGGTGGAGTGGCCGAAAATATGGAGAATGGGGGGGTTTAAATATGAGATAGGTGGTGGAAAAGAGGGGGAAGGGGAAGAGTTGACCAAAAGTTTAAAATTTGAAAAGGTGTATGGGGAAGAAGAAAAGGTAATGGGGATGGGAGGAAGATTTGATAGATATGATGGGTGAGATTCTCAAGAATTTATAAGGAGGGAATTGCATGTTAATAGAGATTCTACCATATCTGGGGAGGCTTTTTCGCAAGGGAAATTCTATCCGCGATAAAGATTTTATTTGGTGGAGGTCAGCTAATTATCAACTCGGGGTGACCGCATAGGAGTCGGCTCGCAATGTGTCTACTCTCTATCATTGTCGACTCATCACAACGAAGAGAGTGGGGGACTCGTGATGGATATATTGGACCTGGAGCGAACCGACCTGGAGAGACGGACCCAAATCGCCGCGACGCGAGACGCCTCGGCCCAACCCCTTGGGCTGTGACCGGGTCGGCCCAAGCAGCTCGGCTGTGGGCCGAGCCCAGCCACGGACGAGCTCTGTGTAACCGAGCTCGTCACCATGGACCTTAGCTATTGCCGAGTCGGTCCAAGGTGGACTCGGCTAGGCCAAGCTCGGTACATGCCCAGCTCGGCCATACCGAGTCGCCTCACTTTGGACCCAGTCCCGGATAGGACGTGGTCAAAGCGGGCCAATCTAACCACCCGTGGTTTTTCGGGTGCGGAGGGGGTTTAGTTGATATAAAAGCCCCCATCTTGTCCTAAACTACTACTTTATAGCTATTATTGTCCTAATCAAGCCTTGTAATAGCTTATTAGTGAAATTTAATACGATTTACAATCCCTGCGACCTACGGTCCTCGCGACCTTACTATATCTTCGAGTTACGTTTATTTATTCCATATATAATCTTATATAATCTTTTCCGGGTTTGATAATTTGGGCCACCCCGGATTAATTAAATCCATCAGGTGAAATGGTTAAAACGAATATACTTAATTAGGTATAAAAGTATAACTGTAAAGATATTAGTTTAATTACCTAATAATAATTGCTTAATAAATATTATGGTAATTAAGTTAACAATGGGCCATTGAATTTATTTTTATAATAATTATAATTAAATTATTTTATTTTTTTCCCATATTTATTTAGTAATAATATTGATGGGGTGTGAACCCCGTGGGCTCGGGGCCCAAAAAGGAATAAGAGAGGCCCAAGAGGAAGAGAGACCCAAGAAGAAAGAGGGCCAAGTCCAGAAGAGGAAACAGCTCAGAGGCAGAAGTTAGAAGCAGGAGGTCGGCTCAAGCCCGAGCTCGGCGCGAATAGGCGGGCGGCACGAAGATATCCGTTGGAACATTAAAGCGGCCATTTAAGAGGCCCGGTCTGCAAACCGTTGGGAGGCCCAGTAACGGCAACCCAACGGCCCATAGAGTTAATAGGCCGATTTATGACCTTAAATGTGTATTTTTTAATGAATCTGAGGAGACCCACTATAAAAGGGGACTCCTCAAGAATGCAAAGGCGGACGGCAAGTTTGGGCCAAGAGTATACACACACTTATAAGAGCTATTACTTTCCCTTCTATTTTTGAAAAGTAAATCCACCAACCAAGGTTGTGTTGGACCTCCCTAGGCCCAAAAACCCTAAAACCAACACTGGCACCGTCTGTGGGGATCGAAACGAAAGATTACGATCGCTCTCTTGCATTGAGAAAGGAGTTAGAAACATAGCAGAAAGTCGGGTAACAAGGGCAGAAGTTCAAAACAATGGTTGAGGATCGAAGCCAGGCCTCCGACCGTCGTAGCGTGCCCGAGGCAGACCTGAGGAATCAACTGAATCAGCAAAATTCGCAAAGTCAGGGAGACGATTCGCCGCTTCAAAATTGGCCTCCATCAATGATAACTCTTACCCCCGTGCAGATCGAGGCCATTGCTCACGCCGTAGCCGGACAAACCCAGGAACTAAGAGAACCATCGATCTCCTAATCGCCGAATCCGCAGCCGCAAAACCAGCATCCGCCCCAAAGGTCTGATAGAGACGGGCGGGAGGATTGGAGGGTGGAAGATCTACCAGTTCGGTCTGTGCACTCCAGACTAGGCCCAAACACGACCCGACGCTCGGCAAAAGAACGATTGGGAAAGGGAGCGCCCAGCCAAGCGCGGTCAGGTCGGCAGAATCATGAGGTCGCCCGAGAAAAGACTCACACACGAAGAACTAGAACCCAGGGGCAGCAGACTGAGAGGCCTGCCCGTAACGAGGATCGGCAAGCCGAATCTCAAATCGGAGAGAGCACCGAGTCCACTGGAAATCATACCCGAAACTCTGGAGAGATGACTTATTTGGCTTAGGAACTGCGAAATTTAAAGGAACAAGTAGAGGGCAAAACCAAGTCTCCCAGTCAAACGTTGCTCACCGCCTTGCCTTCTCAGCCGAAATCATGGCATATAAGATACCCGGCGACTTCAAGTTCTCAGAGCAAGCTACTTTCGATGGGTCAGGTGATCCGCGCGAACACCTCCTTAGTTACCAGGCGAAAATGCAAGTCTTACGGGTCAAGGACCCTGTCATGTTCCGCGCCTTCTTGCCGACTCTGAAAGGGCCAGCTCAAAGATGGCTCGTCGCCCTACCACCGGGATCGGTCCGTAGCTTCTAGGGATTGGCCGACCGTTTCATGAGTCACTATTCTTCCAACATAAAGCCTAAGAAGGATCTTACGCATCTTGGCGATATTCATCAAGATGAGGGTGAATCCCTCAAAACATACTTGGCTCGGTGGCAAAAGGAGATCCAATCTATTAAAGAAGTCGAGGATCAGACCGCGCTCACATTCTTCGTTGAGTCGCTTCGATCCGGCCAGCTGTATCGAGACTTATGGGATAATCGGCCAGCCACATACGCGGAGGCCATACACATGGCCAATAAGCGAGCTAACACTGAGCAGGCGATGAAGTACAAGCGACAGCGTGAGGTCGGAGGGGCCTCAGGAGGGAAACGAACCAAAGTAGATGCGGAAGAAAGACATCGGGATCCGCCAAGCCGACAGGAGGCCTGGCGCGTTTACGACAGAGCCAGTACTCTCCCTTACCGATCGCTTCCTCAGCATCCGGTGCACGAGGTAAAAGGGGGTACACCGCCTCCGCCGAGTGAGCATACGACGAGTGCCGACCCAGGTAAGTCATCCAAGTACTGTCGCTATCATAAAACTTATACTCACAATACGGAAAATTGCTATTACTTAAAGAAGATCATGGAGGGGATCATTTAGCAAGGCACGTCGCCTCCTAATCAATGGCGAAGAAGAGCTGCATCCCAGATCAAGGAGGATGGCGACCCCTCCGGGTCGGCCAACATAGATCACGGCAAGCAGACGGTATCCACGGAAGATGAGGCGCAATGGAGACAGAAGTCGGTCATCAATATGATAGTTGGCGGGCCGGAAGGAGGCGAATCCTCTAATACTTGAAAGACCTGTGCTCGGCAGCTGTACGTGGGGACAGTGTACGGGCATGAAGGCAGCCCGAAGAGGGTATGCAGAGAATCCATAACTTTCACGGATAAGTACCTGCCGACTGGTCAGGCACCGCACCGCGACACACTGGTTATCGCGATAGACGTGAACGGGGTGGTCGTTCGACGAATCTTGGTGGATACCGGAGTAGTGTCAACATCCTGTATCTCGAAACTTTCACCAAGTTGGGTCTAGCACGAGAACGACTGACCCCGATCAAGACGCCACTAGCAGGTTTCACTGGGGATTCCATCGAGGCTGAAGGGTCTGTCACCCTGCCGGTTGAGATCGGCAGCTATCCTGACATAAAGAAGCTGGAAATGAAATTCTTTGTGGTTGACCTAGCCTGCTCCCACAACGCCATCCTCGGACGACCCGGCCTGGAGGACTTGGGAACGTAGATCTCCGTCGAGCACCTCTGTCTGAAATTCTGCACGCCGACAGGAGTGGGCACGGTGCGTTGTGACCGGAGAGTCGCCCGAGAGTGCTATCTGCAGGTATGCTGGGGAATGGGAAGACGAGAAATGCAAGTGCATGAGATCACCGAGCGGCCCGCAAAGAAAGCAATGCCACCTCGCCCTGAACCGATCGTGGAGTTAGAAGAAGTGGAGATCGACCCTGCCCGACCAGAGAGGCGGGTAAGAATCGGAGTCGGCCTCAGGGAGGAAATATGAACGGAAGTCATACGTGTGCTCCGTGAAAACCGCCTGGTCTTCGCTTGGGAGCCAGAGGACATGCCGGGTGTGGACCGTTCTATCATCTCTCACCGACTTGTGGTAGATCCCGGCCATCGCCCCGTGATTCAGAAAAAGCGATACTTAGCCAACGACCGACGAGAATTCGTGAAGAAGGAGGTGAGCACGTTGCTGGCTGCCGGCCACATCCGAGAGGTGAAATATCTGGATTGGTTGGCCAACGTGGTACTAGTGCCAAAACCGCCGGCCTAGAGAATGTAACACCCCATAAATCCAAATTCTATTTAAGGATTAATTAAGTAATTAATCCTAGCTTAATTGATAGTTTATTTCTAAAATCCTGAAAATTCAATAGTCGGAGGACTAGTAATTGACTAGTCAATCCAAGTCAATGGGTTGTACCTTATGCTTCATGAGTTGTTCCCTTGTCTCCTTACATTTTTTCATTTTAGTAAGGGTAAAGAAGACTTTTCACCTTATGATTGTATCCCAAGCTAGCCTAGAGTCATCTTTCATTCTTTTCCCTAACACCCTAAAAAGAAAATCTCCTCCTTCTCTCTAGAAAATAGCTAGCTTCTTCTTCAAGCCAAGTTTGGGCATTCCAAGATTCTTCAAGTTGGTCTCCAAGATTCAACCTTTCTTAATCTTGAGCATATAGGAGTGTAAGATCTTTGGTCCTTTAGTGTTTTTAGTACCTTTTAAGGTGTCTTTTTCTAAAGATGAAATCTTTGTTGTCTTTCGGTGTGTTTGTGAAGTTGAAGTTGAAGGAGAGGCTTAATAGAAGCTTGTAAGGGTGTGATAAGTGAAGTTGTAGGCTACAAGAGGTAACCCATGCTTTACAAAATCTATTTTCTTACCTATATGATGATTTCTTGACTTCTACATGTGATTTTTGCTATGAAATGCGAGTTTTGATGCATTGTCTTGTGAGAATGCATATCTAGAGCTTGTTATTAGGGTCCTTGTATGCCATTGCTTGGCTATTCCTTTGATTCAAGTCATATTGTTGTATTTTGTGAGATTTTGGGTGTTTTGGACTTGGTGTTGAAAATCCCCGAAGGGATTATTTGTGGTACAGGTTGTACCCGCGGGCGGAACGGTGGGCAGTGGCCTACCCGCCGCCCCACCCGCGGGGTACACAGCTGGTGGAGTTGAGTTCCCGCGGGCAGAACCACGCCCGTGGCCCCACCCGCGGGGTACACAATGGTGATGTTTGGGGATTTGTTCCCCGTAATTCTTTTGACTCGGTAATTGATGTTTTGACTTCCCGATGTTCTTTTGTTAGGCTATTTGAGTGTCTTCTTGATGTTTCGTATGTCTAGAACGTAATGGTAGGAATCCATGTAGGATTTGGTGTCTTGAATCGTGCTAAGTGTTCAACCTTGTGATTCGTTGAACCAAGATGATTCTTGTACGTTCTTTGGAACTATGTTTGGTTTACCAATTTGATAAGCATGCTAGTTTGATGTTGAAATGCTAGTGTGTGTGGTTTGTTCTTTCCCATTGTGGATGATAACTTGTGTTGATCATCGTTGGTGTCGGATTGTAATCCTTCCTTGATTGAGTATGGTTTCATATCTTCGTTGTGATCTGTTGATTGATTCCTATGATGATGTGTGTGTTGGCTGTACCTGGATTGCACGATTAATGGTATGGGACATTAGTCACCAAGGTACAAATGTGGTCCTCGTGGTGGCCATGAAATGATATTATGGAGTTGTATTATGGGCTTCAGGCTCATGGGCTTCAGGCTCACTTGTTAGTGGTTGTGTGATTGAAATGAACGGTACCCTCGTGTACTATGTGTTGGTGGAAATGTTGGTGGTTGTTGGTGGAGGAACGACAGTTCCTGAAGGTATAAGGTTGGACTCAGAAGTACAGGGGTCCTGGAGGTAAAGGTTAGAACTAGTTATAAGGTCGGGGGTAGTCACAAGGTCAGAACCGGGCATAAGGATGGAATATGGAACATGGAATTTGTAACATGTGACATGTAGTGTCACGCTGGCATGTGTTGCCAATGATTGTTTGTCTATCCTTTTCTGTTGAGCATGTCGAGTGGTATTCTAGTTTGTGATCAGTAAAATACACCTCGAGTTGTACTTGTGTTGTTGTCGTTCTTGTCTTGATGTTGTCTTGGGATGTTGATTCCCGTTGTCCTTGTTGGGAGTGAAATAGAGTCTTTGCAGTTGACTTCTCTCTTTACGGTTTTGAACTGATATATACTGTATTCTATTTCGAAAATGATTTTGTATTAAACTATCCATATATGCTATTGAACGCGTATTGATGGGTTACTAGCAATATTCGCTGACCGGGCGTCGTCCCCTTTCTTTATATGCTTTATAGATCCTGAGTAGATGGCGAGAGCGTTAGCCGTGGATAGTTTAGATCCCCTAAACAGTATAGTTAGTGTTTTGGCCTGTGTGCCACAGATGTTGAACATACTAGTTGGATGGTTTTAGACTTTGCCTGTGCGTTCACATTAGGGTGAACGTGGCATAACACTCTTTGGTTTTCCCGGTTTTTATATTAGACTTCCGTTGTGCTCACGTTTTATGTTATATGTTGGTTAGTTTACTTTGCATATTAAGCTTTAAAATGGCATGAAAAACGGGGGTGTTACAGAGAATGTGTGTAGATTACACCGACCTCAACAAGGCCTGTCCGAAGGATCCTTTTCCTCTACCCAGGATTGATCAGCTAGTCGACGAGACTGCAGGGTCGGCCCTATTGAGCTTCATGGATGCCTTCCGAGGCTACCATCAGATCTACATGCACAAAGCCGACGAAGAGAAGACGGCCTCCATCACCCCCAATGGTGTGTACTGCTACCAGGTGATGCCCTTCGAACTCAAAAACGTCGGGGCTACATACACCCGAATGGTCGCTCGGCTATTCCAAGATCTATTGGGAAAATCTATGGTGGCGTACGTTGATGACATGTTGGTCAAAAGCCCGGAAGAGTCAGGTCATGCTCAAGATCTGGCCGAGTTTTTCCAGGTAATGCTTAAATATATTCGACGGCTTAATCCCAAAAAGTGCGCCTTTACCGTGCAAGGAGGGAAATTTTTGGGCTACATGGTGACCAAGCGGGGCATTGAGCCGAACCCCGAGAAGGTCTAAGCCATTATGGACATGCAACCTCCCAGCACCATAAAGGATCTTCAGAGGTTGACCGGCCGACTGGCCACCCTAAGCCGGTTCCTAAGCAAGTTGGCAGACAAGACTGTACCTTTTTTCGAGGCTATGAAGAAGAAAGAAGGCTTCGCTTGGAAGGCTGAGTGTCAAGAGTCCTTCGGAGAGTTGAAGAGGTACCTCTCGACGCCTCCCGTATTATCTACCCTGCAGGTCGGCGAACCCCTATACTTATACTTAGCGGCGTCACCCAAGGCTGTCAGTTCAGTGCTCGTTCGGGAAGAAGAGCGGGCTAAGCATCCGGTCTACTACGTCAGCCGATCTCTAAAAACGGCAGAAACTCGTTATACTCCCCTAGAAAAGGTGGTATATGCACTAGTGGTCACAGTGCGGAAGCTAGCACCTTATTTTCAGGTGCACACCGTCCGAGTCTTAACTGATCAACCCTTGGGAGGTGTGCTATGCAACCCCACGTCCTCAGGGCGACTCGTCAAGTGGGCCGTGGAACTGATCCAATATGGAATTGAGTACCAACCCTGCCCTTCAATCAAGGTGCAAGCGTTGGCCGACCTCCTAGTCGAATGCGCAATAGGAGAAGTCGATGAAACCCCAACCTCGGAAGAAGGTTCGGGAGAATGGTGGGAACTACATGCCGACGAAGCTACGAGTAGCCAGCATTGTGGCGGTGGGGTTATGCTAATCACTTCGGAAGGATTTCGGTTATACTACGCCCTGAGCTATCAATTCCAGGCATCCAATAACGAGGCAGAGTATGAAGCTGTGCTGGGAGGCATCCGGCTCGCCAAGGCCCTAGGATTCGACCGCCTGCATATTAAGACGGACTCGCGCCATGCGATAGGACAAGTATTAGGAACCTACGAAGCTAGAAGTACTCGACTGGCACAGTACAAAGAGAAGACCATGGAGTTATTAAAAGGGTTTGCCGCCTACGAGATAGAGAACATCTCGCTGGCCGAGAACACGGAAGATGACATCTTGTCAAAGATCGCCTTGGAAGGAGTGCCGGACCATCTCCTAAGGATCTGTCAAAAGGAGGAGCTGCGCCGACCCAGCATCGAGGAACCCGACGAAGAAGTTCAGCAGGTAACGGTCCCGGATTGGAACCGTGCCAAAAACCCAGAAATGTTCTGGATCGAAGACATCCGGCGTTACAAAGAAGAGGGAAAGTTGCCTAACGACCTCACGGTCGCTGCCCGAGTCCGGAGAAAAGCCCCTTCCTTTGAGATCATAGATGGGCAGTTATACAAGAGGTCATTTGAGGGCCCCCTCCTCAAGTGCCTACTCCGACCTAAGGCGGAGAGAATAATGGACGAGGCCCACCACGGGATATGCGCAGCTCATCAAGGTGCTCACACCCTCGCACGAAAGTTAGTTGTCCAAGGATATTATTGGCCTACTATGATGAGAGACTGCATCGACTGGATAGCGAAGTGCACCGTGTGTCAGGCGTTCGCACGAAAAGACACTCGGCCAGCCACCTTTTACACTCCGGTTTCCACTGCCATTCTGTTCGCTAAGTGGGGGATCGACCTACTCGGCCCTCTACCGGTTGCCCCAGGGCGTTTTAAGTTCTACGTGGTGGTCATCTATTACTTCACCATGTCGGTGGAAGCCGAGCCTCTAGTCACCATTACTGAGTATCAATGTCAACGTTTCTTATGAAAGAAAGTGATCTGTCGTTTTGGATTGCCCGAGCACTTAGTCAGCTACAACGGTCGACAGCTTGATTGTCAACCCTTCGCAGATTTCTGTCGACGGCACAACATTCGGCATACCAAGGTGTCGGTCGCTTATCCTCATGCCAACGGACAGGTCGAGAATGTGAACCGCACCATTGTGGACGGTATTCGCAAAAAGATAGAAGACGTGGGAGGAAACTGGGCTGATGAGTTGGACCACGTCTTGTGGGCGTATCGCACCACTTAGAGGCGACCTACCGGCGAAAGCCCGTTCTCGCTAGCATACGGCTTTGAAGTAAAGGTGCCCATAGGGGTTGTCGAGCCCACTCATAGGGTTCGCCATTACACCGATGAGGGAAACGAGGAGAACCTTAGGATCGAGAAGAATTTCCTGGAAGAACGAAGAGAAACATCACACGCTCGCATGGTGGAATACCAGCACACTGTCAAGAGGTATCGTGACAAGCAAATCCGACCCCGAGCTTTCCAGGTGGGGGACCTTGTCTTACGTGATCGACAGGCTAGCCGACCCACCGAATGAGGGAAGTTCGCAGTCAAGTAGGAAGGACCTTACCGGATGGCTGCCGTAATCCAAGATGGCACCTACAAGTTGGAAACCTTAGAAGGGGAGCCTATCGACCAAATCTGGAATGTGATCCATTTGAAGAAATACTACCAGTGAAAGGTTAGCCCGTGTATTCATTAAAACACAGCTTTGAATAAATATTGATTACTCTCCTGTATCCGAGGCACTGACCCTTAAACGTTTCTAAGATAGAAAAAGCCTAAGAGGTCGCCTCGACTGAGGGACTCGGCGAGAAAAGAGAGAAACAACGGGGCATTAAACCTTAAACGTTTCTAAGATAGAAAAAGCCTAAGGGGTCGCCTCGACTGAGGGACTCGGTGAGAAAAGAGAGAAACAACGGGGCACTGACCCTTAAACGTTTCCATGATAGAAAATGCCTAAGGGGTCGCCTCGACTGAGGGACTCGGCGAGAAAAAAGAGAAACAACGGGGGACTGACCCTTAAACGTTTCTAAGATAGAAAAAGCATAAGGGGTCGCCACGACTGAGGGACTCGGCGAGAAAAGAGAGAAACAACGGGGCACAGACCCTTAAACATTTCTAAGATAGAAAATGCCTAAGGGGTCGCCTCGACTGAGGGACTCGGCGAGAAAAGAGAGAAACAACGGGGCACTGACCCTTAAACGTTTCTAAGATAGAAAAAGCCTAAGGGGTCGCCTCCACTGGGGGACTCAGCGAGAAAAGAGAGAAACAACGGGGCACTGACCCTTAAACGTTTCTAAAATAGAAAAATCCTAAAGGGTCGCCTCGACTGAGGGGTTCGGCGAGAAAAGAAAGAAACAACGGGGCACCGACCCTTAAACGTTTCTAAGATAGAAAAAGCCTAAGGGGTCGCCTCGACGGAGGGACTCGGCGAGAAAAGAGAGAAAAATGAGGCACTGACCCTTAAACGTTTCTATGATAGAAAATGCCTAAGGGGTCGCCTCGACTGAGGGACTCGGCGAGAAAAGAGAGAAACAACGGGGCATTGACCCTTAAACGTTTCTAAGATAGAAAAAGCATAAGGGGTCGCCTCGACTGAGGGACTCGGCGAGAAAAGAGAGAAACAACGGGGCACAGACCCTTAAACATTTCTAAGATAGAAAATGCCAAAGGGGTCGCCTCGACTGAGGGACACGGCGAGAAAAGAGAGAAACAATGGGGCACTGACCCTTAAACGTTTCTAAGATAGAAAAAGCCTAAGGGGTCGCCTCGACTGGGGGACTTGGCGAGAAAAGAGAGAAACAACGGGGCGCTGACCCTTAAACGTTTCTAAGATAGAAAATCCTAAAGGGTCGCCTCGACTGAGGGGTTCGGCAAGAAAAAAAAGAAACAACGGGGCACCGACCCTTAAACGTTTCTAAGATAGAAAAAGCCTAAGGGGTTGCTGTTGGTCCCGATAGGGTGGTAGAAAGTCTTGAGGGGGGGGGGGTGAATAGACTTTCTAAACTTTTTCACAATTTAAATAACTCTTTGGTAACTTCAACTCTAAGTAGCAAGTAAATAGAGTAAGTTTAAACTGCACAGCGGAATAGGTAGTATGTAAAGAGTTAGGCCCAATTAATGAATTAAATATGCATGTAAGATAGAATAAAGTAACAGAGGTATCTTGAATATATAAAGGAGATGGTTCACTCAATATATAATAACAATATTCAAGATTGTAAATAAATATCGTATCACGTCGACCGTGTAACGAATGTTACATGCAACACGTCAAACATGCTTAGAATAATTCAATATTTAAGCTCGAGAAGTTTGAGTCACATGCATACGTGAAAACACACTAAACCCGAACGATTAAGATTGATTGTGAATAGAAAACGGGTTAGTCGGATAAGATAGATAGATAGAGCAAATTATGTAAGTGCGGTATGTAAATGAGAGAGGCAATTTATAGTGGTTCGGAAGTGGCGTAATCTTCCTAGTCCACTTTTCTCCTTTCGCGTCTAGGAGAAATTCACTATTTTTCCACACACAGTTACAATAGTGAATAAGCGCTACACAAGCACTTCATCCGGATGTCTTGCACACAGCTACACCCAACTTCGAGTGCCTCGCACACAGCTACACTCAACTCCGAGTATCTCGCACACAGCTATACTCAACGCCAACTAAGTGTCTTGCACACAGCTACACTTAGCAACTACGAGTGTTTTGCACACAGCTACACTCACTAGAGTATTTTGCACACAGCTATACTCTTTTTACAATTACAAATACATAGGTAATTGTATCTCTCTCCAACTAGATTTGAGACTATTCAGACTAAGTCTCTAAGAATATTTGAGCACTTGAACTTTTTGAATTTTCGTGTGTATTGCACTTCTATCTCGTGTCTATCTTGTTCACCTCTGCTCCACACACACTTTGTCTTCAAGTCTTCATAGCTTTTTATAAGCAATCAAATATATCCGTTGGAGTGGGATAATTTGATATTTGAAATTTGAATCTTCATAGCCTGATATTGTTGACAATAGTAGGTCTTCAATTTTGATTTGATTGTCAACTTGCCTGACAAAATAATATCTTATCTCCAATTGATTTGTTCAAAATATTATTTTGTTGTCATATAGAATATCCAACGTATCTTTGAAATAAATTCATCTGATAGAATTTATTTCTAGGATAAGTTTTTATATTCATGTCTTCATAAATATTTTTCCGTTCGGATCAAATGTCTTTCAGGCAATTTTGGATTCTTGTGGCATGTGGGTAGACTTGGAATAAATTCCTTCGAATTGATTCAATTTCTGATCATCTTGCTTCTTTGCCACATTGTGCTCTTTTGACTTTGAACATCGTGCTCTTTTGACTTGAACATTGTGCTTTTCTGATTTGGTCACATTGTGCTCTTTTGGACACATCGTGCTTGTTCACATTGTGCTCCTGTAGAACATTGTGCTCCTTTAGATACATTGTGCTCCTTTTGATACATTGTGCTCCTTTTGAACACTGTGCACCTGAGTTCTCTAGCTCAGGTGTGGCATAGCACCCCGTACTCTTGTATTACGTTTTGGGATTTAATGAGATTTCGCCTTTATTTTATAACTTTTAAATATCTTGAAAATCCTTGGGTGTTACAGTTGGTATCAGAGCCTAAGTTTGACCCTAGGATAAGACTCTTGAAACCGAACTTTAGGACATTAGGCTTGAACTCTAGGTATTTAGGAACATAGTAGTCGTGAATTTTAGGACGCGCGGTGAAGTTGTGAAACCTACACATAAACCCCCTCACTTCATTTCTTCCTTGTCTAAAGAAAACCTTCCTCCGCTTATCACATCAAAGAAGGACACCAAACCCTAATTTAATGTCCTTATAAACATTGACTCAGAAAGGCGACATCATGGCACCCAACAGAAGACAATCAAGAACTCCAGAACCCGCCACACACGACCCCCTGACCCAAACACTACAACAACTAACGCAAGTCGCCCAAGCACTAAGCGATGTAGTTCTTCGCAACAACAGGCCCCCGCCACCTCCATCAAACACGAACTCAGACGTCGCCCGACAAGTTTCAAATCATCGACCACCCACATTCTCAGGAGAAGAGGACCCCGTGATCCTGGAGGAATGGATCCGAACCCTCGACAAAATTCTCGGGTTAGTGGAATGCCCAGAAGAACGTCGCGTAGAGATAGCCTCGTTCTACTTCGGACACGAGGCCGATCTTTGGTGGATCCACAAGGGTCCCGCTTACCAACAAAAACTAGGGTTCAATTGGGAAAACCTCAAGGCACGAATATGGGAACGATTCTACCCGACACACGTAAAGGCATCCATGTACGAAGATTTCCTCCATCTAAAACAAGGGACAGCCACCGTCATGGAATACCACAAGCGATTCCTCGAACTAGCACGCTTGGCACCAGAACTAGTCCCCACCGAAGTAACCAAAATAGAAAGATTCGTCTCGGGCCTCAACTTCGAAGCCCGGAAGGCGCTAGTGGTAAGCAGACCTCGGACACTCAACAAGGCTTACGCCAGTGCCGCCAATCTCTATCGAATCCAACTACTCCAGCGCGGGGTTCAGGAACAGATACGGAAAAGAAACACCGGAGGGGGAGCACCACCGGTAAAAAGAACAAGGAACGACACTAACACAAGGCCAAGCAACCTGACCAGCCAAAGATCGTCCCTAGGGAACAATGACGCAAACCCAAGGAGCTTCCCTTGCCCAAAATGCAACAAAAGCCATAGAGGGAAAGATTGCATGGGCAATCCCTGGCGATGCTTCAACTATGGGGAAGAAGGGCACAAGGCCTTCTAGTGCGTCCAACCCCAAAGACCACGCCCCACCGCCACAGGACAACACGGAGGCGCCACCGACTAAGGGAACTACAGCGCTCCCGGGAAAATATTCGTCATGAGCCGCACTCAAGTCGACCTCGGGAACGAGAGCAACCCCGAGGAGGGGAACCTAACCCCAGAAGTCGAGGACCTCGCAAACCCCGCAGGAGAAAATCAATAAGACAAATTCTGTCTATGATAAACCGACAATTCCTTGTAATCACCTTCATGGTGAACTACTTATTTAGCAATTACTTCGGAATTTTATAAATAAAAGGATTCAATTAAAATTCGATCCTGCTTATAAAAACGAAACCACAACTATATAACAAGCCAAGCCTCCCATCACTAAAAGACAAGGGCCACACCATCAAGAAAAGCTTAGTGTTGCCAATGGGAATTGAACCATTGACCTCCCACATACAAGACCAAGGTCTTGACCACTAGGCTAAGGGTGTTTCTTAAAACCTCAAGGGAACACTCTCTTCTTAAAGCCCTACAAGTCCCTAAACCCACAAAAATCCCCAAATCAAAAACCCTTCTTCTTCTTCTTCCACACCCCACCTCTCTCCCTCTTCTCTTCCTTCCTCTCCCTCTCGTCCAACCGCCCCCACGCCGGAACCCACGAATCACCACCGCCAAAACGCACAGACCACGCTCAGCCGCACGCCGCCACCGGCCGAGCACCATCCGTCAGCCCCCGCCACCGCGCCGCCGCCTAAGCCGACCGCCCCACCATCACCCACGCTACTCCCAGCTGCAACCCGCTGCCACCACTGCCCAAAAAACCGCCACCACGCCTTCGCCCTCGCCACACCAACACCGGAACCCACCTAGCCGCCACTTCCCTCGCAAAACACCGCATCACCGAGGGTCTCGCCGGAAAAACGTGCCGGAGCTCCGCCGCCATCCCGCCGAAAAATCATCGGAAAATTCACCGGACCATTCTACCACCAAGAAAGGCTTCACCATGCCGAAAAAGCCCCTCGGAACCCGCACCCCGGAATGGAGCAACGCCGATTACACCGTGATCGGAGGTAAAGCCCTTGAACCCGACCAATTCTCTCCGGAATTGGTTGATATGCTTAGACACCAAGGGCTTTTGGATACATATCTCACCATCAAAGGGGATACGTATCCCGAATTGGTGAAGGAATTCTATCGACACCTTGTGGCCACCCAACGGGTGATAAGCTAGAAATCACCACTAAGGTCTGCGACAAGGAAATTATACTTTCCGAAGGCCATTTGGCCAAACTCTTGAAATTGACCACCACGGGGGTGTCAAACTACGACCGAAAGGGGTGGACTGATACCCAAAACACGGGGTACAAGGACTATCTCGGGTACCTACTCGGGAGAGAAGACGGATTCGCCGCGGCCACATGACCAAATAGGAAGTGGCTATCGGCGGAGCAAAAGATATTGGTCATGATTATAACCGACAGTCTCCTGCCCACGAACAATAAGAGCAAGGACGTAGGAAGCTTAGAATGCGCCTTTGCCTATCTCTTGAAACATAAAGTCAAGTTCAACCTACCGGCGCTCATGCTAAAACACATGGAGTTTTGCAAGACAAACAACCGACTTAGCCTACCTTACGGAATGATCCTAAGTTGGATCATGGAGAAAAAGGAGGTGGACCTAAGCCACATCGAGGTTAAAACTGCAAATGGCATGGTCTTTAACGCCCAGAATCTCCGCCGCAACGACATCTACTACACCGAAGGGGGACACTACCTCACCATCAAGGAAATTTGCCAAAAACCCGAGGAGGAGCGAAGAGAATTGGTCGACCAATTAGACATCTCCAACCAGAAACTCAAGCGGGCAATGCAAGATTGTGGAATCCCGGGGGGAAATGAGGACCAGGAGGAGGACGACGAGCCTGGTCCGTCGTTACACCCACGATCAAGAGGGAATCCCAGGGAGCAAGACGAGGGCTCGATCAACGAGCGCATACTCGCACAACTCAACCGACAAAACCAAATCATGGAGGAAGGGTTCTCATCCTTGATCCGTACGACACGCGCGCTAGACCAGAGGGTGGCAGCAATCGAGGCCACTTTGGGCACTCGCGGGGCATCCAGCTCGGGAGCAGGAGACCGAGGTAGACCCAAAACCCTTCTATCACAACACCACCAGAAATCCAGTCTACCCCGACTAAGGCGAAACGTGGGGTCACATTCCTAACCAGGAGGCCAAAACGCAGGATGCCTTGGGCCCTTGTAAGGGGGGGAGAGTGTAACACCCCGTGTTAGGACCCCTAAAACCAATTAAATCATTTAATTAATCACCTAAGAGAAAGAATTAAATCACAACAATTAATTAGGGAGGCCCATCATAGTCCATGGGCCCTTATCCCTAAACCTAATCCTTAATCCCAAAAGAAATAGAGTTAGCAAACCTATAGTAATTAGGCCTAAGTAAGATATATAAATAGGGAACACAAGGAGGCACTTAGAATCCCCACCACAAGAATAACGCCCCACCACCCCAAAAGAGCTCCAAGAATCCCCTTAGAAGAAATCAAGAAAGCAAGAAAGCTTAAAGAAAGATCCTTCATATCCAAGGAATTAATTAAGGCTAAGAGGTAACCCATGTCTCAACAAAACCTATTTTCATAGCTATGATTTCCCCCGTAGGATTTCCCCATATTATTGTGTATTGATGATTTGTGTTATTATTATTGATGATTGATGGGATAATTCCATGGGTGATCTTGATGATGAGAGGTTCTTGATAATTATGGTGTTCTTGATAATTATGTGGAGTTCTTGATGATTATATGTCGTTCTTGATAATTGTATGGCGTTCTTGATGCTTATGTGTTATTTGTACCGAATCTTGTAATTAGAAGACGAACCGTATTCTTGTTGATGTAAAAGTAATTAGAACCCTAGGTTGATGTTCTTGTTGGCGTTCTTGATGCTTGTGTGATGTTCTTGATGCTTATGTGATATTCTTACCGAATCTTGTAATTAAAAGACAAATCGTATTCTTGTTGGTATAAAAGTGATTAGAACCCTAGGTTGTATCGTATGATATTATTCTTGGTGTATCGGGTGGGGAAATCGCATGTTTGGGTGTCGATTATGTTTAGAAAAGCATGATAGGTTATGTGTCGTACGTTTCTCGCATTTGATCCGTTGATTGTCTACGTGTTGATCGTTAATTAAGTTGTAAAGTGTCTAAGCATGGTTTCAGGTTCCACAATGGTTCCTGGGGCGTTTTGTGTGTAAAGAGTCAGTGGGGGGTAGGTGGGGGGTGGGGGACCCGCCACCTACCCGCGGCCAGAAGGGACGTCTCCGGCAGCGGGCAGGCGGCGGGCGGGCAGCTGCCCGCTGGCGACCCGCTGCCCGGAACAGTGCTTACCGGCGGGTGGCCCGCACCCATCGGCTACCCGCTGGAAATCTCCCCCATTCGGGACCCCGGCTTCCCGTTTGATGTTTCCCCGATCCCCGTGGTGTCCCAACGGACTCCGTTCATCGTGCCGTGTCTAGTTTGATGTTTTGGGTACCGTTCGTAGGTTTATGAGTCTTTTATATTGCATACTAGTTGAATTGGTATCCCGTTGACCTAGGTGGAAGAAGTATGAAACCCTTATGACCATTCTTAGTATGTGAAGGATCATGCATAGGTTTTGTTATACGTTTTCTCCCCCTTCCCAATGTGATAATGTGGGTTGCATGTTCTTGCTATGTGTTATGTGTGCATGATACCCCAATCCGGTTGCGATCGGATTGGTTATTCCTGAGCTGCGGTTCAGAAGCTGGCTGCGGTCAGATTTACACTCTTGGGCTGCGATCAAACATTTCTACATGAGCTGCGGTTCATACTTTCCTGGCTGCGGTCAGATGACATACTTTTGGGCTGTGGTCCACTGTTTGGTTGCGATCAAACTATGATGAGCTGCGGTTCATCGGCCGGTTGCGATCGACCCCTCCGTGTTGCGATACGGGGCAGGGTGCTGCGGGGCCGTGTCAGAGCTATATGCGTTGACCCTCATGTATGGGCATGCGATTGGTCCTGTGGCGCCAACAAAGTGTGCTATGTGATGAAATACGGATGAGTTGTTGTTATGAATGTCTTGGGGATGTGACTAGGGGATTTACACTGGGAATCGCATGTGTTGGGTTATGTCATTAATTATGCTTATCCTTACTTGTCTAGCCTGTTTGTAACTATATATGTTGGTTTAACAGCTGTCTGTGCTTAGCCCTATCTGATGAGTCTATCCCTGTTTTAAAAGCTAGAGTTCGTAGGATGTATCCTCATGATCAAAATGGTTTTCGTATATCTATATATATCTATATGTATTGTATTTCAACGCGTTGGAGTGGGTTACCAGCATCTCTCGCTGAACAGATATATTTGGCTTTCAGGCACAGAAGAATAAGTCACTGGAGCGCGCTAGAAATTGGAGCGTAGAAGTAGATAGTTTCCCTTTCGGCCTGCGTGCCATGCTTATGCATTTACATTATCAAGGATATTAGTTAGTTAGCCTGTGCACCTGAGTTCTCTAGCTCAGGTGTGGCATAGCACCCCGTACTCTTGTATTACGTTTTGGGATTTAATGAGATTTCGCCTTTATTTTATAAGTTTTAAATATCTTGAAAATCTTGGGTGTTACAGTTGGTATCAGAGCCTAAGTTTGACCCTAGGATAAGACTCTTGAAACCGAACTTTAGGACATTAGGCTTGAACTCTAGGAATTTAGGAACATAGTAGTCGTGACTTTTAGGACGCGCGGTGAGGTTGTCAAACCTACACATAAACCCCCTCACTTCATTTCTTCCTTGTATAAAGAAAACCTTCCTCCTCTTATCACATCAAAGAAGGACACCAAACCCTAATTTAATGTCCTTATAAACATTGACTCAGAAAGGCGACATCATGGCACCCAACAGAAGACAATCAAGGACTCCAGAACCCGCCACACACGACCCCCTGACCCAAACACTACAACAACTAACGCAAGTCGCCCAAGCACTAAGCGATGTAGCTCTTCGCAAAAACAGGCCCCCGCCGCCTCCATCAAACACGAACTCAGACGTCGCCCGACAAGTTTCAAATCATCGACCACCCACATTCTCAGGAGAAGAGGACCCCGTGATCCTGGAGGAATGGATCCGAACCCTCGACAAAATTCTCGGATTAGTGGAATGCCCAGAAGAACGTCGCGTAGAGATAGCCTCGTTCTACTTCGGACACGAGGCCAATCTTTAGTGGATCCACAAGGGTCCCGCTTACCAACAAGAACTAGGGTTCAATTGGGAAAACCTCAAGGCACGACTACGGGAACGATTCTACCCCACACACATAAAGGCATCCATGTACGAAGATTTCCTCCATCTAAAACAAGGGACAGCCACCGTCATGGAATACCACAAGCGATTCCTCGAACTAGCACGCTTGGCACCAGAACTAGTCCCCACCGAAGTAACCAAAATAGAAAGATTCGTCTCGGGCCTCAACTTCGAAGCCCGGAAGGCTCTAGTGGTAAGCAGACCTCGGACACTCAACAAGGCTTACGCCAGTGCCGCCAATCTCTATCGAATCCAACTACTCCAGCGCGGGGTTCAGGAACAGATACGGAAAAGAAACACCGGAGGGGGAGCACCACCGGTAAAAAGAACAAGGAACGACACTAACACAAGGCCAAGCAACCTGACCAGCCAAAGACCGTCCCTAGGGAACAATGACGCAAACCCAAGGAGCTTCCCTTGCCCAAAATGCAACAAAAGCCATAGAGGGAAAGATTGCATGGGCAATCCCTGGCGATGCTTCAACTGCGGGGAAGAAGGGCACAAGGCCTTCTAGTGCGTCCAACCCCAAAGACCACGCCCCACCGCCACAGGACAACACGGAGGCGCCACCCACCAAGGGAACTAAGGCGCTCCCGGGAAAATATTCGTCATGAGCCGCACTCAAGCCGACCTCGGGAACTAGTGCAACCCCGAGGAGGGGAACCTAACCCCAGAAGTCGAGGACCTCGCAAACCCCGCAGGAGAAAATCAATAAGACAAATTCTATCTAGGATAAACCGACAATTCCTTGTAATCACCTTCATGGTGAACTACTTATTTAGCAATTACTTCGGAATTTTATAAATAAAAGGATTCAATTAAAATTCGATCTTGCTTATAAAAACAAAACCACAACTATATAACAAGCCAAGCCTCCCATCACTAAAAGACAAAAGAGGGAAAAAGACAGGGACCACACCATCAAGAAAAGCCTAGTGTTGCCAATGGGAATTAAACCCTTAACCTCCCACATACAAAACCAAGGTCTTAACCACTAGGCTAGGGGTGTTTCTTGAAACCTCAAGGGAACACTCTCTTCTTAAAGCCCTACAAGTCCCTAAACCCACAAAAATCCCCAAATCAAAAACCCTTCTTCTTCTTCTTCCACACCCCTCCTCTCTCCCTCTTCTCTTCCTTCCTCTCCCTCTCGTCCGACCGCCCCCACGCCGGAACCCACGAATCACCACCGCCAAAACGCCCAGTCCACGCTCAGCCGCACGCCGCCACTGGCCGAGCACCATCCGTCAGCCCCCGCCACCGCGCCGCCGCCTAAGCCGACCGCCCCACCATCACCCTCGCTACTCCCAACTGCAACCCGCTGCCACCACTACCCAAAAAACCGCCACCACACCTTCGCCCTCGCCACACCAACACCGGAACCCACCTAGCCGCCACTTCCCTCGCAAAACACTGCATCACCGAGGGTCTCGCCGGAAAAACGTGCCGGAGCTCCGCCGCCATCCCGCTGGAAAATCATCGGAAAATTCACTGGACCATTCTACCACCAAGAAAGGCTTCACCATGCCGAAAAAGCCCCTCGGAACCCACACCCGGGAATGGAGCAACGCCGATTACACCGTGATCGGAGGTAAAGCCCTTGAACCCGACCAATTCTCTCCGGAATTGGTTGATATGCTTAGACACCAAGGGCTTTTGGATACATATCTCACCATCAAAGGGGATACGTATCCCGAATTGGTGAAGGAATTCTATCGACACCTTGTGGCCACCCAACGGGGTGATAAGCTAGAAATCACCACCAAGGTCTGCGGCAAGGAAATTATACTTTCCGAAGGCCGTTTGGCCAAATTCTTGAAATTGACCACCACGGGGGTGTCAAACTACGACCGAAAGGGGTGGATTGATACCCAAAACACGGGGTACAAGGACTATCTCGGGTACCTACTCGGGAGAGAAGACGGATTCGCCGCGGCCACACGACCAAATAGGAAGTGGCTATCGGCGGAGCAAAAGATACTGGTCATGATTATAATCGATAGTCTCCTGCCCACGAACAATAAGAGCAAGGACGTAGGAAGCTTATAATGCGCCTTTGCCTATCTCTTGAAACATAAAGTCAAGTTCAACCTACCGGCACTCATGCTAAAACACATGGAGTTTTGCAAGAGAAACAACCGACTTAGCCTACCTTACGGAATGATCCTAAGTTGGATCATGGAGAAAAAGGGGGTGGACCTAAGCCACATCGAGGTTAAAACCGCAAATGGCATGGTCTTTAACGCCTAGAATCTCCGCTGCAACGACATCTACTACACCGAAGGGGGACACTACCTCACCATCAAGGAAATTTGCCAAAAACCCGAGGAGGAGCAAAGAGAATTGGTCGACCAATTAGAAATCTCCAACCAGAAACTCAAGCGGGCAATGCAAGATTGTGGAATCCCGGGGGGAAATGAGGACCAGGAGGAGGACGACGAGCCTGGTCCGTCGTTACACCCACGATCAAGAGGGAATCCCAGGGAGCAAGACGAGGGCTCGATCAACGAGCGCATACTCGCACAACTCAACCGACAAAACCAAATCATGGAGGAAGGGTTCTCATCCTTGATCCGTACGACACGCGCGCTAGACCAGAGGGTGGCAGCAATCGAGGCCACTTTGGGCACTCGCGGGGCATCCAGCTCGGGAGCAGGAGACCGAGGTAGACCCAAAACCCTTCTATCACAACACCACCAGAAATCCAGTCTACCCCGACTAAGGCGAAACGTCGGGCCACATTCCTAACCAGGAGGCCAAAACGCGGGATTCCTAGGGGTGAAAGAATGGATTAACGCACCGGGTTTCGGGGACGAAGCCCCCCTTGTAAGGGGGGGAGAGTGTAACACCCCGTGTTACGACCCTTAAAACCAATTAAATCATTTAATTAATAACCTAAGAGAAATAATTAAATCACAACAATTAATTAGGGAGGCCCACCATAGTCCATGGGCCCTTATCCCTAAACCCAATCCTTAATCCCAAAAGAAATAGAGTTAGCAAACCTATAGTAATTAGGCCTAAGTAAGATATATAAATAGGGAACACAAGGAGGCACTTAGAATCCCCACCACAAGAATAACGCCCCACCACCCCAAAAGTGCTCCAAGAATCCCCTTAGAAGAAATCAAGAAAGCAAGAAAGCTTAAAGAAAGATCCTTCATAGCCAAGGAATTAATTAAGGCTAAGAGGTAACCCATGTCTCAACAAAACCTATTTTCATAGCTATGATTTCCCCCGTAGGATTTCCCCATATTATTGTGTATTGATGATTTGTGTTATTATTATTGATGATTGATGGGATAATTCCATGGGTGATCTTGATGATGAGAGGTTCTTGATAATTATGGTGTTCTTGAAAATTATGTGGAGTTCTTGATGATTATATGTCGTTCTTGATAATTGTATGGCGTTCTTGATGCTTATGTGTTATTTGTACCGAATCTTGTAATTAGAAGACGAACCATATTCTTGTTGATGTAAAAGTAATTAGAACCCTAGGTTGATGTTTTTGTTAGCGTTCTTGATGCTTGTGTGATGTTCTTGATGCTTATGTGATATTCTTACCGAATCTTGTAATTAGAAGACAAATTGTATTCTTGTTGGTATAAAAGTGATTAGAACCCTAGGTTGTACCGTATGATATTATTCTTGGTGTATCGGGTGGGGAAATCGCATGTTTGGGTGTCGATTATGTTTAGAAAAGCATGATAGGTTATGTGCCGTACGTTTCTCGCATTTGATCCGTTGATTGTCTACGTGTTGATCGTTAATTAAGTTGTAAAGTGTCTAAGCATGGTTTCGGGTTCCACAATGGTTCTCGGGGCGTTTTGTGTGTAAAGAGTCAGTGGGGGGTAGGTGGGGGGGGGGGACCCGCCACCTACCCGCGGCCAGAAGGGACGTCTCCGGCAGCGGGCAGGCTGCGGGCGGGCAGCTGCGCGCCGGCGACCCGCTGCCCGGAACAGTGCTTACCGGCGGGCAGCCGGCGGGTGGCCCCCACCCATCGGCTACCCGCTGGAAATCTCCCCCATTCGGGACCCCGGCTTCCCCGTTTGATGTTTCCCCGATCCCCGTGGTGTCCCAACGGACTCCGTTCCTCGTGCCGTGTCTAGTTTGATGTTTCGGGTACCGTTTGTAGGTTTATGAGTCTTTTATATTGCATGCTTGTTGAATTGGTATCCCGTTGACCTAGGTGGAAGAAGTATGAACCCCTTAGGACGATTCTTAGTATGTGAAGGATCACGCATAGGTTTTGTTATACGTTTTCTCCCCCTTCCCAATGTGATAATGTGGGTTGCATGTGCTTGCTATGTGTTATGTGTGCATGATACCCCAATCCGGTTGCGATCGGATTGGTTATTCCTGAGCTGCGGTTCAGAAGCTGGCTGCGGTCAGATTTACACTTTTGGGCTGCGGTCCACCGTTTGGTTGCGATCAAACGTTTCTACATGAGCTGCGGTTCATACTTTCCTGGCTGCGGTCAGATGACATACTCTTGGGCTGCGGTCCATTGTTTGGTTGCGATCAAACTATGATGAGCTGCGGTTCATCGGTCGGTTGCGATCGACCCCTCCGTGTTGCGATACGGGGCAGGGTGCTGCGGGGCCGTGTCAGAGCTATATGCGCTGACCCTCATGTATGGGCATGCGATTGGTCTTGTGGCGCCAACAAAGTGTGCTATGTGATGAAATACGGATGAGTTGTTGTTATGAATGTCTTGGGGATGTGACTAGGGGATTTACACTGGGAATCGCATGTGTTGGGTTATGATCATTAATTATGCTTATCCTTACTTGTCTCGCCTGTTTGTAACTATATATGTTGGTTTAACTGCTGTCTGTGCTTAGCCCTATCTGATGAGTCTATCCCTGTTTTAAAAGCTAGAGTTCGTAGGATGTATCCTCATGATCAAAATGGTTTTCGTATATCTATATATATTTATATGTATTGTATTTCAACGCGTTGGAGTGGGTTACCAGCATCTCTCACTGAACAGATATATTTGGCTTTCAGGCACAGAAGAATAAGTCACTGGAGCGCGCTAGAAATTGGAGCGTAGAAGTAGATAGTTTCCTTTTCGGCATGCGTGCCATGCTTATGCATTTACATTATCAAGGATATTAGTTAGTTAGCCTGTGCACCTGAGTTCTCTAGCTCAGGTGTGGCATAGCACCCCGTACTCTTGTATTACGTTTTGGGATTTAATGAGATTTCGCCTTTATTTTATAAGTTTTAAATATCTTGAAAATCTGGGGTGTTACATGTGTAACACGTGCGTGTTACCTTGTCCACTTTCTGTATGAATGGATTGAATTTCCTCCGTGTGTTGGCTAGCTTGCATGGCATTTTGATCTTGACTTATTTCAGTGAAATTCAAAACACTCACATCATATAAACCACTGTCCATTAAATGTGCACCACATGTGACATTTTCTTCTTCTACATTCCTTGTGACAAATTCATCAATATTAACTAGGAAGTCATCTTCGGTAGGCATATCTCCTTGGACTGTGAAATTAACAGTAGCTTCGGCCAACTTAGCTTTCAATTTATTCACAAATATTCCATTCACCGTAGACATCAAAGTTGCATGGCCAACATCAAAATTACCAATCCAATTCAAAGAAAATAATTCTTCTTCTTGCATACTCGGTCCTTTTGTCATCAAATCTTGGTAGGAACCAAGTCTCCATTTTCTCCAATTTAGGACTCTTCGGTATTCACTCACCAACACCAAATCAAGTCCATCAATTTGATGAATCTCCTCATTCAACATTGTTTCCAGTTCGGCAATTTGGGAAAAAGGATTTATGAAACTTTGGCTTGTATTGGGATTGTGACTTATGGTTGGATTTTGGCTTGTGTTTGGATTTTGGCTTGAGGTAGGGTTTTCATGGGATTGAGTTGAGGGTTGAGAGGATAAACCAAGAATTTCTACAACTGGCCTTTTCCTAGCAGGAATGCCTCTCGGTTTCCTTTTTCTCTTGGAGCTCAAATCAGTTGATTCCTCATGATCCTTAAACAGTATCCGGTTACTTCCAAAAGGCTTTCTTGATCTCATTGGTAACCCTTTCATTTTTATAATTTCACCAATAAGCAAACCGAACCCTAGGATACGGTTGAACTTCCCATTCCTAATTTTTGCACCTTTCACAAAATGTGCAATCCGGCTTAAAATGAGTTTACTCCAGTCACCCCTAACTCCATTCATCACAGCATGCAAATATCCAATTCTCACGGGTGATATATCCTCCATACTATTCAATTTGCACAATACACATTTATAGAGAATTCTAACTAGCATCTCATACTCATGCTTCAAATCAGATTTTTGACCGGAAAGATTTGGTTCGAGAGAAGCATTCTCATTCCGAATTTCTGTCCAAATTTCCGTGTGATCATATGTGTGAACATCTAAGTCCAACAGTGGTTGTTCTGGACTAGATATAGGCAATCCAAAGGTTGTGTGCAACTCTTGTTCATCAATGGTGATGAGAGTTCCATTCACGGTGGACTCAATGGTCCATCCAACAACCTTGGCATTCATATAAAATCTGCTACATCTTCATCATAAAATCCTGAGTATGGATAAGAACATAACCTCATGAGATTACTTTGTTGAAGTGCATGGATGATTCTTTGTGCAAGATGAGAGTTCTCGGCTTCTTTTAGAAATCCTTGAGGGTCAAAACTTCCTCCGGCCTTGATTCCAACTGCTAGCTTCGAGAGATTGAGTTGTTGAGAGTGTTCTTCATTTGGTTGAGAGCTTGAATCTCCAATGGCAGCCATAATGTGCTTGGTATTTTTAGAGATTGAGGGATTGAAGATTTTGAAAGAGATGAAGATTGAGTGTTTCGGCTATGGAAGGTGAAAAGATTTTGAGAGTTTTGAGTGTAATGGTGGCTCTTCCAACCGGTTGGGTGGAAGGGAGGTGTCTTTACACAAATATCCTCACAACTTAAATGTTGACTTTTAATAAGTGAGGGGTATTTTTGATATTCCAATAGCTTCCAACCTTTGACCTAACTGATAGTTAGTTTAGGTTATATATTCTCCATCCAATTTGTCTGCTGATGTGGCGCCAAAAAGTTAGATACTCGGACTGATTTTACCTGAAATAAAATTCATAGAGCACTAAATCTGTTCCGAAAATAATATGTGCATGTATATATATACACGTTTTTATGTAGTTGGAAGAAAGAAAAAGAATTGATTCTTTTTAGACAATTTATTATATACAACTACCATAAAAAGGTGTTCTCATTTAAGATAAAAACCATCATCATACTATCTTGTCACTCTTAAATGGTAAGATTGTGTAAATCTTAATAATTTTTATTTGTGTAAGAAGTAAATAGATAGATACACGGGTAGACATGCATGCAATATATGCTTTTTCAACATTTAATGTAGACTTAAATATATAGGATGTGACAAATTTGCATGTGAGACACATAGGCACGAAAGAGATTTAAATAAATCAGATAGTAATGAATTTTTCAGATAAAAAAAATTTGAGCTTTTAATTTAAATAGAGTTTAGAAACTTAGCTCAATTCAATCATGCCCATCTCGTGTCTTAATTTCGAAAATCTTGATTCACACAGAGGTTTTGTGAGAATATCAGCTATTTGATTCTCGGTCGGGATGTATTCAATTGATAATTCCTTCTTTTCGACATGATCCCAGATAAAATGATGTCTCACATCAATGTGTTTTGTTCTTGAATGTAACACGGGATTGTGTGTTATAGCTATGGCACTTGTATTGTCACACAATATGTTGACATTTTCACAATTCACGCCATAATCTTTCAGTTGCTGCTTCGACCAAAGAATTTGCGCGCAACAACTCCCAGCGGCTATATATTCAGCTTCGGCTGTACTCGTGGCTATAGAGTTTTGCTTTTTGCTAAACCATGATACCAATCTTCCCCCTAAGAACTGGCATGTCCCTGAGGTACTTTTTCGATCGATTTTACATCCTGCAAAATCTGCATCTGAGAAACCAGTTAGTGTAAAATTACCTTCTTTGGGATACCATAATCCCACATTGACTGTTCCTTTTAGGTATCGGATGATTTTCTTGGTAGCAAGAAAATGACTTTCTTTTGGCTTTGACTGGAACCTTGCACATACTCCCACTGAATAAGATATATCTGGTCGGCTTGCAGTGAGGTATAGTAATGATCCAATCATTCCTCGATATTTTGTTTCGTCAACGTCCTTGCCTTCATCATCTTTATCCAATCTTAAAGATGTGCTCATCGGGATCTTGATTGAAGATTTTCCATCTTGACCGAATTTCTTTATAAGATCTTTCGTGTATTTGGCCTGATTGATGAATATCCCTTCGTTGAGTTGCTTTACTTGTAAACCAAGAAAGTAGTTCAACTATCCCATCATGCTCATCTCGAACTTATTCTGCATTAGCTTGGAAAATTTCTCACATAAAGTTATATTAGTACTACCAAATATAATATCATCAACATAAATTTGTACCAATAAAATGTGATCATTTTCTTGAATTCTAAACAAGTTTTTATCAACAAGGCCTTTTGTAAAACCACAGTTAATTAGGAACGTTGATAGAGTGTCGTACCAAGCTCTTGGTGCTTGTTTTAACCCATATAACGCCTTCTTTAATTTGTAGACCTTATTACTATCACCTTTTACCTCGAAACCAGGAGGTTGTTCAACGTAGACTTCCTCTTCAAGTAAGCCGTTAAAAAATGCACTTTTCACGTCCATTTGATAGACAGTGAAATTCTTGTAGGCGGCATATGCTAGAAATATTCTGATGGCTTCCAGTCTTGCAACGGGTGCAAACGTTTCATCGAAATCTATGCCTTCTTCTTGTGAATATCCTTTTGCCACTAAACGTGCTTTATTTCGTATGACAATTCCATCCTCATTTGCTTTATTCCGAAAGACCCATTTTGTTCCAATTACATTGTAATTTTCAGGTCTTGGAACTAATTCCCATACGTCACTTCTTTTAAATTGATCAAGCTCTTCTTGCATTGCATAAATCCAATCTGGATCACTTAGAGCTTCTTCAATGCTTGTGGGCTCCACCTGAGAAAGAAAACAAGAAAATAAGGTATGTATATTTGAGGACCTTGTTTTTACTCCTTCTCGTGGATCTCCAATCACTAGCTCTGGAGGGTGATTTTTGAGCCATCTCAAGTCAGGTTGTAGGTTGCATGGGCTTTCCACGTTTCCTTGCTCAGTAGGTAAGTTGGAGGTAGACACATTTTGCTCATCAGATTGATCTCCAACTTGTGTTTCAACTTGAGAATTTTGACTTTCCACGTGGGGATCTTCATTGACTTCCACGTGTCCTTCACAGTCAATGTCCAATTGCTCCATACCCTGTATAATTTGATCTTTGAAGGATATGTCAGTATCATTAAATGATTTTTCAACTTAACAACTTTCCTGATCATTTTTGTTGCTCTGGGTTTTCTTCTTATGAGCTTCATCAAATGTAACATGAATTGATTCTTCTACCACCATTGATTTCTTGTTCAATACTCTGAATGCTTTGCTGGTAGATGAATATCCTAAAAATATTCCTTCATCTGCACGCTCATCAAAAGTCTTTAGATATGCTTTACCATTATTAAGAATAAAACATTTGATGCCAAAAGTATGAACATAATTAAGTTTAGGTTTTCTCCCTTTCCATAATTCGTACAGAGTCTTATTGTAAGACTTGTGTATCAAGCTTTGATTTTGCGTATAGCAAGCGGTGTTGATTGCTTCAGCCCAATATCTTTTAGGTAGCTCGGCTGACGTAATCATCACTCGTGCGGCTTCTTTTAGCGTTCTATTTCTTCTTTCGGCTACACCATTTTGTTACGGTGTACGTGCGGCAGATAATTGATGTAGAATTCCTTGAGAATTGCAGTAGACTTTAATTACTTGATTCACGAACTCTGTTCCTCGATCAGTTCGGATTTTTGCAATTTTCAAGTCTTTCTCGTTTTGTAGCAGCTTGAGTAGTTCTGGCAGCTTTTGCTCGACTTCGTTTTTCTTTTTGAGAAATATCGTCCATGTGTACCTGGAAAAATCATCAACAACAACTAGTGTATATTTCTTACCACTTAGACTTGCAGGGTCTACTGGACCGAATAGATCCATGTGTAGTAGACTCAGCGGTCTTGTTGTAGATTCTTGAACTTTGGATTTGAAAGATGACTTGATTTGCTTTCCTCTTTGGCAAGCATCACATATTTGATCTTTCTTGTAGACAATATCGGGTAGACCTTCAACGAGTTTGTTTCTTGCTAGTTTGTTGATAGTCTTGAAGTTTAGATGATTCAACTTCTTGTGCCATTCCCAACTTGTTGCATGTGAGTTGTTTGCTAGTAGACACACTGATTCTTTTGTTGTGTTCCAATCCACAACATACATATTTTTCTTCCTTATTCCTTCGAGCACAACTTCTCCCGAGGAATTAATCTTCACTTGGCACTTGTCTTTGAAGAACTCTACTAGATATCCATTGTCACAAAATTGACTTGTACTCAACAAGTTGAATTTTAGACCTTCAACAAAGGATACATCTTCGATTTTCAAACCATTTTGAAAAATTGTACCAATTCCTTTTGTTTTGTCGTATCGTTCATTTCCACCGAATACGACTTTTGGTCCTTTGATATTTTTAAGATTCACAAGACTAGATTTATTTCTAGTCATGTGTCTAGAACATCCACTATCGAAGTACCAAACTTCCTGCAAACAAATTAAACATTTTTAGGTACCCAACTTGATTTGGGTCCTTGAGTGTTAGTCATTTTTGGTACCCAAATCCACCTTGTACTCACTGATCTAAGTTTAGGTGATTGGTAACCATTAAACATATTATAATCATATTTAATTTTTGAAAATATTTTTTGTCCCAATTTTTGATAATTTACTCGATTTTTTGGCACATGGGAAGAAGATTGTTTGGGCCTAGGATAGGCATTAAATCTGGACTTAGTCCATGGTTTAATATAACCAACCTAATCTTGTTTTGAGGGATAAAATCTCCCTGCCTCAATTCTTGGATTCCTTCCCATTTTTCTATGAGGGCTTTGTGCACTAGACTCATTGGTGTGTTTCCATTTAGGAACAAACTTTTGCCTTTTTGTATACTGTTTAGGCGAAATATTGTTTCTTTGGGGCTTCGGCTTAACAGTATTAATTTTGACATTCGTTTGGTAACCAATTCCTTGTCTCACTGTGCTTTCTTGACCTTTTACAAATTTTACTACTTGGACTTTATTACTTAAAGTAGTAGTAGAATTGGCCAAGTTCTTGGAGGCTTGAGAACACGATGGATCATAACCGAGTCCGGTTTTATCACTTGAGTGTTTTTGCATATTTACCATTTTGTCCATTATTTTGGATGAATGTGTAAATGTTGCTATAACCTCTCTAAGGTTGTGCTCTCTCACTTCCCTTGATTTACACTCTTCTTGAAGACAAATAATTTTATCTTTCAAGTCTTTCACTTCAAGTAGAGCATTTTGCAATTTCTCATTTATTTGATCTTTTTCGAGAATCAAAAGACAATTGCGCTCTTTGAGTTGAGAGTGAGTGTCCATTACGGTTTGACATTCTTCCATTAAGTGAAAGAAGGACTCTCTAGAAAATGAAGAATTGACAGAATCATAAGAGTGAGATGTTACCTCATTTTCTTCATTTCCATTTGCCATAAGACACATGTCCTCGTAGGGTGAGTTGTTGGAGATGCTCATGCAAAACATTGCATTGTCATCCTTTGAGGTGTCACTTTCATCACTTGAAGATTCTTCTGACTCACTTATTTCAAGTGGGTCACTAATAAGTGCTTTTCTTCTCTCCTTTGTGAACCTTTTATCTTTGGGCTTGAATTCTTCCTGTTGAGAGTTAGAAACATTTGTATATTGACTTTTACTTACCTTAGGGTGTGGACAACTTGCTGCAAAGTGTCCAGGCTTTCTACAATTGTAGCATAAATTCGAATCTTCCTCAATAATTTCTTTCTTCGAATTCTTTGTTGCATTCCACGATTTCCCTTGTGGATTTTTCTTGTAGTTGCTTCTCTTCATGAATTTCCTAAATTTCTTGACAAAGAGAGCAAATTGATCATTAGGTAATAATTCAACATTTTGTACTGACCTTGAGGTTGATGGTTGCTCGGCTATAAGTGCGTTGTTCTTTTCTTCATGATCTTCCTCTAATCTTGATTTCATCTCGAATTCATAAGCTTTTAGATCACTAAAGAGCTTATCGGTCGATAGGGTTTTTAGATCCCTATGATCTCTCATGGCCGTGACCTTCATGTCCCATGTAGATGGTAGACCACGTAGAATTTTGAGTGAAATTTCTTTTTGATTAATATCTTTTCCAAGATCATTAATCTCTCCTAAGATTTTGGCAAATCTTGTTTCCATGTCGGTAATATTCTCGCTGTTTAGCATTTTGAAATCCTCGAATTTCTTTAATGCTATGGTGAGCTTATTATCTTTTCTTGTTCGTCTCCTTCACCAATTTGAATGAGCGTTTCCCAAACTTCCTTCGCGGATTGACACTTTCGAACTTTTGGAAATATCGTGTCATCGATAGATTTAAACAAAATATCCTTGGCAATATTGTCCAAGTTATTTCTTGTTCTATCTTCACGAGACCATTCCTCTTTTGGTTTTGGAATGTATTGTGGAGTGTCACTTGTTTGTACGGATGAGGTGTTGACTTGCAAAATCTCAATAGGACCACTTGTAACCACTTCCCACATTTCATCATGTAATGCGGATAAATGTACCTGCATGCGAATTTTCCAATCATCAAATTTTTTTTAAGGAAAACAATAAATTTTGGGCAAGAGCCATATCTCTATTCATCATCTTGATTTTTCGAGATCTGTCTAGCAGTCAAGATTGACTCAAATAGACAACTGCTCTGATACCAATTGTTGGTCCCGATAGGGTGGTAGAAAGTCTAGAGGGGGGGTGAATAGACTTTCTAAACCTTTTCACAATTTAAATAACTCTTTGGTAACTTCAACTCTAAGTAGCAAGTAAATAGAGTAAGTTTAAACTGGCACAGCGGAATAGGTAGTATGTAAAGAGTTAGGCCCAATTAATGAATTAAATACGCATATAAGATAGAATAAAGTAACAGAGGTATCTTGAATATATAAAGGAGATGATTCACTCAATATATAATAACAATATTCAAGATTGTAAATAAATATCGTATCACGTCGACCATGTAACGAATGTTACATGCAACACGTCAAACTTGCTTAGAATAATTCAATATTTAAGCTCGAGAAGTTTGAGTCACATGCATACGTGAAAACACACTAAACCCGAACAATTAAGATTGATTGTGAATAGTAAACGGGTTAGTCGGATAAGATAGATAGATAGAGCAAATTATGTAAGTGCGGTATGTAAATGAGAGAGGCAATTTATAGTGGTTCGGAAGTGGCGTAATCTTCCTAGTCCACTTTTTTCCTTTCGCGTCTAGGAGAAATTCACTATTTTTCCACACACAGTTACAATAGTGAATAAGCGCTACACAAGCACTTCATCCGGATGTCTTGCACACAGCTACACCCAACTTCGAGTGTCTCGCACACAGCTACACTCAACTCCGAGTATCTCGCACACAGCTATACTCAACGCCAACTAAGTGTCTTGCACACAGCTACACTTAGCAACTACGAGTGTTTTGCACACAGCTACACTCACTAGAGTATTTTGCACACAGCCTATACTCTTTTTACAATTACAAATACAAAGGTAATTGTATCTCTCTCCAACTAGATTTGAGACTATTCAGACTAAGTCTCTAAGAATATTTGAGCACTTGCACTTTTGAATTTTCGTGTGTATTGCACTTCTATCTCGTGTCTATCTTGTTCACCCTCTGCTCCACACACACTTTGTCTTCAAGTCTTCATGGCTTTTTATAGGCAATCAAATATATCCGTTGGAGTGGGATAATTTGATATTTGAAATTTGAATCTTCATAGCCTGATATTGTTGACAATAGTAGGTCTTCAATTTTGATTTGATTGTCAACTGCCTGACAAAATAATATCTTATCTCCAATTGATTTGTTCAAAATATTATTTTGTTGTCATATTGAATATCCAACGTATCTTTGAAATAAATTCATCTGATAGAATTTATTTCTAGGATAAGTTTTTATATTCATGTCTTCATAAATATTTTTCCGTTCTGATCAAATGTCTTTCAGGCAATTTGGATTCTTGTGGCATGTGGGTAGACTTGGAATAAATTCCTTCGAATTGATTCAATTTCTGATCATCTTGCTTCTTTGCCACATTGTGCTCCTTTGACTTTGAACATCGTGCTCTTTTGACTTGAACATTGTGCTTTTCTGATTTGGCACATTGTGCTCTTTTGGACACATCGTGCTTGTTCACATTGTGCTCATGTAGACATTGTGCTCCTTTAGATACATTGTGCTCCTTTTGACATTGTGCTCCTTAGCACATCGTGCTCTTTTTAATACATTGTGCTCCTTTGGTAGCATTGTGCTCCTTGGTGAACATTGCTTGTCCGAAAATTTGACTAGTGAAAAATAAATCCTTGGGGGAATCGATCTCAAGTGTGATCGTTTTGAGTAAGGACTTTTACCATTTCACCGTTAGGCTCATCCAATCATTCTTTGCAACGCCATTTCTTTATGCTTCTTCTCGGATGAATACTCGTAGGACCAAAATTAATTTCTCAAATTAATTTTGTTCTTCCTATGGTAGATTCTTTTGATTCGCTATTCTGATTTATGATGCTTGTACTCAAAGACCTAAAAACTAAGGGGATCTAAAGTACATTTGGCTTCAGAGACGTGAGTGTCCATACGGTTTGACATTCTTCCATTAAGTGAAAGAAGGACTCTCTAGAAAATGAAGAATTGACAGAATCATAAGAGTGAGATGTTACTCATTTTCTTCATTTCCATTTCCATAAGACACATGTCCTCGTAGGTGAGTTGTTGGAGATGCTCATGCAAAACATTGCATTGTCATCCTTTGAGGTGTCACTTCATCACTTTGAAGATTCTTCTGACTCACTTATTTCAAGTGGGTCACTAATAAGTGCTTTTCTTCTCTCCTTTGTGAACCTTTTACTTTGGGCTTGAATTCTTCCTGTTGAGAGTTAGAAACATTTGTATATTGACTTTTTACTTACCTTAGGTGTGGACAACTTGCTGCAAAGTGTCCAGGCTTTCTACAATTGTAGCATAAATTCGAATCTTCCTCAATAATTTCTTTCTTCGAATTCTTGTTGCATTCCACGATTTCCCTTGTGGATTTTTCTTGTATTTGCTTCTCTTCATGAATTTCCTAAATTTCTTGACAAAGAGAGCAAATTGATCATTAGGTAATAATTCAACATTTTGTACTGACCTTGAGGTTGATGGTTGCTCGGCTATAAGTGCGTTGTTCTTTTCTTCATGATCTCCTCTAATCTTGATTTCATCTCGAATTCAAAGCTTTTAGATCACGTAAAGAGCTTATCGTCGATAGGGTTTTTAGATCCTATGATCTCTCATGGCCGTGACCTTCATGTCCCATGTAGATGGTAGACCACGTAGAATTTGAGAGGACCTTGTTTTTACTCCTTCTCGTGGATCTCCAATCACTAGCTCTGGAGGGTGATTTTTGAGCCATCTCAAGTCAGGTTGTAGGTTGCATGGGCTTTCCACGTTTCCTTGCTCAGTAGGTAAGTTGGAGGTAGACACATTTTGCTCATCAGATTGATCTCCAACTTGTGTTTCAACTTGAGAATTTTGACTTTCCACGTGGGGATCTTCATTGACTTCCACGTGTCCTTCACAGTCAATGTCCAATTGCTCCATACCCTGTATAATTTGATCTTTGAAGGATATGTCAGTATCATTAAATGATTTTTCAACTTAACAACTTTCCTGATCATTTTTGTTGCTCTGGGTTTTCTTCTTATGAGCTTCATCAAATGTAACATGAATTGATTCTTCTACCACCATTGATTTCTTGTTCAATACTCTGAATGCTTTGCTGGTAGATGAATATCCTAAAAATATTCCTTCATCTGCCACGCTCATCAAAAGTCTTTAGATATGCTTTACCATTATTAAGAATAAAACATTTGATGCCAAAAGTATGAACATAATTAAGTTTAGGTTTTCTCCCTTTCCATAATTCGTACAGAGTCTTATTGTAAGACTTGTGTATCAAGCTTTGATTTTGCGTATAGCAAGCGGTGTTGATTGCTTCAGCCCAATATCTTTTAGGTAGCTCGGCTGACGTAATCATCACTCGTGCGGCTTCTTTTAGCGTTCTATTTCTTCTTTCGGCTACACCATTTTGTTACGGTGTACGTGCGGCAGATAATTGATGTAGAATTCCTTGAGAATTGCAGTAGACTTTAATTACTTGATTCACGAACTCTGTTCCTCGATCAGTTCGGATTTTTTGCAATTTTCAAGTCTTTCTCGTTTTGTAGCAGCTTGAGTAGTTCTGGCAGCTTTTGCTCGACTTCGTTTTTCTTTTTGAGAAATATCGTCCATGTGTACCTGGAAAAATCATCAACAACAACTAGTGTATATTTTCTTACCACTTAGACTTGCAGGGTCTACTGGACCGAATAGATCCATGTGTAGTAGACTCAGCGGTCTTGTTGTAGATTCTTGAACTTTGGATTTGAAAGATGACTTGATTTGCTTTCCTCTTTGGCAAGCATCACATATTTGATCTTTCTTGTAGACAATATCGGGTAGACCTTCAACGGAGTTTGTTTCTTGCTAGTTTGTTGATAGTCTTGAAGTTTAGATGATTCAACTTCTTGTGCCATTCCCAACTTGTTGCATGTGAGTTGTTTGCTAGTAGACACACTGATTCTTTTGTTGTGTTCCAATCCACAACATACATATTTTTTCTTCCTTATTCCTTCGAGCACAACTTCTCCCGAGGAATTAATCTTCACTTGGCACTTGTCTTTGAAGAACTCTACTAGATATCCATTGTCACAAAATTGACTTGTACTCAACAAGTTGAATTTTAGACCTTCAACAAAGGATACATCTTCGATTTTCAAACCATTTTGAAAAATTGTACCAATTCCTTTTTGTTTGTCGTATCGTTCATTTCCACCGAATACGACTTTTGGTCCTTTGATATTTTTTAAGATTCACAAGACTAGATTTATTTCTAGTCATGTGTCTAGAACATCCACTATCGAAGTACCAAACTTCCTGCAAACAAATTAAACATTTTTAGGTACCCAACTTGATTTGGGTCCTTGAGTGTTAGTCATTTTTGGTACCCAAATCCACCTTGTACTCACTGATCTAAGTTTAGGTGATTGGTAACCATTAAACATATTATAATCATATTTAATTTTGAAAATATTTTTTGTCCCAATTTTTGATAATTTACTCGATTTTTTGGGCACATGGGAAGAAGATTGTTTGGCGGCCTAGGATAGGCATTAAATCTGGACTTAGTCCATGGTTTAATATAACCAACCTAATCTTGTTTTGAGGGATAAAATCTCCCTGCCTCAATTCTTGGATTCCTTCCCATTTTTCTATGAGGGCTTTGTGCACTAGACTCATTGGTGTGTTTCCATTTAGGAACAAACTTTTGCCTTTTTGTATACTGTTTAGGCGAAATATTGTTTCTTTGGGGCTTCGGCTTAACAGTATTAATTTTGACATTCGTTTGGTAACCAATTCCTTGTCTCACTGTGCTTTCTTGACCTTTTACAAATTTTACTACTTGGACTTTATTACTTAAAGTAGTAGTAGAATTGGCCAAGTTCTTGGAGGCTTGAGAACACGATGGATCATAACCGAGTCCGGTTTTATCACTTTGAGTGTTTTTGCATATTTACCATTTTGTCCATTATTTTTGGATGAATGTGTAAATGTTGCTATAACCTCTCTAAGGTTGTGCTCTCTCACTTCCCTTGATTTACACTCTTCTTGAAGACAAATAATTTTATCTTTCAAGTCTTTCACTTCAAGTAGAGCATTTTGCAATTTCTCATTTATTTGATCTTTTTCGGAGAATCAAAAGACAATTGCGCTCTTTGAGTTGAGAGTGAGTGTCCATTACGGTTTGACATTCTTCCATTAAGTGAAAGAAGGACTCTCTAGAAAATGAAGAATTGACAGAATCATAAGAGTGAGATGTTACCTCATTTTCTTCATTTCCATTTGCCATAAGACACATGTCCTCGTAGGGTGAGTTGTTGGAGATGCTCATGCAAAACATTGCATTGTCATCCTTTGAGGTGTCACTTTCATCACTTTGAAGATTCTTCTGACTCACTTATTTCAAGTGGGTCACTAATAAGTGCTTTTCTTCTCTCCTTTGTGAACCTTTTATCTTTGGGCTTGAATTCTTCCTGTTGAGAGTTAGAAACATTTGTATATTGACTTTTACTTACCTTAGGGTGTGGACAACTTGCTGCAAAGTGTCCAGGCTTTCTACAATTGTAGCATAAATTCGAATCTTCCTCAATAATTTCTTTCTTCGAATTCTTTGTTGCATTCCACGATTTCCCTTGTGGATTTTTCTTGTAGTTGCTTCTCTTCATGAATTTCCTAAATTTCTTGACAAAGAGAGCAAATTGATCATTAGGTAATAATTCAACATTTTGTACTGACCTTGAGGTTGATGGTTGCTCGGCTATAAGTGCGTTGTTCTTTTCTTCATGATCTTCCTCTAATCTTGATTTCATCTCGAATTCATAAGCTTTTAGATCACTAAAGAGCTTATCGGTCGATAGGGTTTTTAGATCCCTATGATCTCTCATGGCCGTGACCTTCATGTCCCATGTAGATGGTAGACCACGTAGAATTTTGAGTGAAATTTCTTTTTGATTAATATCTTTTCCAAGATCATTAATCTCTCCTAAGATTTTGGCAAATCTTGTTTCCATGTCGGTAATATTCTCGCTGTTTAGCATTTTGAAATCCTCGAATTTCTTTAATGCTATGGTGAGCTTATTATCTTTTTCTTGTTCGTCTCCTTCACCAATTTGAATGAGCGTTTCCCAAACTTCCTTCGCGGATTGACACTTTCGAACTTTTGGAAATATCGTGTCATCGATAGATTTAAACAAAATATCCTTGGCAATATTGTCCAAGTTATTTCTTGTTCTATCTTCACGAGACCATTCCTCTTTTGGTTTTGGAATGTATTGTGGAGTGTCACTTGTTTGTACGGATGAGGTGTTGACTTGCAAAATCTCAATAGGACCACTTGTAACCACTTCCCACATTTCATCATGTAATGCGGATAAATGTACCTGCATGCGAATTTTCCAATCATCAAATTTTTTTAAGGAAAACAATAAATTTTGGGCAAGAGCCATATCTCTATTCATCATCTTGATTTTTCGAGATCTGTCTAGCAGTCAAGATTGACTCAAATAGACAACTGCTCTGATACCAATTGTTGGTCCCGATAGGGTGGTAGAAAGTCTAGAGGGGGGGTGAATAGACTTTCTAAACCTTTTCACAATTTAAATAACTCTTTGGTAACTTCAACTCTAAGTAGCAAGTAAATAGAGTAAGTTTAAACTGCACAGCGGAATAGGTAGTATGTAAAGAGTTAGGCCCAATTAATGAATTAAATACGCATATAAGATAGAATAAAGTAACAGAGGTATCTTGAATATATAAAGGAGATGATTCACTCAATATATAATAACAATATTCAAGATTGTAAATAAATATCGTATCACGTCGACCATGTAACGAATGTTACATGCAACACGTCAAACTTGCTTAGAATAATTCAATATTTAAGCTCGAGAAGTTTGAGTCACATGCATACGTGAAAACACACTAAACCCGAACAATTAAGATTGATTGTGAATAGTAAACGGGTTAGTCGGATAAGATAGATAGATAGAGCAAATTATGTAAGTGCGGTATGTAAATGAGAGAGGCAATTTATAGTGGTTCGGAAGTGGCGTAATCTTCCTAGTCCACTTTTTTCCTTTCGCGTCTAGGAGAAATTCACTATTTTTCCACACACAGTTACAATAGTGAATAAGCGCTACACAAGCACTTCATCCGGATGTCTTGCACACAGCTACACCCAACTTCGAGTGTCTCGCACACAGCTACACTCAACTCCGAGTATCTCGCACACAGCTATACTCAACGCCAACTAAGTGTCTTGCACACAGCTACACTTAGCAACTACGAGTGTTTTGCACACAGCTACACTCACTAGAGTATTTTGCACACAGCTATACTCTTTTTACAATTACAAATACAAAGGTAATTGTATCTCTCTCCAACTAGATTTGAGACTATTCAGACTAAGTCTCTAAGAATATTTGAGCACTTGCACTTTTTGAATTTTCGTGTGTATTGCACTTCTATCTCGTGTCTATCTTGTTCACCTCTGCTCCACACACACTTTGTCTTCAAGTCTTCATAGATTTTTATAGGCAATCAAATATATCCGTTGGAGTGGGATAATTTGATATTTGAAATTTGAATCTTCATAGCCTGATATTGTTGACAATAGTAGGTCTTCAATTTTGATTTGATTGTCAACATGCCTAACAAAATAATATCTTATCTCCAATTGATTCGTTCAAAATATTATTTTGTTGTCATATAGAATATCCAACGTATCTTTGAAATAAATTCATCTGATAGAATTTATTTCTAGGATAAGTTTTTATATTCATGTCTTCATAAATATTTTTCCGTTCTGATCAAATGTCTTTCAGGCAACTTTGGATTCTTGTGGCATGTGGGTAGACTTGGAATAAATTCCTTCGAATTGATTCAATTTCTGATCATCTTGCTTCTTTGCCACATTGTGCTCCTTTGACTTTGAACATCGTGCTCTTTTGACTTGAACATTGTGCTTTTCTGATTTGGCCACATTGTGCTCTTTTGGACACATCGTGCTTGTTCACATTGTGCTCATGTAGAACATTGTGCTCCTTTAGATACATTGTGCTCCTTTTGAACATTGTGCTCCTTAGCACATCGTGCTCTTTTTAATACATTGTGCTCCTTTGGTAGCATTGTGCTCCTTGGTGAACATCGTGCTTGTCCGAAAATTTGACTAGTGAAAAATAAATCCTTGGGGGAATCGATCTCAAGTGTGATCGTTTTGAGTAAGGACTTTTACCATTTCACCGTTAGGCTCATCCAATCATTCTTTGCAACGCCATTTCTTTATGCTGCGTTCTCGGATGAATACTCGTAGGACCAAAATTAATTTCTCAAATTAATTTTGTTCTTCCTATGGTAGATTCTTTTTGATTCGCTATTCTGATTTATGATGCTTGTACTCAAGGACCTAAAAACTAAGGGGATCTAAAGTACATTTGGCTTCATCAAAACTTACAAAAATATTCCTATCAGTCGCCTCCACTGGGGGACTCGGCGAGAAAAGAGAGAAACAACGGGGCACTGACCCTAAAACGTTTCTAAGATAGAAAAATTCTAAACGGTCGCCTCGACTGAGGGGTTCGTCGAGAAAAGAAAGAAACAACGGGGCACCGACCCTTAAACGTTTCTAAGATAGAAAAAGCCTAAGGGGTCGCCTCGACTGAGGGACTCGGCGAGAAAAGAGAGAAAAATGAGGCACTGACCCTTAAACATTTCTAAGATAGAAAATGCCTAAGGGGTCGCCTCGACTGAGGGGCTCGGCGAGAAAAGAGAGAAACAACGGGGCACTGACCCTTAAACGTTTCTAAGATAGAAGAAGCCTAAGGGGTCGCCTCCACTGGGGGACTCAGCGAGAAAAGAGAGAAACAACGGGGCACTGACCCTTAAACATTTCTAAGATAGAAAAATCCTAAAGGGTCGCCTCGACTGAGGGGTTCGGCGAGAAAAGAAAGAAACAACAGGGCACCGACCCTTAAACGTTTCTAAGATAGAAAAAGCCTAAGGGGTCGCCTCCACTGGGGGACTCGGCGAGAAAAGAGAGAAAAATGAGGCACTGACCCTTAAACGTTTCTATGATAGAAAATGCCTAAGGGGTCGCCTCGACTGAGGGACTCGACGAGAAAAGAGAGAAACAACGAGGCACTGACCCTTAAACGTTTCTAAGATAGAAAAAGCAAAAGGGGTCGCCTCGACTGAGGGACTCGGCGAGAAAAGAGAGAAACAACGGGGCACAGACCCTTAAACATTTCTAAGATAGAAAATGCCTAAGGGGTCGCCTCGACTGAGGGACTCGGCGAGAAAAGACAGAAACAACGGGGCACTAACCCTTAAACGTTTCTAAGATAGAAAAAGCCTAAGGGGTCGCCTCCACTGGGGGACTCGGCGACAAAAGAGAGAAACAATGGGGCACTGACCCTTAAACGTTTCTAAGATAGAAAAATCCTAAAGGGTCTCCTCGACTGAGGGGTTCGGCGAGAAAAGAAAGAAACAACGGGGCACCGACCCTTAAACGTTTCTAAGATAGAAAAAGCCTAAGGGGTCGCCTCGACTGAGGGACTCGGCGAGAAAAGAGAGAAAAATGAGGCACTGACCCTTAAACGTTTCTATGATAGAAAATGCCTAAGGGGTCGCTCGACTGAGGGACTCGGCGAGAAAAGAGAGAAACAACGGGGCACTGACCCTTAAACGTTTCTAAGATAGAAAATGCCTAAGGGGTCGCCTCGACTGAGGGACTCGGCGAGAAAAGAGAGAAACAACGAGGCACTGACCCTTAAACGTTTCTAAGATAGAAAAAGCATAAGGGGTCGCTTCGACTGAGGGACTCGGCGAGAAAAGAGAGAAACAACGGGGCACAGACCCTTAAACATTTCTAAGATAGAAAATGCCTAAGGGGTCGCCTCGACTGAGGAACTCGGCGAGAAAAGAGAGAAACAACGGGGCACTGACCCTTAAACGTTTCTAAGATAGAAAAAGCCTAAGGGGTCGCCTCCACTGGGGGACTCGGCGAGAAAAGAGAGAAACAACGGGGCACTGACCCTTAAACGTTTCTAAGATAGAAAAATCCTAAAGGGTCTCCTCGACTGAGGGGTTCGGCGAGAAAAGAAAGAAACAACGGGGCACCGACCCTTAAACGTTTCTAAGATAGAAAAAGCCTAAGGGGTCGCCTCGACTGAGGGACTCGGCGAGAAAAGAGAGAAAAATAAGGCACTGACCCTTAAACGTTTCTATGATAGAAAATGCCTAAGGGGTCGCTCGACTGAGGGACTCGGCGAGAAAAGAGAGAAACAACGGGGCACTGACCCTTAAACGTTTCTAAGATAGAAAATGCCTAAGGGGTCGCCTCGACTGAGGGACTCGGCGAGAAAAGAGAGAAACAACGAGGCACTGACCCTTAAACGTTTCTAAGATAGAAAAAGCATAAGGGGTCGCCTCGACTGAGGGACTCGGCGAGAAAAGAGAGAAACAACGGGGCACAGACCCTTAAACATTTCTAAGATAGAAAATGCCTAAGGGGTCGCCTCGACTGAGGGACTCGGCGAGAAAAGAGAGAAACAACGGGGCACTGACCCTTAAACGTTTCTAAGATAGAAAAAGCCTAAGGGGTCGCCTCCACTGGGGGACTCGGCGAGAAAAGAGAGAAACAACGGGGCACTGACCCTTAAACGTTTCTAAGATAGAAAAATCCTAAAGGGTCTCCTCGACTGAGGGGTTCGGCGAGAAAAGAAAGAAACAACGGGGCACCGACCCTTAAACATTTCTAAGATAGAAAAAGCCTAAGGGGTCGCCTCGACTGAGGGACTCGGCGAGAAAAGAGAGAAAAATGAGGCACGGACCCTTAAACGTTTCTGTGATAGAAAATGCCTAAGGGGTCGCCTCGACTGAGGGACTCGGCGAGAAAAGAGAGAAACAACGGGGCACTGACCCTTAAACATTTCTAAGATAGAAAAAACATAAGGGGTCGCCTCGATTGAGGGACTCGGCGAGAAAAGAGAGAAATAACGGGGCACAGACCCTTAAACATTTCTAAGATAGAAAATGCCTAAGGGGTCGCCTCGACTGAGGGACTCGGCGAGAAAAGAGAGAAACAACGGGGCACTGACCCTTAAACGTTTCTAAGATAGAAAAAGCCTAAGGGGTCGCCTCCACTGGGGGACTCAGCGAGAAAAGAGAGAAACAACGGGGCACTGACCCTTAAACGTTTCTAAGATAGAAAATGCCTAAGGGGTCGCCTCGACTGAGGGACTCGGCGAGAAAAGAGAGAAACAACGAGGCACTGACCCTTAAACGTTTCTAAGATAGAAAAAGCATAAGGGGTCGCCTCGACTGAGGGACTCGGCGAGAAAAGAGAGAAACAACGGGGCACAGACCCTTAAACATTTCTAAGATAGAAAATGCCTAAGGGGTCGCCTCGACTGAGGGACTCGGCGAGAAAAGAGAGAAACAACGGGGCACTGACCCTTAAACGTTTCTAAGATAGAAAAAGCCTAAGGGGTCGCCTCCACTGGGGGACTCGGCGAGAAAAGAGAGAAACAACGGGGCACTGACCCTTAAACGTTTCTAAGATAGAAAAATCCTAAAGGGTCTCATCGACTGAGGGGTTCGGCGAGAAAAGAAAGAAACAACGGGGCACCGACCCTTAAACATTTCTAAGATAGAAAAAGCCTAAGGGATCGCCTCGACTGAGGGACTCGGCGAGAAAAGAGAGAAAAATGAGGCACGGACCCTTAAACGTTTCTGTGATAGAAAATGCCTAAGGGGTCGCCTCGACTGAGGGACTCGGCGAGAAAAGAGAGAAACAACGGGGCACTGACCCTTAAACATTTCTAAGATAGAAAAAACATAAGGGGTCGCCTCGATTGAGGGACTCGGCGAGAAAAGAGAGAAACAACGGGGCACAGACCCTTAAACATTTCTAAGATAGAAAATGCCTAAGGGGTCGCCTCGACTAAGGGACTCGGCGAGAAAAGAGAGAAACAACGGGGCACTGACCCTTAAACGTTTCTAAGATAGAAAAAGCCTAAGGGGTCGCCTCCACTGGGGGACTCAGCGAGAAAAGAGAGAAACAACGGGGCAGTGACCCTTAAACGTTTCTAAGATAGAAAAACCCTAAAGGGTCGCCTCGACTGAGGGGTTCGGCGAGAAAAGAAATAAACAACAGGGCACCGACCCTTAAACGTTTCTAAGATAGAAAAAGCCTAAGGGGTCGCCTCGACTGAGGGACTCGGCGAGAAAAGAGAGAAAAATGAGGCACTGACCCTTAAACGTTTCTATGATAGAAAATGCCTAAGGGGTCGCCTCGACTGAGGGACTCGGCGAGAAAAGAGAGAAACAACGAGGCACTGACCCTTAAACGTTTCTAAGATAGAAAAAGCAAAAGGGGTCGCCTCGACTGAGGGACTCGGCGAGAAAAGAGAGAAACAACGGGGCACAGACCCTTAAATATTTCTAAGATAGAAAATGCCTAAGGGGTCGCCTCGACTGAGGGACTCGGCGAGAAAAGAGAGAAACTACGGGGCACTGACCCTTAAACGTTTCTAAGATAGAAAAAGCCTAAGGGGTCGCCTCCACTGGGGGACTCGGCGAGAAAAGAGAGAAACAACGGGGCACTGACCCTTAAACATTTCTAAGATAGAAAAATCCTAAAGGGTCTCCTCGACTGAGGGGTTCGGCGAGAAAAGAAAGAAACAACGGGGCACCGACCCTTAAACGTTTCTAAGATAGAAAAAGCCTAAGGGGTCGCCTCGACTGAGGGACTCGGCGAGAAAAGACAGAAACAACGGGGCACTGACCCTTAAACGTTTCTAAGATAGAAAAAGCCTAAGGGGTCGCCTCCACTGGGGGACTCGGCGAGAAAAGAGAGAAACAATGGGGCACTGACCCTTAAACGTTTCTAAGATAGAAAAATCCTAAAGGGTCTCCTCGACTGAGGGGTTCGGCGAGAAAAGAAAGAAACAACGAGGCACCGACCCTTAAACGTTTCTAAGATAGAAAAAGCCTAAGGGGTCGCCTCGACTGAGGGACTCGGCGAGAAAAGAGAGAAAAATGAGGCACTGACGCTTAAACGTTTCTATGATAGAAAATGCCTAAGGGGTCGCTCGACTGAGGGACTCGGCGAGGAAAGAGAGAAACAACGGGGCACTGACCCTTAAACGTTTCTAAGATAGAAAATGCCTAAGGGGTCGCCTCGACTGAGGGACTCGGCGAGAAAAGAGAGAAACAACGAGGCACTGACCCTTAAACGTTTCTAAGATAGAAAAAGCATAAGGGGTCGCCTCGACTGAGGGACTCGGCGAGAAAAGAGAGAAACAACGGGGCACAGACCCTTAAACATTTCTAAGATAGAAAATGCCTAAGGGGTCGCCTCGACTGAGGGACTCGGCGAGAAAAGAGAGAAACAACGGGGCACTGACCCTTAAACGTTTCTAAGATAGAAAAAGCCTAAGGGGTCGCCTCCACTGGGGGACTCGGCGAGAAAAGAGAGAAACAACGGGGCACTGACCCTTAAACGTTTCTAAGATAGAAAAATCCTAAAGGGTCTCCTCGACTGAGGGGTTCGGCGAGAAAAGAAAGAAACAACGGGGCACCGACCCTTAAACATTTCTAAGATAGAAAAAGCCTAAGGGGTCGCCTCGACTGAGGGACTCGGCGAGAAAAGAGAGAAAAATGAGGCACGGACCCTTAAACGTTTCTGTGATAGAAAATGCCTAAGGGGTCGCCTCGACTGAGGGACTCGGCGAGAAAAGAGAGAAACAACGGGGCACTGACCCTTAAACATTTCTAAGATAGAAAAAACATAAGGGGTCGCCTCGATTGAGGGACTCGGCGAGAAAAGAGAGAAACAACGGGGCACAGACCCTTAAACATTTCTAAGATAGAAAATGCCTAAGGGGTCGCCTCGACTGAGGGACTCGGCGAGAAAAGAGAGAAACAACGGGGCACTGACCCTTAAACGTTTCTAAGATAGAAAAAGCCTAAGGGGTCGCCTCCACTGGGGGACTCAGCGAGAAAAGAGAGAAACAACGGGGCACTGACCCTTAAACGTTTCTAAGATAGAAAAATCCTAAAGGGTCGCCTCGACTGAGGGGTTCGGCGAGAAAAGAAATAAACAACAGGGCACCGACCCTTAAACGTTTCTAAGATAGAAAAAGCCTAAGGGGTCGCCTCGACTGAGGGACTCGACGAGAAAAGAGAGAAAAATGAGGCACTGACCCTTAAACGTTTCTATGATAGAAAATGCCTAAGGGGTCGCCTCGACTGAGGGACTCGGCGAGAAAAGAGAGAAACAACGAGGCACTGACCCTTAAACGTTTCTAAGATAGAAAAAGCAAAAGGGGTCGCCTCGACTGAGGGACTCGGCGAGAAAAGAGAGAAACAACGGGGCACAGACCCTTAAATATTTCTAAGATAGAAAATGCCTAAGGGGTCGCCTCGACTGAGGGACTCGGCGAGAAAAGAGAGAAACAACGGGGCACTGACCCTTAAACGTTTCTAAGATAGAAAAAGCCTAAGGGGTCGCCTCCACTGGGGGACTCGGCGAGAAAAGAGAGAAACAACGGGGCACTGACCCTTAAACGTTTCTAAGATTGAAAATGCCTAAGGGGTCGCCTCGACTGAGGGACTCGGCGAGAAAAGAGAGAAACAACGAGGCACTGACCCTTAAACGTTTCTAAGATAGAAAAAGCATAAGGGGTCGCCTCGACTGAGGGACTCGGCGAGAAAAGAGAGAAACAACGGGGCACAGACCCTTAAACATTTCTAAGATAGAAAATGCCTAAGGGGTCGCCTCGACTGAGGGACTCGGCGAGAAAAGAGAGAAACAACGGGGCACTGACCCTTAAACGTTTCTAAGATAGAAAAAGCCTAAGGGGTCGCCTCCACTGGGGGACTCGGCGAGAAAAGAGAGAAACAACGGGGCACTGACCCTTAAACGTTTCTAAGATAGAAAAAGCCTAAGGGGTCGCCTCCACTGGGGGACTCAGCGAGAAAAGAGAGAAACAACGGGGCACTGACCCTTAAACGTTTCTAAGATAGAAAAATCCTAAAGGGTCGCCTCGACTGAGGGGTTCGGCGAGAAAAGAAATAAACAACAGGGCACCGACCCTTAAACGTTTCTAAGATAGAAAAAGCCTAAGGGGTCGCCTCGACTGAGGGACTCGGACGAGAAAAGAGAGAAAAATGAGGCACTGACCCTTAAACGTTTCTATGATAGAAAATGCCTAAGGGGTCGCCTCGACTGAGGGACTCGGCGAGAAAAGAGAGAAACAACGAGGCACTGACCCTTAAACGTTTCTAAGATAGAAAAGCAAAGGGTCGCCTCGACTGAGGGACTCGGCGAGAAAAGAGAGAAACAACGGGCACAGACCCTTAAATATTTCTAAGATAGAAAATGCCTAAGGGGTCGCCTCGACTGAGGGACTCGGCGAGAAAAGAGAGAAACAACGGGGCACTGACCCTTAAACGTTTCTAAGATAGAAAAAGCCTAAGGGGTCGCCTCCACTGGGGGACTCGGCGAGAAAAGAGAGAAACAACGGGGCACTGACCCTTAAACGTTTCTAAGATTGAAAATGCCTAAGGGGTCGCCTCGACTGAGGGACTCGGCGAGAAAAGAGAGAAACAACGAGGCACTGACCCTTAAACGTTTCTAAGATAGAAAAAGCATAAGGGGTCGCCTCGACTGAGGGACTCGGCGAGAAAAGAGAGAAACAACGGGGCACAGACCCTTAAACATTTCTAAGATAGAAAATGCCTAAGGGGTCGCCTCGACTGAGGGACTCGGCGAGAAAAGAGAGAAACAACGGGGCACTGACCCTTAAACGTTTCTAAGATAGAAAAAGCCTAAGGGGTCGCCTCCACTGGGGGACTCGGCGAGAAAAGAGAGAAACAACGGGGCACTGACCCTTAAACGTTTCTAAGATAGAAAAATCCTAAAGGGTCTCCTCGACTGAGGGGTTCGGCGAGAAAAGAAAGAAACAACGGGGCACCGACCCTTAAACATTTCTAAGATAGAAAAAGCCTAAGGGGTCGCCTCGACTGAGGGACTCGGCGAGAAAAGAGAGAAAAATGAGGCACGGACCCTTAAACGTTTCTGTGATAGAAAATGCCTAAGGGGTCGCCTCGACTGAGGGACTCGGCGAGAAAAGAGAGAAACAACGGGGCACTGACCCTTAAACATTTCTAAGATAGAAAAAACATAAGGGGTCGCCTCGATTGAGGGACTCGGCGAGAAAAGAGAGAAACAACGGGGCACAGACCCTTAAACATTTCTAAGATAGAAAATGCCTAAGGGGTCACCTCGACTGAGGGACTCGGCGAGAAAAGAGAGAAACAACGGGGCACTGACCCTTAAACGTTTCTAAGATAGAAAAAGCCTAAGGGGTCGCCTCCACTGGGGGACTCAGCGAGAAAAGAGAGAAACAACGGGGCACTGACCCTTAAACGTTTCTAAGATAGAAAAATCCTAAAGGGTCGCCTCGACTGAGGGGTTCGGCGAGAAAAGAAATAAACAACAGGGCACCGACCCTTAAACGTTTCTAAGATAGAAAAAGCCTAAGGGGTCGCCTCGACTGAGGGACTCGGCGAGAAAAGAGAGAAAAATGAGGCACTGACCCTTAAACGTTTCTATGATAGAAAATGCCTAAGGGGTCGCCTCGACTGAGGGACTCGGCGAGAAAAGAGAGAAACAACGGGCACTGACCTTAAACGTTTCTAAGATAGAAAAAGCAAAGGGGTCGCCTCGACTGAGGGACTCGGCGAGAAAAGAGAGAAACAACGGGGCACAGACCCTTAAACATTTCTAAGATAGAAAATGCCTAAGGGGTCGCCTCGACTGAGGGACTCGGCGAGAAAAGAGAGAAACAACGGGGCACTGACCCTTAAACGTTTCTAAGATAGAAAAAGCCTAAGGGGTCGCCTCCACTGGGGGACTCGGCGAGAAAAGAGAGAAACAACGGGGCACTGACCCTTAAACGTTTCTAAGATAGAAAAATCCTAAAGGGTCTCCTCAACTGAGGGGTTCGGCGAGAAAAGAAAGAAACAACGGGGCACCGACCCTTAAACGTTTCTAAGATAGAAAAAGCCTAAGGGGTCGCCTCGACTGAGGGACTCGGCGAGAAAAGAGAGTAAAATGAGGCACTGACCCTTAAACGTTTCTATGATAGAAAATGCCTAAGGGGTCGCTCGACTGAGGGACTCGGCGAGAAAAGAGAGAAACAACGGGGCACTGACCCTTAAACGTTTCTAAGATAGAAAAAGCCTAAGGGGTCGCCTCGACTGAGGGACTCGGCGAGAAAAGAGAGAAACAACGGGGCACAGACCCTTAAACATTTCTAAGATAGAAAATGCCTAAGGGGTCGCCTCGACTGAGGGACTCGGCGAGAAAAGAGAGAAACAACGGGGCACTGACCCTTAAACGTTTCTAAGATAGAAAAAGCCTAAGGGGTCGCCTCCACTGGGGGACTCGGCGAGAAAAGAGAGAAACAACGGGGCACTGACCCTTAAACGTTTCTAAGATAGAAAAATCCTAAAGGGTCGCCTCGACTGAGGGGTTCGGCGAGAAAAGAAAGAAACAACGGGGCACCGACCCTTAAACGTTTCTAAGATAGAAAAAGCCTAAGGGGTCGCCTCGACTGAGGGACTCGGCGAGAAAAGAGAGAAAAATGAGGCACTGACCCTTAAACGTTTCTATGATAGAAAATGCCTAAGGGGTCGCCTCGACTGAGGGACTCGGCGAGAAAAGAGAGAAACAACGGGGCACTGACCCTTAAACGTTTCTAAGATAGAAAAAGCCTAAGGGGTCGCCTCGACTGAGGGACTCGGCGAGAAAAGAGAGAAACAACGGGGCACAGACCCTTAAACATTTCTAAGATAGAAAATGCCTAAGGGGTCGCCTCGACTGAGGGACTCGGCGAGAAAAGAGAGAAACAACGGGGCACTGACCCTTAAACGTTTCTAAGATAGAAAAAGCCTAAGGGGTCGCCTCCGACTGGGGGACTCGGCGAGAAAAGAGAGAAACAACGGGGCACTGACCCTTAAACGTTTCTAAGATAGAAAAATCCTAAAGGGTCTCCTCGACTGAGGGTTCGGCGAGAAAAGAAAGAAACAACGGGGCACCGACCCTTAAACGTTTCTAAGATAGAAAAAGCCTAAGGGGTCGCCTCGACTGAGGGACTCGGCGAGAAAAGAGAGAAAAATGAGGCACTGACCCTTAAACGTTTCTATGATAGAAAATGCCTAAGGGGTCGCTCGACTGAGGGACTCGGCGAGAAAAGAGAGAAACAACGGGGCACTGACCCTTAAACGTTTCTAAGATAGAAAATGCCTAAGGGGTCGCCTCGACTGAGGGACTCGGCGAGAAAAGAGAGAAACAACGAGGCACTGACCCTTAAACGTTTCTAAGATAGAAAATGCATAAGGGGTCGCCTCGACTGAGGGACTCGGCGAGAAAAGAGAGAAACAACGGGCACAGACCCTTAAACATTTCTAAGATAGAAAATGCCTAAGGGGTCGCCTCGACTGAGGGACTCGGCGAGAAAAGAGAGAAACAACGGGGCACTGACCCTTAAACGTTTCTAAGATAGAAAAATGCCTAAAGGGGTCGCCTCGACTGAGGGACTCGGCGAGAAAAGAGAGAAACAACGGGGCACTGACCCTTAAACGTTTCTAAGATAGAAAATGCCTAAGGGGTCGCCTCGACTGAGGGACTCGGCGAGAAAAGAGAGAAACAACGAGGCACTGACCCTTAAACGTTTCTAAGATAGAAAAGCATAAGGGGTCGCCTCGACTGAGGGACTCGGCGAGAAAAGAGAGAAACAACGGGGCACAGACCCTTAAACATTTCTAAGATAGAAAATGCCTAAGGGGTCGCCTCGACTGAGGGACTCGGCGAGAAAAGAGAGAAACAACGGGGCACTGACCCTTAAACGTTTCTAAGATAGAAAAAGCCTAAGGGGTCGCCTCCACTGGGGGACTCGGCGAGAAAAGAGAGAAACAACGGGGCACTGACCCTTAAACGTTTCTAAGATAGAAAAATCCTAAAGGGTCTCCTCGACTGAGGGGTTCGGCGAGAAAAGAAAGAAACAACGGGGCACCGACCCTTAAACATTTCTAAGATAGAAAAAGCCTAAGGGGTCGCCTCGACTGAGGGACTCGGCGAGAAAAGAGAGAAAAATGAGGCACGGACCCTTAAACGTTTCTGTGATAGAAAATGCCTAAGGGGTCGCCTCGACTGAGGGACTCGGCGAGAAAAGAGAGAAACAACGGGGCACTGACCCTTAAACATTTCTAAGATAGAAAAAACATAAGGGGTCGCCTCGATTGAGGGACTCGGCGAGAAAAGAGAGAAACAACGGGGCACAGACCCTTAAACATTTCTAAGATAGAAAATGCCTAAGCGGTCGCCTCGACTGAGGGACTCGGCGAGAAAAGAGAGAAACAACGGGGCACTGACCCTTAAACGTTTCTAAGATAGAAAAATGCCTAAGGGGTCGCCTCGACTGGAGGGACTCGGCGAGAAAAGAGAGAAACAACGGGGCACTGACCCTTAAACGTTTCTAAGATAGAAAAATCCTAAAGGGTCTCCTCGACTGAGGGTTCGGCGAGAAAAGAAAGAAACAACGGGCACCGACCCTTAAACGTTTCTAAGATAGAAAAAGCCTAAGGGGTCGCCTCGACTGAGGGACTCGGCGAGAAAAGAGAAAAAAGAGACAAACCTGATAGAAAAAAGCGAAAGGACCGAGAAAAGAGAAAACAACGGGCACTGACCCTTAAACGTTTCTAAGATAGAAAATGCCTAAGGGGTCGCCTCGACTGAGGGACTCGGCGAGAAAAGAGAGAAACAACGAGGCACTGACCCTTAAACGTTTCTAAGATAGAAAATGCATAAGGGGTCGCCTCGACTGAGAGACTCGGCGAGAAAAGAGAGAAACAACGGGGCACAGACCCTTAAAATTTCTAAGATAGAAAATGCCTAAGGGGTCGCCTCGACTGAGGGACTCGGCGAGAAAAGAGAGAAACAACGGGGCACTGACCCTTAAACGTTTCTAAGATAGAAAAAGCCTAAGGGGTCGCCTCCACTGGGGGACTCGGCGAGAAAAGAGAGAAACAACGGGGCACTGACCCTTAAACGTTTCTAAGATAGAAAAATCCTAAAGGGTCTCCTCGACTGAGGGGTTCGGCGAGAAAAGAAAGAATCAACGGGGCACCGACCCTTAAACATTTCTAAGATAGAAAAAGCCTAAGGGGTCGCCTCGACTGAGGGACTCGGCGAGAAAAGAGAGAAAAATGAGGCACAGACCCTTAAACGTTTCTGTGATAGAAAATGCCTAAGGGGTTGCCTCGACTGAGGGACTCGGCTAGAAAAGAGAGAAACAACGGGGCACTGACCCTTAAACATTTCTAAGATAGAAAAAACATAAGGGGTCGACTCGATTGAGGGACTCGGCGAGAAAAGAGAGAAACAACGGGGCACAGACCCTTAAACATTTCTAAGATAGAAAATGCCTAAGCGGTCGCCTCGACTGAGGGACTCGGCGAGAAAAGAGAGAAACAACGGGGCACTGACCCTTAAACGTTTCTAAGATAGAAAAAGCCTAAGGGGTCGCCTCCACTGGGGGACTCAGCGAGAAAAGAGAGAAACAACGGGGCACTGACCCTTAAACGTTTCTAAGATAGAAAAATCCTAAAGGGTCGCCTCGACTGAGGGGTTCGGCGAGAAAAGAAAGAAACAACAGGGCACCGACCCTTAAACGTTTCTAAGATAGAAAAAGCCTAAGGGGTCGCCTCTACTGAGGGACTCGGCGAGAAAAGAGAGAAAAATGAGGCACTGACCCTTAAACGTTTCTATGATAGAAAATGCCTAAGGGGTCGCCTCGACTGAGGGACTCGGCGAGAAAAGAGAGAAACAACGAGGCACTGACCCTTAAACGTTTCTAAGATAGAAAAAGCAAAAGGGGTCGCCTCGACTGAGGGACTCGGCGAGAAAAGAGAGAAACAACGGGGCATAGACCCTTAAATATTTCTAAGATAGAAAATGCCTAAGGGGTCGCCTCGACTGAGGGACTCGGCGAGAAAAGAGAGAAACAACGGGGCACTGACCCTTAAACGTTTCTAAGATAGAAAAAGCCTAAGGGGTCGCCTCCACTGGGGGACTCGGCGAGAAAAGAGAGAAACAACGGGGCACTGACCCTTAAACGTTTCTAAGATAGAAAAATCCTAAAGGGTCTCCTCGACTGAGGGGTTCGGCGAGAAAAGAAAGAAACAACGGGGCACCGACCCTTAAACGTTTCTAAGATAGAAAAAGCCTAAGGGGTCGCCTCGACTGAGGGACTCGGCGAGAAAAGAGAGAAAAATGAGGCACTGACCCTTAAACGTTTCTATGATAGAAAATGCCTAAGGGGTCGCCTCGACTGAGGGACTCGGCGAGAAAAGAGAGAAACAACGGGGAACTGACCCTTAAACATTTCTAAGATAGAAAATGCCTAAGGGGTCGCCTCGACTAAGGGACTCGGCGAGAAAAGAGAGAAACAACGGGGCACTGACCCTTAAACGTTTCTAAGATAGAAAAAGCATAACGGGTCGCCTCGACTGGGGGACTCGGTGAGAAAAGAGAGAAACAACGAGGCACTGACCCTTAAACGTTTCTAAGATAGAAAAATCCTAAAGGGTTACCTCGACTAAGGGATTCGGCGAGAAAAGAAAGAAACAACGGGGCACCGACCCTTAAACGTTTCTAAGTTAGAAAAAGCCTAAGGGGTCGCCTCGACAGAGGGACTCGGCGAGAAAAGAGAGAAACAATGAGGCACTGACCCTTAAACATTTCTATGATAGAAAATGCCCATGGGGTCGCCTCGACTGAGGGACTCGGCGAGAAAAGAGAGAAACAACGGGGCACTGACCCTTAAACGTTTCAAAGATAGAAAAAGCCTAAGGGGTCGCCTCGACTGAGGGACTCGGCGAGAAAAGAGAGAAACAACGGGGAACTGACCCTTAAACATTTCTAAGATAGAAAATGCCTAAGGGGTCGCCTCGACTGAGGGACTCGGCGAGAAAAGAGAGAAACAACGGGGCACTGACCCTTAAACGTTTCTAAGATAGAAAAATCCTAAGGGGTCGCCTCGACTGGGGGACTCGGCGAGAAAAGAGAGAAACAACGGGGCACTGACCCTTGAACATTTCTAAGATAGAAAAATCCTAAAGGGTCGCCTCGACTGAGGGACTCGGCAAGAAAAGAAAGAAACAACAGGGCACCGACCCTTAAACGTTTCTAAGATACAAAAATCCTAAGGGGTCGCCTCGACTGAGGGACTCGGCGAGAAAATAGAGAAACAACGGGGCATTGAACCTTAAACGTTTCTAAGATAGAAAAAGCCTAAGGGTTCACCTCGACTAAGAGACTCGGCAAGAAAAGAAAAGAAGCATAAGGGCATCAACCCTTAAGTGTTTCCAAAAAATGAAAAGCCTAGGGAGTTTCCTCGACTGCGGGACTCGCTAAGGAAAGCATCGAAACTCGGAAGCTTGGGAAGTTGTGTTGATTTTAAAGAAAATGCAAGAAGTAGAAAGTGAAGTTGATAGCGAAGATAAGTTTTGTCATTAATAAAGGTCCAAAGGGAGGACCGCCCTTTACAAAAAATAAGCTAAGGAAAGAAAGACCTAAGCTAAGGGGGAGGATGATGCAACTTCTTCACCCTAGACTTGCTCACCCGCCGATGGTCTAGCAGGGAGAGCAGCCGAAGGGTCTTCTGATTGAAGGGGCACGTCAGTGAGTGCAATCGTGTCCGTCGCCGGCAGACTTGGTGGAGCCGGAGATGAAGTTGTAGTCGCAACCCCGGGTGCTGGAAGCGGCTCGATTACCGGCTTGTGACCCCAACCTTCGAGGATGAAAGAGGGGTCACGGGCCTGCAGGCTAGCATATAGCTCGAGCTGTGCCTCGCGGTAGTCGAGCTGGTAGTCGCGTTCACCCAGGTCGAGCAGGTAGTCATCGCCTTCCAGGGTCGCCAGCCATTCCCTTGCCAACTCCTCCCGTCGACCCGCCATAGCCGACTTGACGTCTGCGTCAAAGGACGCCGACCCCTTGTACTCAGCAACCGCCATCGCCACCTTTTTCTGCTCCTCCCACAGACGAGTCACCCTGAGGAACTCGGCTATGTCGATCTCCCTCTCCTTGGCAAAGGCCGCCTGCTCCTCTTGGCGAGCCTTTTGACTGAAGTAGACGGTTGTTGAGGCTGTGCGCCCCCGCCTTGAGAGCCCGCATCCGCTTCCTCATCTCCAGTTGGAGAGCAAGGTTCTAAGGGGAAGAGTCATGTCAGAAGAGTAAAGGAAAAAGGAAGAAAAAGAAGTTAAAGGAATAAGGGTTTGAGCACTCACCCGATAGGATTGGCGCAAAGAAACCTCCAGGATGAGCTCGTCCTTCAGCTTGGAGCCCGACTCCAGGTCCCGGGGTAGAAGCACGTGCTCGGCCCACGTCTGAACCGAGAAGTCGCCCTGCCATATCTGGGCATCTTCGTTCAGCTCCAGGCCCACCCGAATCTTCTTGGGTGGAGGAACTTCCGACTGCTCCAGAGGGCGCTTGGAGCTCGGACTCTCTATTGAGGCCGGTGGAAGTCGAGAAGGAGAAGCCATAGGGGAGGTCGACAGGGCCACCACATTGCTGGGTGGAGTGACGTGAGACACCGGTGGAGGGAGCGAAGTCGGAGCAGAAGGAGTACCGGCCGAGCGCTGAGTCAGTCGGCGCCTCATATTTTCACCTCGATCGCCCATGGATTCGACCTAGGTGTCGATCTCCTCGGAAGAATCGGAGGCGGAGTCGTCAAGACCTGCACACGGAAAGAAACCGAAGTTAGCCGATTGTTTAAAAACGGAAAAGCATGAAGAGGGGTCTGGGGAAAGACTTCATGTGGTGGCCGCTCCAGCAGGCAGGAGACCCCACTTCGCCATAGCCCGAAGTTGCGACCAGCGCTGGGCACAGTAAGGCCCCATCCTCTTCAGAAACATGGCACCCCGGGTCGCCTCTTGGGTAAAGACAGCTCGTCGGGAGCAGGGTTTGAAGAGAGCGGCCGGCCACATGGTCGGAAATGCAAGAGGAGAAGAAGAAGGACGAACAAAGAAGAAGAAGGGCTTCCAGTCCTTCACAGAATCTGGAAGACCCTCAAACAAGACACGCCCAGGACGGGCGGATATTTGTACAAAGCCCTTAGAGTGAGGGTCGACCTTGTTCACGGTGTACAAACACCGGAACAACTCTATACAGGGCTCGTAGAGCCACCACCGACAGAGGACCATGAAATAGACCGGGAGACGGTGGGAGTTGGGGACGTGCTGGCTTGGAACCAGGTTATTGTAGCGAAAGAAGAGGGAGAGAAAAGGATGGGGTGGCACTCGGAAGTCAAAGGCCACCGAGTGCAAGTGTATACCTATATAACCCTCCGGCGGGTCAAAATGGACCGATTCCCCAGAGGAAGAACGTCGACCGACGGGCCAAGAAGAAAGCGGGTCATCTCGAGGTCCGCCTCCGATCTGAACGACGTAGCAGATGCCGGAGGATCTATCGACTCGAAACTTCCCTTCGGCCGTTGAAGGTCGTCGGGCAGAGCCGCCACTGTTGTTAGTAGTGGGGCTGGACTCAGAGGCAAAGCCGCCCCGGAAGACGATGGGGCCGGCTGAGAAGAAGAAGGAGAAGAGAGGTCCGAAGGTACCTCCCAGCGGTGAGAAGAAGAGGACGGGGAAGAAAACGGAGAGGACATGGTGGAGGATACCACCGGACGACGAGAGGGAGAGGAAGAAGACGACATGCTTAGGAGAGGGCTACCAACCTAAGAAACGTCCCGCGAGGTGTGGTGAGATGGACGAAGATGCAAGGCTCTTTGGTATTTTTCTCTCTTTTTTGCTCTTTTGAAAGAATGAGCAACGGAAAGGGGAAGAAGGTCTATTTAAATTGGGGAGAATCCCAAGAGACTGAGTGTAAACCCCCCATTGGCTGGCAAGGGAGGTTGATTGATGTGAATAGAAAGAGGCATTTAATGCCCCTCAAAAAACGGAATGACGGTTGAGCTAGGGTTAGCCCAAGCGGCGCGTCTAGGCATGCGAAAGGTTAGAGTGACCCGGCCTGACGAATCACAGGGCCAATCTAACCATGAGACAGAGGCATTTGGGTCGTCCGAATGGTTGTCTACTCGGACAGCGAGGCCATCCGTAGGTAAGTTGTAAGATCGCCCGAGTGCATAGTCGGCGCTGACAGCCCGATTTCAGTATTCTTTGAAGCAAACGTTGGGCCGACTCGACACGGTGGGAGTTGGGCCCTAGACTCAGACTCGTCGTCGACCCTGCTTATCAGTCGGACAAAAGAGCCCGTTCACCCTCAGTGGGGGGGGGGGTCTGGTAAAGGGGAAGTTATTGAGAAACATCACAAAGCAAAAAATTCTTTCTACGAAAACAGAAAAAGTAAGGCAAGAATATTTATTGATTAGAGCAAACGAGCCTACATCACAGACACAGCCCTCGTACAAACTAAGAAACATAAAAGTAGGGTCACGGGTTAGCCTTCTCCTCAGACGGACAAGCAGGAGGAGGTGGGCCTTCTAGAAACAGTCGAGGTTGGAAAGGAGCCGGAGCCGGAGCCGGAGCCTGGTCCGGTATGTCATTCACGTAAACCGACGGCTCCCCGTCATCAATCATTTGGAGAGACCTTTACAGAGCACTGGGGGACATGGCCACCCCGAAAAGATGAGGAACTTCACATACCTCCTCCTCGTCCAATGGTGGTTCGCTTATTACCGGATCCACTCGCCGGTTGGCCGAATCCACTCGAACTACGTCTAGTACATCCAGGGAAACCACGATGGGATTTGAGCCGGAGTCGCCCACCAAGTGGCCGCCATGTGCTAGCCTCCGCTGCCTCAGTTCTTCCAGCCGAGCCTGCTCTTTCAAGCGAATAGAGGAACGCCGTTCACCATCCCTGTAGCTCATATCGAAGGAAAAGAGAGGATAACGGTTGCAAGTGGTACCATGAAAAAAGTGAGAAAGATAAGGGAAGAAAAACCCTATTTATAGCTAGGCCAGGCGAGTTTTTTGGAGCAAATCGCGGGGAGAATCAAAACTGCCATCACTTGACAGAAACGTAGGGAATAGACAAAAGTCAGGAATCTATGTCAGTGAAAGATCCCATCAATCTCGCTTGGGCAGGGCAAGATTCCTGTCAAGACCTTAAAAGCAAATCTCCCTTAGATATGGGAGGATCGCAAGTGTCAGACCTCGGGTGGCACGAGGACCGACCGATAAGTCGGAAAGGTAACAGGCATAGTCGTATACTCGAAAGATAAAGAGGAAGACGTAAAGGCTAAAGACAATTCGTGTATTTTATTAAGAAACAAAGGGGGGGTCTAGTACATTGAGAAAAGGGGGGAACTTTATTTATGCTAAAGTAAATCCCCCCCCCCCACAATCATTCATTCGTTTTCACTCAGCACCACACTCAGTCGCTCAGGAGCCTCAGGCGGCGCGACTCACTTCTCCGGCGAAGATGGCTCATCCAGAAAAGTCATCTCGTCCGATGAACCAGAACCAACAGGAGAAGGGCAGACAGTGTCCCATAAGGCCCGCATTAGAGGTGGGACCACAGGTGCCTCATCATCCGAATACAGCTCCAGGTAGCGTGCATAGTCGGCCTCCGACATCAGGTCAGAAGCCGGCCCTTCAGGATTGTGCAGCGGGATGGTAAAGGTCAGCGGGATGGAAAGCCAGTTGTTCCGGGACGGCAACCTCTACGAAAGTCCCATCCTCGGCTGTCACACGAGCCGTGGTTTGGAGAGGAGAAGGGTCAGCAGTCGAAAGAGTTGGGTCAGCGGCCGGAGGTGGAGCCTCGGTCGTCATTCGGGAACCCGACGAAGTGGATCCCGTGGAATGCTTGCGAGAGGCAGGTTTGAGGGCCTTCCTTTTCCCTTTTTCAGACTTTGACCGCTTGGCCGGAGAGGAGTGAGACGCCAACCTAAAGACGATTTCCTTCCCCTTCATTGGTGGACGGCCCATGCTAGCAAGAAAGATGAGGAAAGACAAAGGTAGAGATGTTATTTATAGGCTCGAGGAGCAAAGGGAAGAGTTAAAGCGAATCAGGAGAATCAGGAAAATCACGGAGGATCCGGCCACGATCCGTCCATTGAAGAGAGAATATTGAGCAGTGATTCCGGTGATCTACAGTAAAAGGACGGATACTTTTCAATATTCGAGTTGAGAAAGGGACTCAATATTGGAAAGTGAGGGACTAGTTGATGGGGTGTGAACCCCGTGGGCTCGGGGCCCAAAAAGGACGAAGAGATGCCCAAGAGGAAGATAGGCCCAAGAAGAAAGAGGACCAAGTCCAGAAGAGGAAACAGCCCAGAGGCAGAGGTTAGAAGCAGGAGGTCGGCTCGAGCCCGAGCTCGGCGCGAATAGGCGGGCGGCACGAAGATAGCCGTTGGAACATTAAAGGGGCCATTTAAGAGGCCCGGTCAGCAAACCGTTGGGAGGCCCAGTAACGGCAGCCCAACGGCCCTTAGAGTTAATAGGGCGATTTATGGCCTTAAATGTGTATTTTTGAATGAGTCCGAGGAGACCCACTATAAAAGGGGACTCCTCAAGAATGTAAAGGGGGACGACAAGTTCGGGCCAAGAGTATACACACACTTATAAGAGCTATTACTTTCCCTTCTATTTTTGAAAGGTAAATCCACCAACCAAGGTTGTGTTGGACCTCCCTGGGCCCAAAAACCCTAAAACTAACAAATATAATTACATAAATCATATTACATATCGATTTTTAAAGATAATTGCGACAAAACGAATCATATATTATTCAATTAATTGAGTGATACTTTTGCACTAATCTTATAATCAAATAAATGTACACTTTCAAATATTAGAATCGTTTATAATTTCATCTTTAATTTTATTATCTAAATATAAAATTAAAAGAATTTACCCTTGCATCGTACGGGTAATTGGGCAATTATTTGCTCGAATTCAAGAAAGGATAACATCAAAAAACATAATCGATCCAATCCATTTCGTCAATTGCACTATATAATATTTTTGTTATAATTTATAATTTTATATAATTGTATATCGATCTAAATATTCTTTAAATTTTATAACAAATTCATTCCGTGTAACGCACGGGTGAAAATACTAGTGTATATAATAAAGAAACTGTGTATTAATATTTATATAAAGATACAATTAATTGTATTAATTAATACTTGTAATACATGTAATATAAATAAATTATATATATAATGCTTGTGAATGATTTAAATAAATATAGTTCTAGTTGGTTTCAATAGTGTTAAATTAAGTGAAAGGTCAAGCGTTTTAGTCTTGTTATTAATAACATTTTAAAATATTAATAGAATATCCAATTACACAACAAATTAAAGGGTGAGGACATGGATTGGATTAGAAATTCGGGCCAACTCGACGGGTTGGATCTGTTTTGATAGCTATACCTACTTGACCCATTTTTCTTTTATTTATTTATTTAATTTTACAGTTATGGAAGGCAAAGCATCTTTCTTATCCTAGTTTGGGGACAATAGAAGGGAGTGCCACCTGGTAGTTGCTTGGAACTGTAATGTTACTTCAGGCCAAACCTGCTTGTCCTTGCAGTCACAAGCTGGTGGACCGTTATACAAGAGTGCATGCACCCACAATAATACAGAGATTGATAGAGACATGCATATATAGAGAATAACATGTGTATATGTAAGTCCTTAATTGGGTTGTGGCATCTTACATTTGTTATGCTTCATTATTCCCCCCAATAAATTTCATTATCTTTTAAGATTGGATTATTGTTGTGTAGATTTCTAGGTTTGTACCATATCTTAATTAAATCCCATATGGTTTAATGCATTGCCCACTTAAATAATCACATATACTTTTAAGAAATGTATTGAGTGATAGTTTGGATAAGATGGAGTTACAGCTCAGGATTTCATCCTTAAACAAATCTATAACCAATAAATTTTATATTTCATTAAAAAATATTCTGTACTATTTTATGCCATGAATTTATAATATCACTGGATAAAAAAAAAAAAAAATTAAACTACCAAGATAACCTCAATCAAATTAGTCAAATTATTAACTTGATAACCACAATGTTTCAAGTTGACTTCTCACGGAAGTGGTTTATTGCTTTTTATGATTAAAAAAAAAAAAATTGAAAGTTATTTTTTTTTTTTTTACGATTCAATTTGAGTTATGATGTTAAATAATTTGACTTCTATTCGGAGTTTCAGAAGAAAATTTAACTACTCGCACGAGTTAGCTTAATGGTTTACGAAGTAGTATTTAAGAGAAAAGACTAAGGTTTGAATTTTGGTGGCGGTTATGAGAGAATTATGCTCAAAGTTAGATAATATTTCAGATAAGAGATCAAGATTTAACTAAACTTCTGACAGTATGAAGATTATGTGCAAAACTAAACTTCTGACAGTATGAAGATTATGTGCAAAGTGAACAAATTCCCTGCGTGTTGAACTATTAAATCACCCTCATTTACATCTATTGGGCACTTGAGCCAAGATGTGGGTCTCTAGGGTCGGAGATTCAATTTTGGGAGAAGAAAAAGAAAACTTAGCTCGGAAGGGTTTAGATTTAAAAGTCAATCTTTACTTTTAGACTATATTAGTATCTTGGTGCTATTAATTTTGACAATATTATTTATATTAAATTTTATCTAATAATATTGCAATTACTTGTACAAAAAAATCTGAAAAAGCCACCATGTGACGTAAGAAATATATATAATTTCTTTCATTTCTCTCCAAAATGTGCAGATTACGTTCATGTAATCCGCTTTCTACTACGAAATTCAGTTCCGAGATGAACATAAATTAAAAAAAAGGAAAACAAAAAAGAAAGTAAAAATCCGGAGCGGTAAAATTTGGAGTGAAATTGTAAAAATTATCTAGGGAGTTAAAGGTTGGTTAATCCTGGAAGCCGGTTTTCTCCCAGATAGCGTTGCGAACCTTACTGAGATCTCTCCCTTTGAGGGTGCGGCCGACGCCTTCGTGCACCGAGAAGGAGGCGATTCGAGTCCTCGCCAACTGCCGCGCGAGGAACTCGTGCGGCGGAACCCTATCGTCGCCGTACTTCTCCTCCAAGTCCTCCTCGTAACTGTCGCGCCGGCGATTCTCCCTGTACTCCTCCTTCAGAATCTTCGACCAGTCGGGGACGTTCACCGGCAGGGACGCCGGCACGCGGTCGCCGGAGGACTGTTTCCTCGAGACGCGGGCGCTCGCCACCGCCTTCCGGCACTCCGGCGAGGCAACGCGCGGCTCCGCGCTCCAAACCTCCGACTCGTCGAGCTCGAACACCGAGTCGCCGGCCGCCGCCGCAGGCGCGTCGCGATCACTCGACAGGAACCGGTAGTTTCCCCTCGCGAAATAGCTCTTCGAAGCCGCCATTACGAATCGCCGCCGGTGGTGGTTGCCGCCTCGAGATTCGATGTCTGATCTCTGCTCCCCCTCCCCCTCGTATGAATTTTCGGGCGTACGATGATGTTTGGTACAGCGTATGGACTCTTTCTCTCTCTACAAACACTGACTCTCACACACTCTCTCTCCAACATATATATACAGATATGTGTATGTAAATACCTTGGGCTGCTCTCCGCTGGAGATTTGATCTGCTTTTATAAAGACTTGGTTGGATAAGGTTCCGTTTCTCTCTCTAAACTGTCCTGTAACTTAGACCATGTGAAATCACCACTTTACCCCTGTGAAATCACCACGAAACGACGTACCGCCGGGCGTCATTCCACGTGAACTGTACAATTTTAAGGGAATAATGTGATATGTTACATAATCTTAAAAATTGTTTTGGATGACGTTGTTGTACATATATTTTATATTTAAATAAATTTGTGATTTGTGATTTCTTTTAACTTAAGACAAGGTACGATTTTCAATAACCATATAGGACATTATTAATTAATAAATTATTATTAACTATTTACTAAAATGCATCTAAAAAGAGATCTCAAAAAAAGTTAAGGTGTGATATTAAGTGAAATGAGAAAAGTAATAATTTTCATTCTTAGTACACCCAACAATTATAATTTTTTTTTTCTTAGTACACCCAACAATTATAATTTTTTTTTCATTTTATTTGTTTCAATCAATTAGTAATAATCTACTTACATAAAAGTAAAAGTTATAAAATGTGTTTTTATTTTATTGGAAGCAAAAAAAAAAAATGATGATATATTGGTAATTGAGCCCCATCAAGATCAGTGTGGCAAATTATACCATGGATTATGGTCTAAATTGCATTATAGATTCTAGTCCAAAATAATTTTTAAATTATATGTGATGTAGACATATTATGTATCTATAGTTAACAATTTATGCATTAAAAATAAATTAAAGACACATAATATATTAATTAGAGACACATAACATTATTAATATGGTAACTACATAAACATAATACGTTAACTGCAGAACATAATATTTTAATAACATATTATGTGAATAGAGTTAATACGTTCTCTTCAAATATAGTCACAATATGATAGAATTAAAGCTAGTAGTGATGGGGTCAAGCTAGATTATATAGGTTGATTATTCAAAGTTAAACAACATCATATCATCATCTTTATGTTAGCATGATCACATCATGTCAACACAATAACATCAACAAAAATCTTACCCGAACTAAATCTTCAAAAACATGCTATTTGGTTAACCTTCTCACATCATGTCATCATTGCTTCTAACATTTTGATTTCGCTTAGTTTATTAAAGTTGTTGCCGTATGTGGAGCAATAGAGGTAATTTTATGAGGAAATTGTATTTTACTCCCAAAATATCATTACAATGGGTGAGAAGTCTTATTTAAAACTCATTCTTCGCAACAAGGTAAAAAATTTTGCCACAAATATTGAGAGATTGAGTTTAGGTTGGTTTCTTAGTGTGCAAAGTGTATATTTTGGTATCAGGTCGGGTTGGACATCTAATGCGCATAAGTCTCCAGTTTGGTGCTGCATCTCGAAACTAGATTGACTCGATTTACCTCTTCAATTTGTGGGCTTAGAGGTGAGTTTATAGGGCTCAAGATTTAGGGTGTGTTTGGTTCGCACATGGGAATCAGAATTGAAATGAGAATCAAATACTCCGTACTTAGTAATAGTATGAGTTTTGGTGAAAGTATTTTGCATGTTTGGTAATAGGGTGGAATTGGAATGATTACCAATATTGATGTTTGGCTATGTATGACCCTATAATGGGAATAAAGGTTTTAAAAATACAAAAAAAAAAAAAAAAAAAAAAAAAAAAAAGATAATTGATCCTAATATAATGACATCCAAAACACCAATATAAACAAAAAAAAAAATCAAAATAAAAATCTAAAAGTATTAATCCAAACTTAAAAATCATATTACCAATAAGGTGAAATGATACATCTTTTAATTTGAAAATTGAGTTTTTAATTGATCAAATCTCATAGTTGTGTTTTAAAAAGTTGTCAACCAAACATTAACAATGGCTTTGATTCTCATTCCGTGTGTAAACCCATGAACCAAACACACCATTAATTTATCCAAGCAAAGAAATATGAATTATTATTATTATTATTATTATTATTATTATTATTATTATTATATATATATATATATATATATATATATATATATAAATGAAATTGTATTTTTGAAAAAGAAAAGATAAAGAAGAAAAGGTTAAAAACAAAAAAGAGATGGAATTAAGATCTTGACTAATCACTTTTCCCTGCATGCAAATATGAACATTTGACTACAATCAAACGCGTGAGTGTAAAGAGGGCGGTAATTTCCTAAAAGAGCGACAGAAAGAGTGTTGGTTTCCCTTCGACACTTCGGAAACAAGGAGGGGCATTTTGGGGAACCGAAACTTTTGTCTCTTTGGGCGAGAGCAGTGGCCGCTGCCATTCCGATTTGTCGCGACGCGGATGCGTTGGGTGGAGGCTCAGCAGGTGAGAGAGTTTTTCCAGTTTTGGCCCCCGGACTTCAGATCATTTTTATATTTAGTTTCTAATTTCGGAGTATTAATTTTTTTATATTTAGTTCCACGGTTTTTTAAATTTTGTCACATCTGATCTAATTTTTAGTTGTTAGTGACCAAATTTTTTATTAAAAAATGTTATAGAAAAGAGAAAATGACATTTTTTTTCATGGGTTATATACTTATAGCATTTTTTTCTCCTTGAATTATTTAAGTGACAGTTTATTCTCATGATATATTAAATAGACATATTTACCCTTAAAATAAATCTTTTATTTATTTTTTTTTCTCCGAAAAATTATAACCACGATATGGTTCAAACTGAACAGACACTATAGCAACCAAACAGAAAAGTTATGATGACAATTTAGAATCGGAACCCGATATTTAGAGTTTATTAAAATCGTGAATCGAAACTGCCAGTTCATGTTCTGAATTGAAAAAATAAAATATATTAATTATTGAATTTAGAATATTTTAAAAATAAAATAATAAAATTTTAAAAGAAAATTTGAACCAATAGTTCAAATTGGATCCGAAACTGTGAACCGACGGTTCAAAATAAAAACTAAATCGTGTTATATATACTTATATGTGAGAGTCAGTTTAAATGCAAATACATATATATATATATATATATATATATATATATATATATATATATATATATATACACTATTTGCTAATATTATAATTATTATAATTTTAAACTAATGCTAGTAGTTGTTCCGATTTGAACCTCCGGTTCACGGTTTAGGATCCATTTGTTTTCTAGTTCACGATTTTAATAAACGGAAACCCAAACATTGAGTTCTGGTTCTGAATCATAACCGAAAAATTTCGATTTGATTGCTATAGTGTCCGGTTCAATTCGAACCGAGTCGTGGTCATCCCTACCTATAAGCAATAATTTGTTGAAGAAGTGAAATAAATAAAATATTTAGTTTAAGGGTAAAAATGTCCATTTAATATATCGACGGTCCACCACTTTTATAATAATTGAGGGGCCAAATGTGGATGCATGAATAACTAAGGAAAAAAAATGTTATGAGCATATAACTCAGGGGGGAAAATCTCATTTTCTATATAGAAAATATAATTTTGTCTTTTAAAATAAGTCACTTAACTATTATGTATTCATGTTTAATAATATAAAGATATAAAATTAGTCATTGATAATTGAAAATTAAATAAGATGATTAAATGAGCTGGACATGGAAAATGAATACAAGAAACTACATGTATCCCCAGTTAGAACCAGGGCTCAATCTCAGAATATGAATGCTGGTCAGGAGCAGATTCAACCTCAAAAATCTGCTAAGAGAGGCAAAAAGGCCTCTCCCAAAAAGAAAAGATGAAAGTTTTATGTTGGAATGTGAGGGGAGTTGCCTCCCAAGGCTCCCTTCACAGAATAAGGAACTTGGTGAGAACTTTTAAACCAGGGATAGTCTGCTTAATAGAGCCTTTTAAAGAGTTATCTGAGATTGGCCACTGGGCAGTTATGCTTGGTTTTGAAAACAGATTTTGTGGGTCTGATAAGACTTGGGTATTCTGGGACAGAGGAGTGACATTGATCTCTATAGAAATAGGAGACCAGCTGATAAATTTGGAAGCCACAGTGCCTGAAATTGGAAACTTTAACATATCATTCATATATGCAAAATGTGATAGAAGTATCAGGTTGAATTTGTGGGAACAGATAGAGAGCATGGCAGAGGGTCCTATGAAGGATCAGAAATGGAGTCTCATAGGGGACTTTAATTGCATCTTGAAAAGTGAAGAAAAGAGAGGGGGCCAGCCTTATAGTATGTGGAAGAGTAGAGATTTTCAGAATTGTGTTGATTCTGCAAGGCTGAGGGAAGTGGTGTTCTATGGTAATCCATTTACATGGTGGAATGGTAGGAGGGGCGAACAAGCAGTGTGGGAAAGATTGGATAGGGGATTTGTGAATGAGAATTGGGAAGGAAGCTTGAAAACACACATACATCATTATGCAAAGTTAACTTCAGATCACTCCCCTTTAATAATGAGTGTAGAGCCCCAAGTCAGGATGAGTAGAAGGCCTTTTTCCTTTTTGAACTCTTGGGGAGAGCATGAACAATTCCTAGGGATAGTGAGGGAAGCATGGCAGGAGAGAGTCAATGGAAATGAAATGTATACATTTATGACTAAGCTTAAGAGAGTGAAAGAGGTTTTAAAGAAGTGGAATTGGGAGACTTTTGGTAATATATTTAAGAAGGTGGAGGAGTTGGAGGGTAAGATGAGGGAGCTGGAGGAAAAATTGCAGGAAAGGCCAACAGATGAGACTTTATTGGAATATAAGAGGGTGCAAGCACTATTACAAAGGCAAGTGAGGATGGAGGAGAGTTACTGGCAACAGAAAGCACACTCTCAATGGGTAGTAGAAGGGGAGAGAAATTCAAAATACTTCCAAGGGCTGGTGAGGGAGAGGAGGTCGAGACAAATAATTCATAAAATAATGAGTGATGAAGGTGTTTGGGTGGAAGACCAGGGCAAAATAGCTGGAATGGCTGTTGAATTCTTTCAGCAGCTATTCACAGCAGAAGCAACTAACCTTGATCCTTCAATTTTTGACTGTTTGCAGGTGGTGGTAACAGAACAGGAGAATCAAGCCTTGGTAGCTGAACCCTCCATGGAAGAAGTTAGGTCTAGTGTGTTTAGCATGAATGCAAACAGTGCAGCTGGACCTGATGGATTTGGAGGGGGCTTTTACCAACTCTGTTGGGAGATCATAAAGGAAGACCTGCTGAAAATGGTAAGAAGCTTTTTTGCTGGTAAGAGCCTAACCAAGGCAATTACCAGCACTTCAATAGTGTTGATACCCAAAGTGTCCAACCCTGCCAACTTTGGTGAATATAGACCAATCAGTTTAAGTAATTTCTGTAGCAAGATTATTACAAAGATCATGGTCTTAAGGTTGGCAGGGGTGTTGAATAGAGTCATCTCCCCAGTCCAAGCAGGATTTGTTAAAGGCAGAAGCATAACTGATAATATTTTGTTGGCACAAGAAATTTGCCATGGAATGAAAGCTTCAAATGAAGATATAGTTTTAAAACTTGACATGGCGAAAGCCTATGATAGAATGGACTGGGGATGCATTGCCTTGGTCTTAACCAGACTCGGCTTTTGTAAAAAGTGGATTGATCTGGTCCTGAACTCCATAAATAACATATGGTACTCTGTGATTGTTAATGGGGAGGCAAGGGGCTTCTTTCATTCCTCTAGAGGATTGAGGCAAGGAGACCCCTTATCTCCCAGCTTGTTTATTTTGGCTGCTGAGCTTTTTTCCAGGTTACTCAGTCAGAAGAGGGCTCTGTTCTCCCAACCTATTGGAGGTCCATTTATCAACCACCTAGCCTTTGCAGATGATATGGTGATATTTACCTCAGGAAAGGAGGGGGGAGTGGAGGAAGTTATAGAGGTGGTGGAACATATGAAGCTCAGTCTGGACAACTTATCAATAGACAAAAGAGTGCATTTTATATGCAAGCAAAGGCCACACTGGAATCCATTGAGAGAGTGAGGGAAATCACTGGTTGCCAGTTTAAAAGTTTCCCTTTTACTTACTTGGGGTGCCCCATATATCAAGGAAGGAAAAAGACTACACTGTTTGATGGTCTAACTGATAGAGTGGCTAACAGATGTAAAGGGTGGCAGGCTAGAATTTTATCTCAAGGAGGAAAAGCAGTGCTGATCAAGACAATTCTTCAAGCTATGCCCACTCATATGTTCTATGCCATAAGCCCACCCAAGGCAGTGATAAAACAAATTGAGAGTTTGTTGGCTGATTTCTTTTGGGGAAAAGCTGAGGGGAAGAAAAAATACCACTGGGGGTCCTGGAAGACATTGGCAAGGCCAACAGAAGAGGGAGGAGTTGGATTCCAAAGAATGCAAGAGCTGGTAGATGCTGCAAGTGTGAAGTTATGGTGGAACTTTAGGAAGGGGAATTCTCTATGGAGTCAGTTTTTAATTGCTAAGTATTGCAAGGAAACACACCCAGTGGTGAGAGGCTGGCAATATAATGATTCACATGTATGGAAAAGAATGGTGCAAATCAGAGATATAGCAGAGCCCCAAATTGCATGGAGGATAGGGGAAGGGAAAGTGAATGTGTGGTGGGATAACTAGTCAGGCAAAGGAGCAATGGCAGGGATTCTGGGCATAAGGGGAAAGACGAAAGCAAGGGACAACTTGAGAGATGTGGTAAGAGGGAATGCTGTGGATCTGCAAAGGCTAGGGGTTCAGGATCAAAGCTGGAATGTACCTGTGAACTTGATACAGAACAGAGTGGATGAGATTAGATGGAAGCCAACAGGAGGGGACTTCAGCTTCAAATCAGCCAAGCAGCTTGTAAGGGGAAGTGGAGGACAGCAGGAGAGTGGCTTGTGGAAAAGAAGGGTGTGGGCAAAAGGTATTCCATGGAAATTTTCCTTCCTGGCCTGGAGAGTTTTCAAAAAGAGGTTACCAGTGGATGATGTCTTGAGGAAAATGGGATTCCAAACAGCTTCAAGATGTCATTGCTGTGTTCAACACGGCTGTGATGATTTGCAACACATCTTTGGGGCAGGAGAAACAGCAAGTAGAGTGTGGGAGTACTTCTCCAGCTCAATGGGCATTCAATTAAAGGTGAGAACAGAAAGACATTTATGCTATGAATGGTGGAAATTTAAGTTCAGGAATAGAATGATGCAGTTTATAGCCCAGAGAATGCCCACCCTCGTTTTGTGGGAACTTTGGGTTAATTATGCAGCTTGTAAGTATGGGGGAGGAAAGCCATCTGTGGCAAGGGTGATCCACAAGGTGACAAGAGATATGGTGGAATGTATACAAAGGAAATGGCCACACTGGGACCCATTGCCACCCAATTGGAGAACTGTCATGGAAAAAGCTGAATCTTTTAGGTGTGAAAGGGTGGTTCAGAGATCTTGCTGGTGCAGGCCTGAGCCAGGTGCTGTAAAAATGAACTGGGCTGTGGATGGGGAAGGGAAATCTTGTTCTTTCTTTATGAGAAACTCCAAAGGGCACTTCTGCCTAGCTGGGGTTTACTCTGTGAGGGAAGGCCAAGACATTGAGGATTTGATAGAAGGAATGTTGAGATTCTGTTGGGAATGGTGTAAGACACAAAAGCTGGTTAGGGTCATATTTGAGTCAAATGATTGGAGAGGGCACAATTTGGATTGCCTTAATGTTTTCCAAGGACAGAAAATAAAGCTGGGGACCTGCATAGAGAGGGTGAACTGTGTGGCTACTAGCTTAGCAAACAGCTGCAGGGGCCTCAACATTGTTTTTAGGAAAGTGGAGGGACTACCAAGGGGCTTGAGATTGATCCTTAGCCTTGAGGGGGTTCCCCATTTTGTTTTTGTGCCTGGGATTGATCAGATCAGATGATAAATATGCAGTGGTTGGGGTCCAGAACCTGGGATCCTGGTATTGTGGGGACCCTGATCAAGGGACCAGAGTTGTGAGGGGGCCAGCTGGTGATCTCTGCATAGATGTGAGGCTGGATTCCACTTTTGTTAAGAGAAGACCAAGGAGGATGGCTCTTGGCCCTTGAAAGAAACTGAGGGTGGAAGGGGGAAACAAGGAAGGAAAGTGTTGCTGTTCAAGGAGTGAGGGTGGTATAAGGAATGAGTTATGTGAGCTCTCTTTGACTGAGACTGGCTCTGGGAAAGGGATTAGCTGATGATCCTTGCTAGGCATAGCATGTGTGAGGCTTTTGCTCTCCTGAAGCATAAAGAAAAGGGGAGAGGGTGGGGGAACTGCTCTATGAAGGTTTCTGAGAATGGCTCTGCCCACAACTCTGCTCATAAGCCAAAATAAATAAGGGAGAGATCTTTGTTGTAACCCCAATGAGGGATGGTAATCGTGAGGGGTGTAACAGATATCTCTCAACCTAAAGATGGACCAATCCAAATCAGGTTGGCCCAGAGATAACAAGAGAGGGGAAAGGGTCAGTGAAGCTGAAAAGCTTAGGCCTTCTCTACCCGAAAGTCTGATGAGCAAATGGTCCTCCACCATCCAAGGCAGAGGATGGTGGTTGGACATATGATAAGCTAAGGGGAATGGGCTGATGAAGTTATAGCTGAGGCTCATTCTGCCTTAGTTTTAAGAGTAGACTGCTGCTGCACTGGCATTTATGTGGGCCTATAATCGGCCATGCAGGTGAACCATGAATGGCTTATGATGCAACTGAGAGTTGTTGAGGTCAGTTCCCCATACTGGAAGGTTAGGGAGTATGAATCTATGAGGCTAGCTAGCGGAGATTCACCCTCCCTTTGGCCCGATGATGGGTTGCTAGCTGGGCAGCTTCTGAGGGCATCAGCTTGTGTTGGGAACTGGCAGTTGAACACTGTGCAGATGTTGTTTGGTGGATCTACATTAATGTAGAGATGAAGCCATTAACTTTTTTTGCAGGTAGGTGGAAGCTTGAAGAAGAAGACCCCCTTGTGTACTTTGCTATAAGAGCTCCCGACCCCCTTTTGTGTGGATATCTTGTATCTTAGGGCAAAAACTGACTTTAGAAGAGATTCTTAGGTGGTTTTAGCCTTGGAAGCCCATTCTGGCTTGTGTTATGAATGGGGGGTCTTGATAGGCTCCAAGTATGGCATACACTCGGAGTTGGGAGTGCTTTTAGCTTGAGGGGATCCATAGGTTTAAAAGAAAATGAGAGAAATGTAAGGAAATTTGGAGGAGGGCGAAACAAGGGGAAAATGAGGAAAAGGCAAGAAAAGAAGTGGATTTGAAAAAGCAAAAGAAAAGGAATTTTGATAAAAAATGAGAAGGGATGGGTGAGATGGTGGATACCCATTGCTTAGGTCGGGGCCGCAAAGGCTCCCCGGGCCTAAAACACGGTACGCCGTGCCGTGGGAGTCGGCCTTTGGCCTAAGGGTGGTGGGGGAGGGATCCATTGCTCCTGTCGGGACCTCAAAAGCCTCCCCGGGTAAAACATAGTGCGCTATGCCGAGGGAGGTTGGTCTTGGGCACGAGGGTGGAAGGAGGTGAGTGCTACCGCTTAAGCCGGGACCCGTGAAATTCCCCCGGGATTAAAACACGGTACGCCGTGCCGGTGGGGATGGGTCTTTGACTCGAGGGTAGTAGGGATAGGATAGGATAGTTGGATCTCCATGAGCTTAGGCATCGTTCCCATCACTTGTGTGGGACGGGGAGCCTTTTACAGACGAGGTGTGTGGATGTGTTGGTGAGGGTTGGGCTTTCAAGGCTTGAATTTACCTTTTGATCTCTTTTGTGAGCCATTTTGGCCTTTGATTTTGATATAGTAGACTTAGATGGTTGGGAGCTCTACACTTTGATTGGGGGGTCACTTTTGGGCCACCTCTTGTATATATTTAGATAGTTGTTTTGTTTTGTTATGGCCGAAATGGCCAAGGACTTGACTTGAGCCATAGTCCACTTTTGGGGCTATGGCGTATGCTTGTAGACTCTTAGTTTTGAAATAGAATAAATGCACAGTTTATTTAAAAAAAAAAAAAAAAAGATGATTAAATGTTACGAGATTTTAAAATTAGTGAGATCAAATATGAAAAAATAAACCAGGACTATGTGGTCTAATGGTACCCGGGTTGGACTTCCATTTGGAAGATTACGAGTTCTAAAGCCTCAGTGGAGGCGTTATTGGTTCTTTGTGTTTCAATAGGTTGAGAAAGTATATGAACAGATACTACAATGTAATAGAGCCAGTAACTTTCAAAAAAAAGAAAAAAGAAAAAATAATAATCGGATATTGAGTATAAAAATTGTCTAATAATCTTAGGATCTAGTATAAAAATAAAAATAAATAAATAAATAAAGGAGTGCCGCTGCCGCTGGTCCCGGACTTGAGCCCTCCAAGATATATCAGTACACGTGCCGGTAGAACATTGAACCGTGCACCACGTGGCGTGCCGTGGTCCGGTGAAGTAGTGTGGGGCCACGTCAAGTGGGACCCTACTCCAACGAGCTTGGATCTAGATTGGAGCTCGTGCCAGCTACCTCCAATTGCTCTCAGTTTTTTTTTTCTTTTTAAATTATTATTTATTTGCCATGCCATCCCCTGTTACTCTAGTCCTTAAAAAAGTAAATTATATATATAATTTTATTCAGCATAAATAAAAGATGAATATATAAATATTTTATTTAAATTATTGTTTTAATAATAAAGCAGTAATAATTATTGTTGCATTATTTTTTATTTTTTTGGTTAAATATGTTAATATATTACTTTCTTAGGGGCGTATTCAATTATGACTTTTGTAGAGTTTTAAAGACTTTTAAAATGATAGATTTTAATAAACTTTGATTGACTTTCATAGAGTCTTTCAAAATTTTTTAAAACTTTATAAAACTCTATAAAAGTCTATATAAAAAACATTCATAGACTTTTATCAACTTTTTATTTTAAAAAGTCTACAAAAGTCATTGAAATTCTAAATTGAATACATCCTTACAAACTTTCAATTATTTTGATTCTTATCATTTATAATTTTCTTACAAAACATTTATAATATATTATAAAATTATTCTTATTATATAGTTCTTCACCCACATCAACATTATTAATTTTATCAATAGTATGTTGAGACTTATATGCTAATTACTTATAGGAATAAGGTTCAAATTGGCCACTAAACGTAACCTGAAAATGCAATTAGGCCACTGAACGAAAAAAAAAAGTGCAATTAGGCCACTGAACACTCCAAAAATGTGCAATTTCACCTGATAGCAGGTTACCCTCAATTTTAGCAGGTTATCTGCTTACGTGGCAGCTGAGTTGGCATTTTTAATAAATTTTAATAATAAATTATTATTTAAAAAAAATTTAAAAAAATAAAAACGACTTTATTTTATTTTTTATTTAATTTTTTTTCAATTTTTTATAAAATTTATTATTAAAATTAATTATTAAAAATTATTAAAAATTATTTAAAAATTATTAAAAATGCCAACTCGACTGCCACGTAAGCAGGTAACCTGCTAAACTTGATGGTAACCTGCTATCCGGTGAAATTGCATACGTTTGGAGAGTTCAGTGGCCTAATTGCACGTTTTTGAAATGTTCAGTGGCCTAATTGTACTTTTTGTTCGTTCAGTGGCCTAATTGCATTTTCAGGTTACGTTCAGTGGCCAATTTGAACCTTATTCCTTACTTATATATATATATTATTAATAAACATAAAAAAAAATTTATTAGAAATTCATAACAATATTGAACAATAAAATTTATAATAAAAGAATCAAATACAATATTTAAAAATATAATTACAAGTTTCATAAAATAAAAAATAAAAATCTAATATATATATATATATATATATATATATATATATATATATATATATATATATATATATATACACTTGATATATTGCTAGGCATCACACAAAGAATTATTATTTGCAATAGCAATTTGAGACTGCGAAACAACAACAATGTGCTACTGTTTGCAATCCCGAATTGTTGTTGCGAACAGTAGTTCACTATTCGTAGTAACTTGTTAAAAAAAAAAGAAAGAAAAATATATATTACGAATATAAACATAAAAAGAAAAAAATAAAAATATATAAGTATTTATATGAATATTATGAATAAAATTTGACGATAGAAAAAATTACTTTGTTCATGTATTTAGGGAGAATTAGAGAAATTTAGGAATAAAAAATTCGTAGAAAAAATAAAAAGCAATATAAACAAGCAATAATGAAGTAAAAATAATATTATTTCAAAATTTTAGATGAAGATTGTAAAGTTTTAGGAGAGAGAGAAAAATTGGTAGAGTTTAGGTATGAGGAAAATATAGGATAATGAAGAAAAAATTAATTTTATTGAATTTAGATAGGTTTATAAAATTTGAATAGGGAGAAAAAATAGAGTTTAAATAAAGAGAGAAAATATTCAAAGTTGTTAGAAAGAAATTTTGAAATCTTGGGGTTGATGGGTGGATTTCAACTATTTATATTTGAGAAGGAAAGTCTCTAAAAGTCTTAAACTTAAAAAGTCTACAAAAGTTCATAACTTTTTGAATACCACATGACTTTTAAAGACTCTTTAAAAGTTTTAATTCAATACCACACGACTTTTAAAGACTCTTTAAAAATCTTGATTGAATACCGTCTGACTTTTAAAGACTCTCTAAAAGTTTGAATTGAATACCTCCAAACTTTTAAAGTTCATAAAAGTCTTTTATAGAGTTTTAAAGACTTTTATGAACTTTAAAAGTCTGGGGGTATTCAATTCAAACTTTTAGAGAGTCTTTAAAAGTCAGGCGGTATTCAATCAAGATTTTTAAAGAGTCTTTAAAAGTCGTGTAGTATTCGATTAAGACATTTAGAGAGTCTTTAAAAGTCATGTGGTATTCAAAAAGTTATGAACTTTTGTAGACTTTTTAATTTTAATACTTTTGTAGACTTTTCCTTCTCAAATATAAATAGTTGAAATCCAACCATCAACCCCAAGATTTCAAAATTTTCTTTCTAACAACTTTGAATGCTTTCTATCTCTAGTTAAACTCTATTTTTCTCCCTATTTAAACTTTATAAACCTATCTAAATTTAATAAAATTAATTTTTTCTTCATTATCCCATATTTTCCTCATACCTAAAACTCTACCAATTTTTTTTCTCTCTCCTAAATGTTACAATCTTCCTCTAAAAATTCGAAATAATATTATTTTTACTTCATTATTGCTTGTTTATATTGATTTTTATTTTTTTCAAGGAATTTTTTATCTCTACCTTTCTTTAATTCTTCCCAAATACATGAACAAAGCAAATTTTTCATCATCAAATTTTAGTATATGTTTCATAATATTCATATAAATACTTATATATATATATATATATATATATATATATATATATGTGTGTGTGTGTGTGTGTGTGTGTGTGTGTGTGTGTGTGTGTGTGTGTTTATATTCGTAATATATATTTTTCCTATTTTTAACAGGTTACTACGAATAGCGAACTACTGTTCGCAATAACAATTTGAGGTTGCAAACAGTAGCACCTTCTTGTTGTTCGGAGTAGCTTATTGCAAATAATAGTTCTTTGCGTGATGCCTAACAATATATCAAGTATATATATATATATATATATATATATATATATATATATATATATATATATATATATATTAAATATTAAATTTTTATTTATTTTTTTATTTTATGCAACTTGTAATTATATTTTTAAATATTTATTTGATCAATTCTTTTATTATAAATTTTAGTATTCAATATTGTTATGAATTTCTAATGAAATAAATTTTTTTATGTTTATTAATATATATATATATATATATATATATATATATATATATATATATGTGTGTAATTAGCATATAAGTCTCAACCTACATACTATGGAGATAAATAATAATGTTGAGAATGTTGATGTGGGTGAAGAACTATATAATAAGAAAATTTTATGATATTTTTTTTTTTTTTGAAAGTTACTGGCTCTATTACATTGTAGTATCTGTTCATATACTTTCTCAACCTACTGAAACACAATGAACCAATAACGCCTCCACTGAGGCTTGAACTCATAATCTTCCAAATAGAAGTCCAACCCGGGTACTATTAGACCACATAGTCCTGGTAGAAAATTTTATGATATATTATAAATGTTTTGTAAGAAAATTATATATAAATGATAAGCATCAAAATCATTGAAAGTTTGTAAGGATGTATTCAATTTAGAATTTCAATGACTTTTGTAGACTTTTTTAAATAGAAAGTTGATAAAAGTCTATGAATGTTTTTTATATAGACTTTTATAGAGTCTTATAGAATTTTAAAAAGTTTTGAACGACTCTATGAAAGTCAATCAAAGTTTATTAAAATCTATCATTTTAAAAGTCTTTAAAACTCTACAAAAGTCATGATTGAATACACCCCCCTTAAAGACTCTCTAAAAGTTTGAATTGAATACCTCCAAACTTTTAAAGTTCATAAAAGTCTTTAAAACTCTACGAAAGTCATGATTGAATACACCCCCTTAGTTTCTTTACATTTTGCGTGTATATTTTAATTATCAATATTTGGCTCCAAGTAGTTACAATTCAAAATTTTGTAATATTTAACTTAATGTCAATATGCCAAGGACGTTGGTGGAACCAAGTTGCTTTCCTATATGGGAGGTTGTGGGGTTAAGCCTTAGTAGAGGTGGTATACTGGTATTGACTCTTTATGCTTCAATAGGTTAAGAAGTAGTTATGAACAGATAGTGCATTGTAACAGAGTCAGTTGTACTCAAAAAAAAAAAAAATTAATGTCAATGTATACAATTTATATATTTAGAACATACATCAAATGTACAATTTATATATGTGTGGTTATGTCTTCTCCCAAAAAGAGAGAAGATATAACCATACAAATGTGTGGTTATCTCTATTGAGAGGCTTGTGAATTATTACACAAAAGTGTGATTTATTCGGTACGCACCTAAGTCCTCAAGTAGTGACAATGAATTTTTCTTGACATCTAAAAATTAAAATAAAAAAATATAAAGAGTTAATTTGATCAATAAATAGTAAATATGATGAAAAAATGAAGAAAAATTTTAATAGACAAATAAATTTGTGTTATGTTAGGCAAAATTGTTATCAATTTAATTATGCTATTACGTAATATAATTATATTTATTTAAATTATATTTTATAGTTATTAAAATAGTAATTATAATTTATTAGATAAATTTTGGAGTATAATATGAAAATGAAATAACGTTATAATAAATATGATATCATCAACTTTAGGTATATTTCTAATATACTAATTACAGTTTCTTTCCCACTCGATTTTTTCTCCCTAAACTAGGGTTTTTCGACGAACAAGTTTTCTCGGCTTCCCGAAGCAGTAACAACGACGATCTATCTTCCGATCTCCGTTTGATACAGCAGGCGACGTGACAGTACAGGATGGCGGCGAGCGGCAGTACCATAGCAGGCTTGTCGGAAAGATGGGCAGACATGGTGTTAGAGGATGAGGACATCGGTGTCGAGGTGGCGCCGGTGGACGACGGTGGTGCAGCAACGTTGGCAGATTCATGGACCTTGGTAGGCCGTTTCTTGACGCAACGATTGATCAAAGTTGAGTACATGCGGCAAGTCATGGCCTCGGCATGGAAACCGGTTAAAGGAGTGCATATCACAGAACTTCAACCGAACCTCTTCCAGTTTGTGTTACATCACATAACGGACGTCCGGAGGGTCTTAGATGAGGGGCCGTGGTCCTTTGAGAATTGTACGCTTGTATGCAAGGAGGTGAAGGATGGTCAATTACCGGAAGATATGGTGCTTGATACTGTTGATTTATGGGTGCAGGTTTATAACCTGTCGGTTGGTTATAATACTATAGCGGTGCTTGAACAGACAGGGAACTTTATGGGGAAGTACCTAAAGGTTGATGAAAGACAGATGAAGGGGCCTCTCAAAGCGTTTTATCGAATTAGGGTTTGTATGCCTGTGGATAGACCTCTAAAAAGGAGAATGAAGTTAATTCGTCGGGACAAGTCATGGGGATGGGTGAATTTTAAGTATGAAAGGTTACATACTTTTTGCTATTTCTGTGGTTTGTTGGGGCATTCAGACAAATTTTGTTTGAAAGCTAGGGACTCGGTTTTGACGCCCGAGCAATATCTGTTTGGTGTCTGGATGAAAGCTGGCCACATGAGAGGCCCACGGCCAATCGGGGAACCCTGGTTACTTACGTCTGAGGACCTGCCGGAGCACCGGGCTGTGGGTAAGGGTGGGGCGCCGGAGCGTCCAGATATGAATGATCAGGTGCGGCACCAAACTGAAGAGGAGGATGGTATTACGGCATTGGCTAAACGCCGCAGACAGGATAACCGGAACGAGAGTATGGGGGAACACTTAACTGGTATGGATATTAACATGGCTGATGGTTCAAAAAACTTGCTACAGGCGGGCTCTGGTTCCCAGACCCGCCCACAACAATGAGTACGTTGAGCTGGAACTGTCGTGGCTTGGGCAATCCACGGACAATTCGAGAAATTATGGACATGGTGTCCAGGAAGAAGCCTGATTTTGTATTTCTTATGGAAACGAAGGTGGGGCGAATACATGCTGAACGTGTTCGTGTCAGGATTGGTTATGAAGGCCTTTTTTATGTTGATAATACGGGCCGTAGTGGTGGTTTGGCACTGCTTTGGAGAAAGAATAATACTGCAAGATTACTGGGTTATTCAAAAACGCATATTGATGTGGAGGTGAGTATAAGTGGTTTTCCCAATTGGAGGATGACTTGTTACTATGGTTATTCAGAGAGAACACGGAGAACTGAATCATGGGATTTGTTAAAATTGTTGGCAACACAATCTGATTTTCCTTGGATTGTAATTGGCGACTTTAATGATCTCTTGTATCAGTATGAGAAGAAGGGAGGTAATCCACACCCGAATAGTCTCTTACGCGGCTTTGGAGAGACTATAGATCAGTGTAGTTTAGCTCAGCTACCAATGACTGGCTATCAGTTCACATGGCAAACAGGCAAAGGCACTCCTGGATGGATTCAGGAGAAACTGGATAAGGTACTTGTTTCTGATCAGTGGAGGGATATTGTTAATGGGGCCACGATTGCGAATCTAATGACAAGGAAATCAGATCATTCGGCTATATTTATGGCAATTTGACATTATGGGGCCAGGAGAGATGGGGCAAGACGATTTCGGTTTGAAATGGCATGGCTCTATGATGAGGGGTGTAGGACTGTAGTTGCTGATTCATGGGAGGAAGGAAGAGGAGGGGGCATGCAAAATTGTATTAGACATTGTGGGAACCGGCTAACCCGTTGGGGGGAGGGGGGGGGGGAGACCGTTACCATAAGTTTGGGGAGAAAATTGGACTGCTCCGGAAAAGACAGGACCGTCTCAGGGGATGTACCGATCCGGCCTCCCTAGCCAAGTATAACCGCTTGGAAATGGATTTATGCCGTGTAGAGATGCAGGAGGATGTATACTGGAGACAGAGGGCCAAACAGCACTGGCTCAAAGATGCGGATGCCAACACGAAATTCTATCACAGGTATGCCTCGAACCGAAGGAAAAAGAATACTTTAATTCAAATTATGGATAATCATGGTGATTGGGTGGAAGGGGATAGTATGACGGGTGTGGTTCTGGATTATTTTAAGCATATATTTACATATGGTAACCCCATGAATGGTGACCTGATTTTTAGTAATGTTACTCCACGAGTCAGTCAGGCACAAAATGATTTATTAGTGCGGCCCTTTGAGGTTGGTGAGGTGAGAGATGCTCTGTTTGAGATGTATCCTGATAAGGCACAGGACCGGATGGGATGAAGCCGGGGTTCTATCAGAATTTCTAGGATATTGTGGGGAGTGATGTTTCAAATTTTATTGTAAACTATCTGAATACATGCTCATTGCCCCCTGGTTTGAATAATACAGATGTCGTGTTAATCCCAAAAAAGGATGTTCCTGAGCAGGTCTCTGATTTAAGACCGATTGCGCTAAGTAATGTAATCTATAGATTTATGGCCAAAATGATTACTCAAAGAATGAAACCCCTGATGGATAGTATTATATCTGAGTCTCAAAGTGCATTTATACCTGGCAGATTAATAATGGATAATATCCTGAGCGCTTCAGAGGTAGGACATTATTTGAACAGGAAACAGTGTGGAGTAGTTGGGTGGAGTGCTTTGAAATTGGATATGGCGAAAGCCTATGATCGAATGGAATGGCCTTTTTTAAAGGGTATGATGGTGGCCCTCGGTTTTACTGATAAGTGGATTGATCTTATTATGATGTGTGTTACTACTGTATCCTACAACTTTCTGGTGAATGGAACACGTAGTGATTCACTATTACCAACTAGGGGCTTACGACAAGGTGATCCATTACCCCCATACTTGTTTATTATTTGTGCTGAAGGCCTCTCTTTGTTGTTACAATAGCTATGTATTGGGATAATATCCTACCTGATGCTATTGCAGCTTATCTATAAATACAACCCATTGGTTGACCTTAAAAAAAAAAGGTATATTTCTAATATATTAAAATAATACAAGTAATTTTTCTTATTACATTCATAGCAAAAAATTTTTTAACAACAGAATACATCACAAAAAATAGAAAAAAAAAAAAAGTTGTAGTCAACATGATAAATGATATCTAAACTTGAGATCTTATTTAAGTGGGGTCAAACTAGCTTTTTCTTCTCATCTTCTTCCAAATACTACCCACTGAACCATTGAGCTAAGTCCGTGCGGGCCAAACTAGCTTTTACTATTTGTATTGGTGGTAAATAATTTGTTTTTGATACATGGACATAAATAATTAATAGAATAGACTACATTGTTCTATGCAATATTGCAAAAATCGCGCCTAGGCGCTAGACGGCCTAGGTGGGCGTTTAGGTTGCCGATTAGCTATTTTTCCGTGTTTTTTTTTTTTTAAATGGGATATTTCGCTCAAACTAGCGCAACTTCTAATGAAATAACCCTAAATTTTTCACATCGGACGCAAACCCAAGAAATGTAATAAAAAATTGAAATCAGGTACTCTTTTTTTGAAAGCCAAAAGAATCATATTATATTAGCCATACTAGGCAATAGAAAGAGTGGAGGATCATCCCTCCAAACAGAACGCGCCATGCTTGCGCTTACATGTTTAGCTAGAGCATGTGTAACACCCCCAAACAAGAGCTATATAAAAGCCTTAACACATGCAGATTAAGCGACAAAACTAGCACAGCGAAAGATAAAAACGAAACTGGATAAAAGGAAATCCAACGGGGTGTCACACCACGTCTACCAAACACGGTAAACGCTACGGCAAACAATCTGCAAGTGTGTACATATATCCCAAAACATCAATCTAACTACATTGGCGCACAGGCCACAAAAGCAAAGATAAAGGTGCTAAGCTACCAGGCTCTAGACATCGCGCTCGTCTAAACATCACCTGAAAGATACAAAGATAAACATTGGGACGACGCCCGGTCAGCGAATAATGCTGGTAACCCACCCATACCGTTAAGTATCATAAATAGATAGATATAAGCCATAAAAACCATTTTCGAAACAGAATACATATATATCAGCCAAAACCAAGATCAACTGTCAACACAAGACTCATCACTCTCAAGGATAACACGTGAACACATCCCAAACCACAAAGGTTAACCACACGCAAGGATAAAGACTCACCCAACGGCAACACATGCCACAACAACACAAGCCTCCGTGACTACACACGTCACGAGAGAAGATCACACAACGCCGGCTTTACAAGCCCTCGCAACATCACCTATCACGAGTTGGTATGCCTTCCTTATGCCCTGTTCCAACCTTATGGCTACCCCCAACCTTGTACCTTCTTTCCAACCATTACCTCCAAGACCCCTGTACTTCTTAGTCCAACCTTATTCCCCGGGGACCGTCGTCCCCCACCAACAACCACCAACGAACACCACCAATCACGGCAACACATGCCCGGATAACACATGTTATCCCCCAAAAACGTGGACCCATCACTCAGGCCACGACTCCATAATCACGTCACGGCCACCACGAGGACCGCTGCAATACCTTGGTGACTAGTGTCCCATACCACTAATCGTGCAATCCAGGTAGAGCCACACACGCGCCACCACTCACACGAGAGTCAAGCAACGGATCACAACGAAGGTATGAAACATACTCAATCAAGGAACGGGTCACAGCCCAACGACAACAACGATGAATAACACAAGTTATCATCAACCAAACGGAAGGTACAAATAACACACACGCTAGCATTAAGACAACAAACTAGCATGCTTATCAACGGGGAAACTCAAGATAGTTCCGAGGAACACGCAAGACACCTCTTGGTCCAACGAAACACAATGTTGAACACTTAGCACGATTGAAGACACCAAAGTCCTACATGGATACCTACCCGTGGTCCCGCCCGCGGGAACACATCCCCACGGGCCTATGTACCCGCGGGTAGGCCGGCGGGTGGTGCCCCGCCTGTCGTTCCGCCCGCGGGAACATCCATGTTCCACAACAAATACCTTTGGGGATTTTCTTCTCCAAACACAAATTCAAGTCCAAAACATGCCAAATCTCACCAAACACAACAAAATGACTTTAACCATGGAAAATTCCAAGCAATGGCACAAAGGAACCCTAAACACAAGCTCTAGATATGCAATATCACAAGACAATTGCATAAACCCTCACATTTCATAGCAAAACACATGTAGAACCCAAAATCACATATAGGTAAGCAAAATAGGTTTTGTAGAGCATGAGTTACTTCTTGAAGACCAAAATACTTCACTTTACACCACAACAAGCTCTCCACAAGGCTTACTTTCCAAACCCACTTCAAGATCAAACCAAAAGATCATAAAGATCCTACCTATAAGAAAAAGACAACTAAGATGGAACCAAAAACACAAGATAAACTTAGATCTTACCCTCCTAGATGCCCAAATAGGTGAAAGGTTGAATCTTGGAAGCAAATCTTGAAATCTTGACAAGGGTCTCAACTCGGCTTGGAGAATAAGCTACACTTCTTTTCTAGAGAGAAGGTAGAACTATTTTCTAAGAATTGTAGGGAATGAAATGAAGAAGTCTTCTAGGTTAGGTTACAATACTAACTCTTGGTGAAAAGACAAGAATACCCTCACTAACCCTTAGAAAGTGTAAGGAACAAGGGAACTCCCCTCAAAGCACAAGGTACAACACAACTTAAAGGTTGACTAGTCAAATTCTAGTCCTTGAGTATTAAAAATCAGGATTTTAGGAATTAACTCTTCAAATTAAAATAGGATTAATTACTCAATTAATCCATGGATTGAATGTGGATTTTTGGGGTGTCACAGCATGAGCCGCTCGATTAGCATCCCTGCTTACATGTTTTAGCACAGAGTTTGACATGAATGTAAATAAACGATTACAAGATTGCAACACAAAACCAAGATAGGTACGAAAAGAACTAGCGTGACTTAAACTTGAAACCAAAACCATACTATCTGAACATAAAGTGACTGCAGTGTAACCATTGTCTTTCAACCATGATAGTGCTTCACACATTGCCAGTGCTTCCGCCAAGAGAGGATCATACGAACAAGATAATGGGCCATTTGCCGCCGCCATGAAGGTTCCATCCGCCTCATGTACAATGAATCCATACGTGGGTGCATGTTGTGGACCATGAAACCTCGCATCTATATAACAGATAACACCTGCAGCTAAGTGGGGGTCCGGATTCGGCACTGATGCCAGGAGAGGTGGGTTATGTGCATGCCGCTGACAATTAATCTTCCACGCCTTCCACCTTGCGATACTACCACATAGTAGTTTTTGCGGTAATGGTAAAATACCATCCCATACTACGGCATTCCTGGAAGTCCATACGTCATATAATAATCCACGTATCCTTCCTTTGGTGTCCGAAGTGGTGGCCGGTTCGCCAAGCCAACCTTCCACCCATTGCATAAAACTCCTGCCGTTAAAAGAAGGAATAGGCAATTGAGATAAGTTCCAAACATGTGATGCAAAAATACAAGAACATAAAGCATGCAGAACATTTTCCTCCTCCATTCCACATGACGGACAAACATTAACAAGATCCACCCTGCGCATAATCAAATTATCTAACGTAGGCAAAATGTTCAACAGGGCTCTCCACAGAAAGATCTTCCACTTAGGCGGAACCTGTAACTTCCATAGCATTCCCCAAACCACCGAGCTTGGGGTATTCAGTTCAACCAGCCTTCTATACCCATCTTTTACTGAATAGCAACCCCTTATATCCCGTTCCCAAAACCACATGTCCTCGTAGTCCGCATTTATTGGCAGCTGTTTTATCAACACAACATCTCGAGGAGCAAAAAGCTGATTAATTAAACAAACATTCCATCCTTGTGTGTCATTGTCAATCAAATCCGCAACCAGTAGCTCCTGATTGAGGCTCTGGTGATTCAGACCCACATAGGGGTCATGTGCATCAGGTAGCCACGGATGTGACCAAACTTTAGTAGTCCTGCCATTTCCTCTGTCTGAAAGCAGGTACTCTAATATTAATACTTTGTGAGTTTTGACTTTGTGTTGTGTTTTGATTCTTTAAATTTTTATACAATTTACAATTCTAGATGTTTTTAGGTTAATATTTAATATTTTAGTACTAACTATTAAAGTATTAAATATTTTATAATTACCTAATCTTGAATATTTCTTTTTAACAAAATCTTTTAATTTTTCTTTTTTAAAAGAACGCTCGAGTAACGCCTAACGATTTTAGCAACCTTTATTCTATGACGAACAATACCAACAACATCAACAAAAAAAAAGGGCGAATTAGTCCGGAGATGAGATGGGCTATCATAGATTTTGGTTAGAACTATCCTAATAAATACTCCGTAAAATTTTAAGTTTGGCTAATGATTTTAAATTTATTTAGAAAAATCTAATTATCTGTTAATTTGGTTAAAATTTCAAAATTTACCGAATTAATAATAAATAAAAATAAAAAATATATTATATATTATAAAATATGTTTTATATAATAAAATTATGATTAATTCGATTAAGTTAATTAGTTAAATTATATTTTCGTTTGGTGAGTAATTTCATTAATATAGAGGAGCGTTATGCCCTGGACTCGTGTTCATCATGTGCATGGTGGACACGCTGTATATTCATAATTTCTATACTGTACATTCATAATTTCTATACTGTACATTCATAAAATTTATAATGTAGATTCATAATTTCTATATTGCATATTCATAATTTCTGTACTATAGATTCATTATTTCTATACTGCACATTCATAATTTCTGTGCTGTAGATTCATAATTTCTATACTGTAGATTCATAATGTATATACTGGAGATTCATAAAATTTATAATGTAGATTCATACAGTACAGAAATTATGAATGTGCAGTATAGAAATTATGAATCTACAGTATGGATTTTATAAATCTACAGTATAGAAATTATGGATCTACAGTTTAAAAATTATGAATGTATAGTATAGAAATTATGAATATACAATATAAAAATTATGAATGTACAACGTGTCCACCATGTACATGGTGGACACGGGTCCATAGCATAATTTGCCTAATATAGAAAGTCGGTTCGAAATTAATTGGCAAAGCTACTAATAAGATTACAAAATAATCAAAATTGATGCTCATCAGCCCCAAAAGAAGTGGTTGAGTGATTGCAGTAGAATTATCAAATAAATAATTACTCGGAGTAACGAGTTATCGATCCACAAGAAAGTGGGGCGTATCAAGCACGAGTTACTAATCTATTCTTGTGAAGTTAATACTAACGAAAAGAGTAATTGATTAATTGTAAGACTAATTGAAAGAACAAAGTATGCAGGTTTGAGAAAACAGTAAAGAGAGAATGAGATTCCTAGGATTCAAGTATTTAATCACTTAGTGTCAATCTAACATGCAATATCAAATCTGGGTTTAAACAAGTGTAAGAATGCATACAGGGAAAAGAGTTACTCTCGTAATCTCTACCCTAAGTGAATATCCACTCCCGTGATATAAACACCCAACAATATAAGAACAAGCATTCATAAAAAACTCTTAACTACTACCATCTCCCGTTGTGCAATAACTAAGAATTAAACTACCTAACAAATATGTCATCTCCCAAGGTGCATCAGTTAAGTGCAATTGTGGTGCTCACAATTATGCCTAACTCCAGTTATGACATAAAGGATAGCTATGAAACAAGTAATTTGGGCCCTGAACTACTAGCAACAACAATATAATCACAATTACAGCACAAGTATAAAATCTAAATGTTAATATATTAAGAATATGAGAACTAGACACATAGGTTCATAAATACTTTTACCCAAGAATTTCTAAAGTAAATTAGCCACATTTTCCCTACATTTTGCACTCTTTGGGTGTCTACACTGGAAACAATAATAATGTTATTTTCAATGATAAAAATAATATTTAATGTGATACATAGTGATTAATTCTCTATTGAACTTTTAGTATGATTTTATATATGGACATAAAAAGATAAAAATAAAAGGTATATGAGTATTTATAAAAGTTACGAAACTTATTGTAAAACTTGATAGGGATAGATGAAAATTTTGTATTTTTAGACAGCGGGAAAAAGTTTGTAGAGAAAGTTAAAAATTTTGAGGTTGGAGTGTGTGATTTTATTAGCTATTATATTTGTAAGAAAAATAATCTATAGAAATTCTAATTTGATAGAGTAAAATAAATGAAAATAAACAAAAATGAAATAAATAAAAGAGTTTTTTCCAAAATGGTCCCTCGACTATTCCCAAAATGGTCTCTCGACTATTTCTCAATGTATATTAGGCGTATGATACGTAAACGGGCGAAAATGCCCTCCAATTTAACACTGAGTAGACGAAAAACTTAACAGAGGACTAAATTTGGTGATTTTTTAAAAGTCAAGGGACCACATTTGGTGCAATTGAAAGTCGAAATGCAAAATTGAGAATGAGCAATAGTCGAGGGACCATTTTGGGTAAAAACTCCCGATGTGCAATAACTAAGAATTAAACTCCCTAACAAATATGACTTCTCCCAAGGTGCCTCAGTTAAGTACAATTGTGGTGCTCACAATTATGCCTAACTCCCGTTATGACATAAATGATAACTATGAAACAAGTAATTTGGGCCCTGAACTACTAGCAACAACAATATAATCACAATTACAACCCAAATATTAATATATTAAGAATATGAGAACTATGCACATAGGTTCATAAATACTTTTACCCAAGAATCTCTAAAATAAATTAGCCACACATGGCTAATATAGAATCCATAACAATAATAAAGAGTTTATAAATAATCAAAGAGAGTACAAGAATAAACCAAGTGATTCTTCCAAATCTCCCTAGCTTTCTTCTATCTTCCCAAGACAACTTATAGCTCTCAATTCTCCTCTTTCTTGTCTCCAAAACATAGCATAAGTCCTCTAGGGTTAAGAAAGGTGGAATTTTATAGCGGGAACCAAGCTGGGGCGAATTAGGAATTTTTCGCGTGAATTTGGAAGCTGCCCAAAATGACGTCTTGACGCGTCGAGAACGAGACGTCGATTTTCTCGGCTGTTTGCTGGGATGCCTTGACACGTCGAGCATGCTGCTGAACTCCTCGGATGCTTCTGGAATTTTTCGACGCGTTGAGCCCTCTGTTGCTCTCGGACTCGAACAACTGCTACTTCTCAACGCGTCGAGTCCTCTGGGCTCGATCCGTCACCTCATTTTGACCTCGAACTTGTCCTAGCACCTCCCTTTGCCTTTGCACTTGACCTATAATGGTTCCAAAACACTAACAAACACCGTAAAACATTCAAATCAAGTGAAACCATATCCAAATGAGAAAACAATGGAAAATGCAATTAAAGTAACAATTTCATGAACTTAATCCCATCAATAATTAGATTCAAACAAACACAGAAACATGTACAATTAAGCTCACATCACCGAGTGAATAGAGCATGATTCTCTGATTCGCTCTGAACAAATATAGTGGTATTCAGAACAAACAAAAATGAATTTGCTTTTGATCGTCCTCAAGGATTGGGGGTTGGGTTAGCCAAAGAAAATCTAGACACAGGCATTGAACGATATGTGGAATCTAAACAAATAATAGCACGAAGGAGATATGATAAGCATAGGAATGAAAATAAAGGGATAGAAATGATTAAAAAAAAATAGGGGTTGGAATGGGTATTTACTGGTTTGATGCCATGAGTCAAAAGATTGATGGCTAAGAAACTTCATCATTGAATTCAAGACTACCAACTCCAAATTGTTTGACTAACACACCATTCTCGTGATCCAATGCTAGGCCAATTCAGTAAATGGGGATTGTTCCACTCTCGTGACGCTACCAATCCCCCTCATTATGTACAAGTAGTCTTGACCTTCAACATTCCATACTCTCGTAAGTGAACCTGAAGGTCTACGGAATAATGACGGTTGAGGGACAAGTCTAGGGGTGTGATAACCCGTGGACTCCTTGCCCGCCAAAATCACATACTACACAAGTATTGACAAAGTTGTGCATAAATTCATCAACACTAACACACAAAACATCTCACTAAAACGTACAAGAACCCTATGTTAGAATGAAATAATCAAATAAGTATCAAATAGGCATCAAACATAATAAACACACTATCCAATCCCTAAACTACTCTACTAACTCATAATATAAGAACAAAGCACAAAAACATTCATCAATAACATAATCCAACAATGTAATAAGCAAATAAAAATGGAAAAATAACTTCAACAAACTAGAATCAAGGATAAACACAATAACAAGGTAATCTAAGCTAAAGCAATCCAAAATACCCAAAGGTAACAACACAATAACAATAAAATAGCTAAGGAAGATAGAAAATACCATAAACTGCAAATTTCCTATTGCTACAGTACTCCTATGGCGACTTTCTCTATGCAAAAGGAGAACAAGATATATTTATAACATTTCTTCAGGGTTTCGGCGCAATTGCACCGCTTGGGCGTGCCACTGCCTGTGCAATTGCACATGCATGATGTGCTCGTGCAGAGGACAAGTTGTGCATGTGCATTATGCACGGGCGGCGCATAGGCGTGCTATTGCCCGTGCGTGACTTTGTCCTCACGCCACTTTTTACCTAGATCCTCTCCTTTGTGATTTTTCCTCCGAGTTTGTTTCTGTGCTCCTTTTCCATGTGTTTTTGCTCCAAAATGATCAAGTTTTGCTTCCTTTTTCCATTTTCCTTCCTCCAAAGTGTATTTGGGTAATTCTGAGCACAAAATATGATTTTTAGTTCTAAAACCCAAATAAACACCATGAAATCAACATAAAGAAGGGGGTAAGAATGATGTAAAATATGATATAAAATAAGAGTTATCATTCTCGTATCAAAAGGTCATGAGTTCGATTCTTGCTAACACTCTATCGGTTGAGTTCGAGTGCCCGAAAACTTGTCACACAATATCTTCATAGTCTAGTTTACCTCATTTATGTAGTTTGCGAGCTATTACAGATGAAATGTGTTTACCTTGGATTTTTTCTTTTTAAAAAAAAGGAATAAGGTTCAAATTGGCCACTGAACGTAACCTGAAAATGCAATTAGGCCACTGAACGAACAAAAAGTGCAATTAGGCCACTGAACACTCCAAAAAGTGCAATTAGGCCACTGAACTCTCCAAACGTATGCAATTTCACCGGATAGCAGGTTACCATCAATTTTAGCAGGTTACCGGCTTACGTGACAGCCGAGTTGGCATTTTTAATCATTTTAAAATAATTTTTAATAATTTTTAAATAATTTTTAATAATCAATTTTAATAATAAATTTTATAAAAAAATTGAAAAAAAATTAAATAAAAAATAAAATAAAGTCGTTTTTATTTTTTAAAAAAATTTTTTTAAATAAAAATTTATTATTAAAATTTATTAAAAATGATTTAAAATTTATTAAAAATGCCAACTCAGCTGCCACGTAAGCAGATGACCTGCTAAAATTGAGGGTAACCTGCTATCAGGTGAAATTGCACATTTTTTGAGTGTTCAGTGGCCTAATTGCACTTTTTTTTTCGTTCAGTAGCTTAATTGCATTTTCAGGTTACGTTCAGTGGCCAATTTGAACCTTATTCCTAAAAAAAATTGATGTTCGGGTCTCGAACGGAGTGGCCGAGTAGGTAAAACATTATTTTCTTACCAAAATGTCATGAGTTCGATTCCTGCCAACATACTCCCAGTCAAGCATGGTGCACAAGGTATTTCTAGTTCAATTTACCTCACATGTGTGGCTTGTAAGTTATTACACATGAACATAGTTTATTTTATAGACAATTTCAAACAGTGGCCGAGAGTTTCATTGTCACCAAAAAAAAATTAAAAAAATTAAAAAAATCAAGATTGATGCTCGGAATAAACCGAATTGGGGTATTAGCTAGATTGCGTGGCTGGTAATGAGTTAGAACTAAATGGGGTATCACGCTTTGCTTGTGAAAACGATATGTTATTGAAACTGAGTGATTAAAGCTTGTTTTTAATTGACAACCATAAAAGTGGATATCTAAAGTAACTAAAAGATGTCATATTCCTATCCATATTGCAATAACACAATCATTTTATTACTTATTATTATTTGATTTATCAATTTATTACTTATTATTATTTGATTTTTTTCACCATATCGTGAGTACACACACACACACACACATATATATATATATATATGGGTGTTGCTATTTGCACCATCCTTTGACCAAAAGTGGGTATAAAGTATCTTGAAATTGTAAAAAGGTAAAAACTTTTAATAATTATATAAGTGGTGTAAATAGTCAAATGAGGATTCATTTTGCTATTTGCACCACCTTGATCAAACCTCATTTATGAGGTGTAATTAATAATATTTTAATTCAAAACCTAATTAATTAAAACATTAAATTAAACAAAAAAAATGAACCCGTCACTGTTTTGTTTTGTTTTTCCTTTTTTGTTTTTTTTTTTCTTTTTTTTTTGTTTTAATTATTTAGGTAATATTTTTTTAAAGTTTTTGTTTTCAATACATATTTTTTTTAAATTTCTATTTTCAATAGATTTTTTTTTGTTCAATACATTTTTTTTAAGTTATTAATTTCAATACATTTCTTTAAGTTACTAATTTCAATACATTTTTTTAAGTTTATGATTTCAATACATATTTTTTTAAACAATTAGTCAATATTGATGTTTGTGAGATGAAATTACTGATAATTTGGGCGGCAGAGAATACAAATTGGACTCATATGACTCTATATATATATATGTGGGGTGTGTGTTATGTATATGTATCACACAATTTATAAGCCATGGATGATTGGATAGACGATTTTTTTAGTTACAATAATCAGAATCAAAGCCAGTTACTTAGTTACAATGATCAAAATCAAAGTCAAGGACATTATGAGGTATTTTAAGTTGTTATTTGAATTGTTAATGAATTGTTATTTATTTCTATGGGTGTTGCTATTTGTATTTTATGCCAGATTGTTCTTGCTTGCTAGGTAATTAGGACTCATTTAAATTAGATATAATTTTCCAATTGACTAAATAACAATCTCTTTGTTCCATGTCAAGAGAGAAAATTATAGTATCAATCAATTTAGTGAATATAGCTGTAAATTAATTTAATTTGTTGTGAATATAGTTGTAGATTAAGCAATTTATTGTATTTACAGTATAATAAGATAGGTAGAATTGAATTGTTATTTATTTCTATGGGTGTTGCTATTTGTATTTTAAGCCACTTTGTTCTTGCTTGCTAGTATAGGTAATTAGGACTCATTTAAATTAGATATAATTTCTCAATTGACTAAATAACAAACTCTTTGTTCCATTTCAAGAGAGAAAATTATAGTATAAAGAGTACTGAATTTGAGATTTTATTTATTGGGTGACTGGTGAGTCTATCTATATACTGAATTAATTTAATTTGTTGTGAATATAGTTATAAATTAATCAATTTATTGTATTTACAGTATAAAAAGATAAGAAGAAAATCAATTTATTGAGTAATATTGAGTACATAGAGCAATATATACTACAAAGAATACACAATTGTAGGAAACTATTCTACAGAGACTGAAGGACAATCATAAATACAAAATTCAAAATAGAAAGAGTGTAGGAACGCATGCAGACTTATTTTATGATTAGAAGCCTTGACCTCCACTTATTTTATGATTAGAATTTTAACTACATCAAAATTGTTAAAACTCTAACCCACATATCTATATCTTTATAAAATTGTTACAGTATTTACCGTATAAAAAGATAAGTAGAAAATCAATTTATATTTCAAAGTCTCAATAGAACTCTAACCCACATATCTTTATAGAATTTTAACTACATTAAAATTATTAGAACTCTAACCCACATATATCTTTATAAAATTGTTACAGTATTTACAGTATAAAAAGATAGGTAGAAAATCAATTTATATTTATTCATTTCAAATATCACTAGTAATCATTTTATATTTCAATCTATAGTTAAATCAATTTAAAATAATGTATACAACAAATTTGAGTTATAAAAAAAATATTAGAATAACAAAATTAATGATTATTTCTCTTTATTTAAAATTAAAACATAAACAAAAATAATTATTGAAAATATAAACTTAAAAAAATATGTATTGAACAAAAAAAAGATGTATTGAAAATAAAAACTTAAAAAAATATATATGTATTGAAAATAAAAACTTTAAAAAATATTGCACAAAATAATTAGGCATTAAAACATAATAATAATAATAATAATAATAATAATAATAATAATAATAATAATAATAAAAAGAGATTGATTATTAAATAAAAATAAAAAAATAAAGATTAATGTTTGACTACATTTAATGAGGTGGTGCAAATAGCACTTTTTTATTTACACCACCTATAAAGCTATTACACCTATTAAATAGGGGGTGTAAATAGCAAAATAGGTGGTGTAAATAGAATTTCCCTTGACAAAATATGTACTAGCATGTGTTTTAGTAAAAAACATCATGGTCTAGTTTAAAGACATGTATGTACTGCAATAATGCCTATAATCCATCAATTAAACATATTTTTGGGTTCCTACTTCGTATGCAATATTACGCATAGGCCCTGCCTTTGCGCATACATGTGGTGCATTTTTGGCACAATAATCCAAACAATTCAATTTTGTGCCAATCTGGGATGGCTTAAGATTAATTAACCTCTTCAGCTGCAGATGATACTTAGTGTTTTGTTATGTGAATGATTACTACTTGAAGAAACTTCTTTGTTTATTATGATCAAGAAAATTATCGTTTGAAGATTTGATTTTGAAGAGTCCCACTACAAGAAAAATCGCGATTTGCGACGGAAAAATCGCGATTTGCGACGGAAAAATTCCGTCGCAAAAACGTGAAATTCCGTTGCAAATCGCATTTTACGACGGAATTTTACATTTTTGCGACATAATTCATTCCGTCCCAGCCGCTGACGGCATTGCCGGAGCCGTCCCAGCCACATTCGCGCCGGCTGCTGACCGGTGTGTGGTGGTCGATTTTGATCGTGACCAGCGAGTGTTGCCCTTTCCAAAGGGAGATCGAAGGGACCATCCCCGCCCAAAAAGCTCCGCCGGAGAGGGCCGCGATCGGAAGGAATAGCCAAATCGAGAAAGTCTAGGGTTCCAGATAGACGACAGAGGGATTTGGGTTTAAGTTTGGAGGGAAATTATAAAATATTCTAACTGTATGCCTAGAATTGGAGAGTTTTGAATTTAAATTTGGAGGGAAATTTTTTTTTTTTTTTTTTTTTAATGATTGAAGTTATAAGATCAGTTCTAATAATAAAATTATGGAGTTAATACCTTCAATGGTGCTCTGAGTATTAGCGATATACCAATTGTGGTCATTCGAGTTTTAAATGACCTCCAATGGTCTTTCATGTTTTAAAAAATAACCGTATGTGGTCCTAATTCTTAAAAAAATGCGAGTTTAAAATGACCACGAGGCGTCCTAAAAGGTGGTTATTTTTTAAAACATGAAAGACCATTGGACGTCATTCAAAATTCGGATGACCACAGCTGATAAACCGCTAATACTTGAGGGACCATTGGAGGTATTAACTCTAAAATTATGTTATTCAATATATAAGATTTCAGTTTTTTTTTTTTTTTTTTTTGAACCAACGTAATATACCATATAAAATTTTAAACTAAAATACGATATATATATATATATATATATATATATATATATATATATATATATGACATATAACGTCGTTTCTTTCTAAAGACTAACGTTATATACTTTATTAAAATTTTAAAAAAAAAAACTACATATATAAATAATTTTTTAATATTTTTCTAAAAAACTTATATCTACCTTATAGTAATCTTTTTTTTTTTTTAAAAACACATATGTATAAAAAAAAAAAATTCTATTTTATCTTAACCCTACAACGTCGGTTTCTTTTCATTATTTTATTTTTTTAAAAAATTGAACTTAAGACGTCGGTTCATTGTGGACCCGATGTCGTAGGTTTATTTTAAATTTTTAATAATAATAATAATAATAATAATAATAATAATAATAATATGTTGTGCTATATATATATATATATATATATATATATATATATATATATGTGTGTGTGTGTGTGTGTGTGTGTGTGTGTGTGTGTGTGTGTGTGTGTGTGTAAAGTAAAATTGTATATGTCACATAAAGTGTAAAGGAAAAGTGGGGAAATGTGAAATTAGGTGATTTGTGATTTTAGGTCTAAATTAAAATAGGATTTATGTTTTTAAATTACTATATATATATATATATATATATATATATATATATATATATATATATAATAAAAATTATGTCATTTTGGATTAATAAATATAATAAATATGTTTTGAATTAATGAATATAATAAATATACTTCTTAAATAATTAAGAAAATTAATTATTTAATTATGTTTTATATTTGTGTATGATCAAAATCTTCTTATATTAAATATTCACATAAATTTTAATAATTATCTTTAGAATTCTGTACAATTCTGTGAAAATTTGTTAAGTAATTGAACCAAAAATTTAGTTAATAAATTTTTAAAATAAATATTTCAGTTCGGTCAATGGTTAAGGATTTTACATATGCAATTTCAATTTTGCGTTAAATTTTGAATATTTCTCACTTGTAATACCAAACCTAATGCAAAATTTGACTATTAAAAAGTTATAAATTTTACTTGATAAATTAAAAACTCTCACGACGGAAAGAACAATCGTCGCAAGTTCCATCGCCAAACTCGAATGTGAAAAATCTATCTTTGTGCTAAACATCACAACACAATTAATTTGCATTGTCGATTCCATTGCTATAGCGCGCCAGACATATAAGGTGTTACATTTTTTGTCGTCAATGTGTCAACATATTGACAATGTAATTGATTATGTCGTCGCATTCTGTAGCGAAAATAAACTTTACTTAAAAAATTAAATAATTTAGCGACAGAAACAACGATTGTCGGAAGTTCCGTCGCTAAACTCAAATGTGAAATCTATCTTTGCGCCAAACATCGCAACAGAATTTATTTCTGTTGCCGATTCCATCGCCATAGCGCGACAAACATATACGGTGCCGCATTTTCTATTGCCAACGTGTCAGCATATTGGCGATGGAATTGATCTCGTAGTCCCATTCTGTAGCAAAAATAAATTTTACTTCAAAATTGATATATTTTCGCGACGGAAAAAATTCTCGTCGCAAATTCCATCGTCAGCCGCCGTCGTCCATCCCTTAGTGCAAAGATTGCGTGGGAATATTTTCCACTTTGCGCCAAATATCACAACAGAATTTATTATCGTCGCTGATTCTGTAGCAAAATCGCGATGGAACCATCGAGCGTTGCCATTTCCGTCGCTATTATGGTGACAGAACTTAATTCTGTCGCAAAATCTGTCACCAAAATGTGGGCGCCAAGTTTTCCCGAGTTGTTTTCTAACTTTGCGCCAAAAATCGCTACGGAATTGCATTTTGTCACCACTTCCGACGCAAAATCACGACGGAACACGTTCTGTAACAAAAACCGTCACAAATCGACAACGGATTACGTTTCGTCGCGATGTTTCCGTCGCGATTGGTGATTTTTCTTGTAGTGCGATCCATTAAAGGGGAGGCCAATTGATGGAGATTTGTTGGAATAAGGACTACATGATGAAGCTATGGAGAGAAGCTATGGAGAGAAGAAGCCGAGAGAAGAAGAAGCCGAGAGAAGAAGAAGATTGTATATTTGATATTCAAAGTATTAGATTACATAGAAGACGAAGAGCTTATATACGAAGCGGTTGAAACAGAAAGATTAGGAGGATTAAACAATAATAACCCTATGATATTTATTTTTATCCTCCAACACCCCCTCCCCCCGTAAGCTGAGCGTGTAGATCCTACATGCCCATCTTAGACTTCTACTGCAGCTCTACACTCATTCTGCTGCTAAGTTTCACAGAACTGATGTTTACCCTGCAAGCCAAGTAAAGATTGCAAAGATACATAGCACCAAGGTAGTGAGGACTGCTACTGCAAATCCAAGCTTCTCATTGAGTCCACCAAGGATGGTGGACCTCCTTATACACCCATTCTTTTCAGACCATTAGATTATGTAATTCTGCTCTACTAGAGAAACCATCAACATGAAGCATCATTCTTCATCATGAACTCGGCTCCATGTCTTAGCAAGATTTTGAGGCACTCTTGTTGTTTGTATCTAGCTCTATTCTGCACCAATGCGTGATTGGGACAGAGCGAGAATAAAAGCTCTATGCTGGTGGCAAGAGTGAGGCAAGCAATGCCAGCAATCTGAAGATTCTTCTTGTTTCTGTAGGACCCTTTCGTTAGAAAACGATCAAAGAGATTAGCTCCTAAGAACATTGTCTCATTTTGAAGCTCATTCTTTATGGATTGTTGTACGATCCAATGGACTATCTGCAGGCGTTGCTGAACAACGAGCTCGCCGAAGCCTGTGTCCAAGTAGTACTCCTCCGCATAGTCGCGTAGATACACTTGCCTTCTTTCTCTGCTTCTTAGCCTCCGGTAGCGCTCTCCAACCTCTTTTTCCAACTCTAATGAAATTTCATCAGAACTGTTGTGTTCTTCACTGAACTGACGTGACAAGTGGAAGCTATATGAAGGAAAATCGTCACCGATGGGCTTCTCAGAGAATTGGCTGCCAGAATCGTACCATATTGACGGATTATAATCGGAGAAATCCTAATCGGAACTCTCCTGGAGAATATCCGACTGAAGCTCAGAGTATGCCGACGAGTGGTCATCGAAAACCTCATCGTTCATAGACAAGTTCTCTGAACGTTCCAGATCAAAGTCGGTTGTAAGGAGTTTATGTGCGTGCCCTGCAGCAGATTCTGGCTTAGACACCTCCTCACCAAACGCTCTATTTTCAGCTAACTTCGATTCAGCGGCGGATTCTAAAGCAGAATTGAATGAAACAACATTGTTGTCATTCATCTCAGACGCATCCTTGCTTCGTTTCACTTTCCATTTGCTGAACTCCGAAACCTTGCCGGAAAATTTTCTCTGACTCGAAATTTCGCTCTCGTCAATTTCCTTTGCCTTTTCGGTTACGCTCACGATTTCACTGTTCGGCTTCCTAGCTTTGCCGGACAACGAAAACCTCTCAACGCTGGAAATCTCCGACTGCACAACCGCATCGGATCCTCAATTACATTCGCATTTCCACTCTTATTCAGTTTGAACTTCAACTTCAGCTCGCTTTCCCCTCCGAAAACTCCAGAACTCAACTCCACACACGAGTACTCAGACAAGTCCATTTGAACGTCCTTCTTCTCAATCACACTCTCTTTGCTCTTTACACGAGCACTCGACGCCTCGCTCTGTAAGGAGGATGCGATACAAACATCTCTGTAAAGATTGCGAACTCCTTCCTTCCGCCGCGGAACAGTTGTGGAGTTCACCTGAACTGAAGATCGAATAAGAAACGATGGACATCCTTGGATCGCCTTCCGCTGCGGATCGGCTACGGATGTCTGTTGCTTCGAACTTGGAATCCTCTGCGGATTGATCAGAATCCTATGCGGATTGATCGGAATCCTCTGCGGATTAACTAGGATTGCACAGGGGCTATCGTTGCTGTTGATAATCAAAGGATTGTCTACTTCCTCGACGTAGTTCCTTTGAACTTGTGGTGAGAGATTCCTCTGCGGAATCGTAAGATTTTATGTTTGTATGTTTTTCGACGGTGGCCGGACTGTGGCTAGTTTGTGCGTAGTTGTATGTACACTTGTGCACTTGACTGTATAACTTTTTATTTCCTGGTCCCCGAGATGTATAGTCGCGTTTCAGCATACTCTGTGCGCGGTGGATTTATGGCCTGTGCATTTTCCCGTGTAACTACATACTGTTTGGTTGGGGATTTTGGAGGGTAGTTTTTTCATGTGCGTTTGTTACTGTTTGTTGGTGCATACTAATTCATATGTCAATATATTAAATTCTCCTTTTTACTACTCGTCTTTGTTAATCAATAGTTGGATTCTAACATTGTAGACTGCTGATGAGATTTTTGCTGACTACGGCGTGTTTGCTATGTGTCACATTGAGTCGTATGTCGGATAGTCGTTCGCTTCATGGGACTGCGGGCTTCGAAGGGGTCATGCACGGGCCATGCTTGCACTACGCGTGCGCTTTTGTACGAAATTCTACTATTTCTGGCTAACACACACCGTGTATCGAATAGCAATTGTGTTGTGTGTTCCGGGGGCATGCTCGTCGTAACCTTATATGCTGTTTAAAATACTTTATGTTTGTCTCTTCATTTTTATTACGATGACTTTTGACGTATTTCGTTTATTTTAGTTAATTTGAACCGTTTTTTTAATCAACTCTGAGTAATGCAATTTCCCCTCTCGTCGTATTCATTTTTTAACAATTTGATTGTGTTATTCTATTCCATGTTAATATTCATATCTGCAGACACACATGTTTTTCCAAGCATACGCCCGTTCTTATGCAATCACAGACACACCAATTACACGCACATGCCTGCAACTATAAAGCTGCTTGCACAGACTATTACCCACGATCGCACATACGTGGAACCCTTCAAAAACACGTTCCCACATACACGCACACACCTTCACACATACTCGCACACACTAACATGTATAAAAAAATCGTGGCATAGTAAATCAACCAAATAAATACTCATACGGGTCTAATTCAACCAAATAACTTACCGGGCACAAACCTACCAACATACACGCACACACTAGTGTCTATAAAAAATACGTTTCATAGCAGACCAACAAATAATACTTATGTCGTCTAATTCATTCAAAATGAACTAAAAATATCATTATTTTGGATACAAAATGAAGAACAAACAAATTTCAAACCCCTCTAATCTACAACATGCACATGCCAATTTAAACACACGCACACACCAATAGTCTACCCATTACCCAACTGCTTTTTTCATTCTTCTTTTTAATAAAAACCAGAAACAAAAACCCCCCAATTGCTTTGTGTTCCCGTTACATATTAATTGTTCAAAATACATCAACAAAACACAATAACAAATGCGTTAAATGTTCGTTCGCACATGCCATAGGTCCACAATGCACAAACCGACGTTCAAAATCAATTTACAATTCAAAACAACATTACCTACCTGTGTTAGTTCTCGCCATCTTCAATATAGGGTGTGGCATGATCGCTAGGGTTTTGGTTATTACTTTTATATATATATATATATATATATATATATATATATATATATATATATATATATATATATATATATACCGCCAACCCGTGGACCAAGACAGGACAGGTAAAAAATGCCCACTCCTTAGTAGGCTGCTATTTTCGAAACTCACTCCCTACTTAAGTAGGGGACGGAACAGGACGGGCTGAAAGGCAAAGCCTGTTTTGACAGGTCTAAATAGGACCAATATCATTTATCTTAATTACCTTTTTTCACCTAGTTGTAATTATCCATCTCAACTTTCAAACCATCGTCATTTTTAAAAGAGATTAAAAATGTTACACTCTTCTTTACATAATAGTTATTATACTTTTAATTTGCGAGAAAGTTTACTGTCGTTATTCAAATATGTGATTTGAAGAAGTTTATTTTTTGATCCACCTACAAATAATTACAATAAGGTAAAGCAATTTAAATTGTTGATAGCTAACCAACTTAAATTGAAAAAGCCAATAGGAGATCTCACAAAGAAGGAACTTGAAACTGGGAACATGCAAACATATATAACACACAAATTATATCATGGCCCAAGGTGTACAATACGCATGGACGGCATGGTAAACCCTTGTCCACAAAATAACAATGTACAGAGTATATAACATAACATTGGTTAAAAAGAAAACTCTTTATTTTAATTGACTACCTATATATGAATTTGTTGATCCCACCATTAGTTAACAAAAGAGTCCATGTAATAATCAAACGTTAAAAAAAAAAAAAGTTTCCTAATAAAATAATGGCACATCAAGTAGTGACTATTATATAGTTCTTGGTAACATAGTTAGCTTATCAACCAATTTTGGCTTATTTAATCACTATTAGCTATTTGATTTGGTTAAACAATCAATATGAGTGTTTGATTAATTAACTTTTTCTAATAACTTATTGCTCTAAAATGCTAAAATTCAAAAATTAAGGCCCTGTTTGGTAAAATGGCTGTTAGCTGTTGGCTGATTGTGTTAATTAGAGGGTATAAATAGTTGATAACATTAGCTGATGGTAGAAAAGTGTTTGGTAAATTAGCTGTTAGCTGATAGCTGTTTGGTATAATTTCTTTTCTCAAAAAGTTAATTGAAAAAGTTGCTTGTAATAGCTTTTTGAATTTTAACATTTTGGAGTTGCAAAAAGCTAATTAACCAAACATTTATATTGGCCATGTTTGGTAAAATGGTTGTTAGCTGATAGCTGTTAGTTGTTAGCTGATTGTGTTAATTAGAGGGTATAAATAGTTGATAACATTAGCTGATTGTAGAAAAGTGTTTGGTAAATTAGCTGTTAGCTGATAGCTGTTTGGTATAATTTCTTTTCTCAAAAGCTAATTGAAAAAGTTGCTTGGAGTAGCATTTTGGATTTTAGCCTTTTAGAGTTGCAAAAAGCTAATTAACCAAACATTTATATTGATATTTTAACAAAATCAAACAATTAATAGTGGTCAAATAAGTCAAAATTAGCCTATAGGCCAATTTTTTACCAAATAGGGCCATTGATATTTTAACTAAATCAAACCATTAATAGTGGTCAAATAAGCTAAAATTGGCCTATAAGGCCAATTTTTTACCAAACAGGGCCTAAAGCTACTTAAATCAGCTTTTTCAATTATTTTTTTGAGAAAGTCATTTTGCACGTAATTAGCTATCAGCTAACAACTAATTACCAAACACTTTTCTACAATCAGCTAATAATATCAACTAGTCAAACCCACTAACTCAATCAGCTAATAGTTATTTACCGAACACCCTCATAGTGATTTTTGTAGAAAAGAAAAATATTGATGATCTTTTAAAAAATTTTAAGATTATACTTTTATCTGTAAAATGAAAATTTTGAGTTTATATTTTAAACGTAACCCAAAAAATCATATCATTTACAATCAATCAATATATGAAAACATGGGAGTACATTCTCGGGATATAA